>NC_141370.1:12799113-13154113 GCF_963921425.1 Dryas octopetala | reverse complement strand
TATGTAACACTATCAACTAATTCCATGTATACACTCTGCATATTGTATCAGAAAGTAGGATGGGAATGTAATTTTATGGGCATTTAATGTTTTTTTTTTTGTTCATCATTTAAATATCTGCATATCTTTCTAGTGGCTCTGATTCTTGACCCACACACTGATTATGGTCTCTCTCTTTGCTTTCTTTTTAGGTAAAATATGCCAATGCTTCTGAATTTTGGCCCATGTTTCACATTGGTCCGTGAATTTTAAAATGACTCCCTTCGATTTATGTTTTAAAATGGCCCTTGACAGAATTAGTGTATTTTACCCTTGCTTTTTAAAGAATGAAAATTATGTTAATAAATTTATTTTGAATAGGGACATCTGGATGTTGAATTAAATGATGTTGGGAGGGAGCAAGCACACGCAGTAAGTTATGAATTTTATATATACATATGTGTGTGTATATGTATATGTATATATATATATATACACATCCTATTTGAGGAACACATATGAAGAAGGGTTTGAAATCTTACCCTTTGCATGTTAATCTCTGACGATTTGTCTTTTACCACCCCTGGTGCAAAGGTGGCTGCTAGATTATCCAAGGATCCTAAAATCTCCCTTGTATACTCTTCTGACTTGGGACGAGCTTATGAGACTGCACAGACAATTGCAGGCAGTTGCGGTGGGCTAAAGGTAAGGTAACTTTGTTGAAGTGGCTCCCTGTTGCATCTATTGCAGCAGATTCCATATATGATAGTACAGGTTTTCATTGCAGTAAGAACAAATGTATATCGACATTTAATTCATTTATTTTTGTCTGCTTTTGAATGCATGGCATGTGCTTTGGTGATATGCTCTAAACCAGATAAACATACATGAAAATGGAAGCTGCATGATAGAAACTTACTGTGTTTTGGTGATAAGATTAACTAAAAACATGGAGTCAGAATCTTGGTAATCAACTCATCTAAATATCTGTTAACAACAATTTGGAATGGGATAATAGCAATTTTACTAACATGCAGCCAAATCCATAATATGGGTTAAGAGTATATTTCTATTTTATGTAAAAAAAAAAAAAATTGATGGATTAAATTTCAGGTTGTAACAGATCCTGATTTACGAGAAAGACATTTAGGGGATCTTCAAGGCCTTGTAATGCGTGAAGCTGCCCAACTTAGTCCTAAGGCTCACCAGGCCTTTTTTTCTCGCGAGACATGTCAAGAAATTCCAGTAAGCAATCTGCTACTTTGGGCCTGAAGCTTATTCAAAGTCAATATTTCTTTGAATTTTGCAAGTAAATTTAACAGTTACATAATAAAAGTACTCCATTGAGAAATTTTATGAAATGGGTTGGGATGACTTAATTGGGCCCATAGGCCTAATAATTGTGAGCCACGCTTGTAGCCTAGTGCATGCTATGTAGGTATACAGAGGGTGAGTCCTGCCCGTGACAGTTAGTCTATTACAGCTGGTCAACATTTGGCCTGTCCGTCTGCAATCTTCGAACTGCCTGTCTCTGCACCTGACTGAGGTTGATGTTCTAGTTCAGCTGTTCTGGCTTTGGGCTCGGAGAGAGAGGATACAGAACATATAGGATTTAAGATTGTTATACAAGCTACTAGTAGTAATAATATTGATCAAAGTTGTCTAATCATGGAATAGATTTCTAGTTGATGACCTATTTCTTATGGACTCTGCTACTCTCGTAGTGAGGACTTGTGTCAGTGTGTCACATAGCATGTGATATGTTTAAAATGGTGAAATCCACAATGTAATTACAATAATGGATACCCTAAATTATTCATGGGCATGAAATTTAGCATTGCATTTTGCAATAAAATTGATGGAATTTATGTTTATTCCACTACTACACACAGGGTGGTGGAGAAAGTCAGGATCAACTTTATCAACGCTGCACATCTGCATTGAAGAGAATTGGTAGTAAGCACAAAGGTATGGTGTCTTTGGGATGTTTCTTTTGTATCTTTAGCCTTACCACTGCAATGGGGACTTTTCAAAATCTTTCTTCAATCAAGTTTTAGTTAGTTCGTGAACAGAATGGTCCAATACCCTTTTTATTTTGAGATTCACATGTTTACTTAAGTAAACTGCAGTTCAACTACTTCTTTGTCGAATGTAACACACGTCATTGAATGGCTTGAACCCCCAGTTACCATTTTTGGTTCACTTGCCATTGTTGATGCTATGCCTGTATAATCTATTCAACTGGTATTAAGACCATGTTTGCCTCTCAAAGTCTAACTCAGTGACATTGACAAATGTAAATTTAGGTCAAGAGTGACACAAGTTTCAATCTGAATGTTTGTATCCTGGCTTGTTTCAATTGCAGGAGAGAGAGTAGTTGTGGTCACTCATGGTGGTGTCATCAGAATACTCCACAAATGGGCCTGCCCAAATACAAAGTCTATAGGGAAGGTACTAAATACATCCATCAACATATTTCACTTGTATGATGAGGACAAATGGACCCTAAAATCCTGGGGTGATGTTAGTCATCTCAACCAAACAGATTATCTGCAATCAGGTTTCGGTGGGGATGCAACATCTGGTTAGTTCGTGTTTCGGGTGCTGGAATTAAATAATCACTATTCAGTAACAGTTTCATTTATTATGGCCTAGATTGGCTGATGCTGAAATTTATTTCATTAATCCATTAAGATGGCCTAGATTAAAGCTATCCTTTTAACAATATGTTTAATTAATTTATATGATTTATGAATTTTTCCTGTGAGAATTTGAATTTCAGCATTGTTTCAAATTCTATTTGGCTATGCTATTGCAAATTGCATATTTTTTAGTATAGGAGTGATAAAAAGCAAGTTACACAATGCTTTACCTACCACCTGTACACAAAAAACAAGTTGATCAATGCTGACCCAGCACCAACTTGCTTGGATTGGAAGAAGTCCAAGCATGAGATATGACTATGAGTTTGTAAACCACAGAACAACAGGTGCAGTGTGTGGATCCCAGCATCATTTAGGAAACTATCATGTGAACTGGAATTGTTTCTCTAATTGGAATGCAGTCTTGTTCTTAGATGAAAATTCATTTGGATGCTTGTACTTATTGGAAGTGGTTATGGCCCTCATTATGATTTGCTTTTTGCTTTCGGTTTTCTGTCATTTATTGCTTGGTTTATGGAAATGTGAAGTTGGTGCAAGGTGATTGTCAAGTAGATCATTACAACGCTTTCTGACCGACTGTTGAGATCAGTCTTACAAACCACTATAACCATCAACATCAAGGATCAAATTGTTCAAAAAATTCTGTATACATGTAAGAGAGCCTACTGCTTAAAATGGGTAGTCGACCTCAGTCAATCCTGGTCACCAAAGCTTGAAGTTTCATGATTGTAGCAAGGTTCAATGGCTACAATCACTTGAAAATTAACCACACCAATTTTTAGTGTTTTTGCATCCATAAGGATTCAAATCAAGACGCTTAAGTTTGGGGCTCACTCCATACTCACCTTTTTACTATTGGACCATTTGTGTGAGTTTATACATTTTTTGTGGCAATATTGTGTACTTGCGGTCATAGATTTGTATTAAAAAGATAATTAAATGCAAATCTAAAACGATGTGGCTTTGACCATAAACATGGTATCAAATTATCAATACACAAAATATAAGCCGAAAAATCTGAATTCTGAAGGCATCATAAGCATGTTGACCTTAATAAAAGATGAATGGAGAATGATTTTTTTTTTTTTTTTCTTATAAAGGATGGAGAATGATTCAATAGTAGTAATGATAACTATTTCACCTTTCTTATAATAATGACATCGCAAGGTAAGCATGCGCGTCATACATTGCCTGTGCTTAGTTGCTTACTCATCTGCGTTTACAATTATTCTGAAAATTCAGTGTCATCTATGTTGAAAGAATTATGTACTTATATTTTCTGTGAATGTTTTTTTTTTTTTTTTTTTTTTTTGGGTAGAAAAGAAAATTCTCACAATTCACTTACTCATCGAGTATAAGCCTATAAGGCTATAATCACTTGCAAATAAATTTAGGTGTTTTTGCATCCTTAAGGATTCAAACCAGGGCGCTTAACTTTAGGTCTTACTCCATGCTTACCTTTATTATTAGATCATTCATGTGAGTTTATATATTTTTTGTGATGATATCGCATTTGTAGTCTTAAAATTTAAAATTAGCTGGTAAGAGTTTAAGATTTAAGATAAGATGTTTAGTGTTATAAACTTTTATTCGAAAGATAATTTAATACAGATTAGAAATGACGTAACTTTGACCATAAGCATGGTATCAAAACATAAAGTATAAGCTGAAAAATCCGAACTCTGAAGGCATCATAAGCACATTCGTCATAATAAAAGATGGATGGATGAATGGATGGAGAATTATTTTTTTCATTTCTTATAATGGATGGAGAATGTTTCAATGTAGTAATGATAAATATTTCACCTTTCTTATTATTCTTATAATAATGCCATGGAAAGGTAAGCATGCGCATCATACATTGCCTAGTGCTGAGTTGCTTACTCATAATATTAAATTAGCCTCTTCACCGTTTGTGTTAATTGGCTTTCTTACTGTGCATGATAATTGCCATAGTTGAGATTGAAAAAGAGTGTATATTTGCGCGCGAGTTATTTTTTATTTTTTACCTCATTTTTTTATTATATAGTTTTATGTTTAAAAATTATAATTGTATTAAATTAATAAATTTTGTTAGAAAATGGTATTAAGTAACATTTTTTTTAGTGGAACCTGTAATACCAAATGATGTAGCTTGGCTTCATAGTAGTAAAGGGCAGATAGATTAGATTATCCAAACGTGGGGCAACTCCATAATTTGCTCTTAGGATTTTCAGGTCCCTTGTGTTTTCTCTTTCACTTCCATTCAGAGATCTTTTTGACTTGTAAGTTGTATCCAATCATCCCTTTTTGACAATTTGAACAATAGAATGGGACTATTTTATACCAACATATTGAATGCATAATAATGATTCCTTTTGAAGGTCAACTATAAAATAATTTTAACTTGATCGTTAAAGCTTCATGCTCAGGTTTATTTAATCAATTTTTTTTTTGTTTTTATTTTGTCAACAAGCCCACCACCACATCTTTAACCAATTCGATTTTATTGGTAGGCTCGAGCATGCAGTGCCGGCTCAAGCATAAGGCGAGCAAGGCCTGTGCCTAGGCCTCATGTTCGCACAGGCCTCATGTTGAGAGAGGGCTCGTATTAAAAGTATTTGACACATTATTAAAAAAAAAAAATCATGTTGTTGAGGGAGGTCTCATATTAAAATTATTTGACACACTGTTAAAAAAAAAATCATGTTGAGAGAGGCCTCATTAAAAGTATTTGACACTATTAAAAAAAATCTTTAAATATTTATATTTAGCCAATTAGGCCTCAGAATTCAAAAAGAGACTTTCCACTTTCTCGTTTAATTTTTAGGTGTGAGATTCTTTATTATTTGTTAGTGAGACTTTTGATTTTTTTTATTCCCTTAGGCATGAGATAAAGCATGAATAGATGAATTAATTACTTTATGAATGATCAGGCCAAAAAAAATTGCTTCATGAATTGTTTTTGGGGACATCTCACATCTGTTTCATTTGTGCATTGTGATCTGCCCTTTTTTTTCTTTTTCTCTCATTCTTTGTAATATCTCTCGTCTAAAACTAAAAGAAGCAGGCCTACGGGCTGATTTTTTGCGGGAAGGGCTAGTTCATCTATGCGGCAAGTGGAAACTAGCAAAGCCATTACTTCAAAGTTTAAAATCAGGTTTTTTTGTTCTTGAATCTTGTATCTCATACTTTAGCTTTTGTTTGTTATTAGTAATATTAATTATGTATAGTAGGAAATTTGAATATGGATATGAAAAGAACAATGTTTGGGTCCTCACATTTGAGGACCAACCTTGTCTTTATGACCAATTAAATGAGCTCTACCATGAGAGAGAAAGGAGAGTTATGATGGTGGATCCCATTATGGGCTTATTTAATTGGCCATAAGGACAAGATTAGTTCTCAAACATAATGACCCAGCATTACTCATATGAAAAACTTAAGAAAAAAAGGCCTCCTAACTTAAAATTTTTTAAAAAAAAATATTTTTGAATAATATATTTAGAAAGTCTCTGTATAATTTTGCCTTAGGCCTTATTTTTCATTGAACCGCCACCGGTGGTGGAGACAAAGCAAATTTGAAGCTTACCTCTCATTCAAAATGGCTGCCGATTTCATGTGAATTGGACCGCTCTAAAGTCCAATCTCAACATCAGTCTCACTCAGCTTATCCCTTTTCTCGGGAAAAAAAGGAAAAGCCACAAGTCTACAAGACTACAACTATCCTTTTCTTGGTAAGCAAGATTATTATTATAATTTTTCTTTTTGGTTTTGCTGGTGTAAAGAATGTTTATTATTATAATATTTGATTGTGGAAATGATAAATGCACTCACATTCATCTTACACTCTTTAATTTGCACTCTTATAAAATGAGTGCAAGGTAATTATATTTGAAGTGCAAATAAAAGAGGATTGAGTGTTTTTTTTTTAATATATGCATAAAATTACTCATAGTCCTCATGCATTAACGTATATGTATAAAATAAGATGATTTCTCTACTCACATTTGTCTTAAAAAAAAAAAATTAAACTTGAGAAGCATCTATTGATGGAGAAATATATTAGTTGAACTCTAAAAACATGTCATTATGAAATAGGGATGGAAACGAGGCAGGACATGGCTGGTAAATGAGAACCTCATCATTGAGTGCAAGGCCTGGATATTTTTTTTTAAGTATTTTTTCAACGTATATACATAAGAAAATTATGTAGAAAAAGAAAATTACATGTTATTAATAACTTGTATAAAATCAGTATAAATTCTCGTAGGAGATTTTAGATTGGAAGCATGCATAACACATGGATTATCCACTAATTTTTATTACTATACTTTGTTTATACGTCTATGCTTCCTCATTTAGTCATTTGAAAGGAAAAGAAATCGACAAAATTTAATACTCCTTTGAATATTCGATATGTTAAACACTTAAAACATAAAATTATTTTGATAGAGGTATCTTGTCCATGAAGAAAGGCGACCAAACGGCGCAGTTTTGACTTTTAAGCGCGTTTCTAGTTCTCCCCCGCCAAACAATTTTTTTGGTCCGAAGAATGCCAGAATCAAACGTCCTAATTTTACGAGCGAAAATATAAAATAATAACAAAATAAAACTATGCACCCAAAAAAAATATAAAACAAAATTAAGAAACTTCCTTGTTATTGCCCAGTGATTGGTTAAAGAAGGGCACCGCAAAACTACTATTAATTAATAATCACAAAGTATAACAACCCACTCCGATGCATGCCACGTGGAACAATAATAGGGACAGGCTGGACCACTCCCCTTACTCGGTTCTTAATTAAAATACCAAGCTTAATCTGTAACTAGTTAAATAAATTCATAAATTAGTTTTTAGTTGTTCAATAAAAACAAATAAAGCGAACGCATCGTCGTTTTCCCTTTTATCGCTTTCTATGGATCCCTATCCACTTCTCCTATCACCTCCATTCTTAATTGCCGGATACAAAAAACCTCAATTCCCAGAAATTCAAATTTAAATCGCAGAGAAGAAGAAAAGGGTTTTCGAATTCTCAGATTTTGGAATCTGGGTTGAATCCAGAATTCCAAAACCATGCTCTGACCCGAAGAATTGGGAATTGAAGTCCCCAAACTCCGTCTGTTTGGGGAGGAATCGAATTCCAGCACCAAATGGGTCTTTGCAGCTCCAAGCCCTCCCCTTCGTCTCCGAAATCCGATCCTAACCCGACCAAGGATAAGTCTGTTCCTGTTCTTGCCAAGGACGACGCTGGACCGCCACCAAACACCTCCGTCAATGGCGAAAACCCTAGCAGTGAGCAGAACGGAGGAGCAGAAGAGAAGACCGAAGCTGAGAACGTCAAGAAGTCGCCGTTTTTCCCGTTCTACAGTCCGAGTCCGGCGCACTACTTCTTTTCGAAGAAGTCTCCGGCGAGATCTCCGGCGAATGTGAGCTCCAACTCGACGCCGAAGCGGTTCTTCAAGAGGCCGTTCCCGCCGCCGTCGCCGGCGAAGCATATAAGGGCGGTTCTGGCGAGGCGGCACGGCTCTGTGAAGCCGAATGAGGCTTCAATACCAGAGGGGAGTGAGGCTGAGGGCGTGACGGGGCTCGATAAGAGCTTTGCGTTCTCCAAGCATTTTGGCAACAAGTATGAGCTTGGAGAAGAGGTTGGGAGAGGGCATTTTGGGTACACTTGCAAAGCTACGTTTAAGAAGGGCGAGCTCAAGGGTCAACAGGCCGCTGTGAAAGTCATCCCCAAAGTCAAGGTCTGCAATTTCTTAGTTTGAATGAAATTCTTACTGATTCTCTACTAAACAATTGAAATGTGTATTAGTGGGTTTTATGATTTTGAGGATTAGTGGTCCTTGTGTTTGATATGAATTCTTAATAGATTTCATTGACAATGTTTGAATTGGATCCGTAGGCAGACACATGATCTCTATTATAAATAACTTGTAATCATTTTTAGGAAACAAAGAAACGGTTGGTTTTGTAGTTATTCGTGCATTAGTTGTGTCTTGTTTGCTGATTGTGATTTATGTGTCTGTTATCAGATGACTACTGCAATCGCCATTGAGGATGTGAGAAGGGAAGTAAAGATTTTGAGAGCTTTGACCGGACATAGCAATCTAGTACAATTTTATGATGCATATGAAGACCATGATAATGTCTACATAGTAATGGAGTAAGCCCTAATTGCTGCATTTTGTTGGATTATGTGCTCCTGTAAATTTTTCAAGACCATCTGGATTGTTTTAATGGTGGGATTCATCCCTTGCTTGTATGGGTTTTGTGTTGATGGGCTTTGTTCAATTGTCACAGATTATGCGAAGGAGGGGAGCTCTTAGATAGGATACTTGCAAGGTATATCTTTTGGTGCCTTCTAGATTCGAATGCTAGTGTCGTGAACCTGTTATGTTTTGGTTGCTCTTGATGGACTAGGAAAGTTATGTGAAAAAATGTTGGTTAGTTAACAGCTAGTGATGTCATATTAAATGTATTCTTATTCTTTCCTGCAGGGGTGGGAAATACACTGAGGATGATGCCAGGGCCGTCATGATACAGATATTAAATGTTGTTGCATTTTGCCACCTCCAAGGTGTGGTGCATCGGGATCTTAAACCTGAGGTAGGATATGTGTTGTCCTTAGTCTAATCTTTTTTTTTTTCCTAGTTGTTGGGGTCTAGTAAGACCCTTTCAGCCACTTTTTCAAATAATATGGGGTATATGCTTACATACTGTTAAAAAGATGTCATTGCTTTCATGTAATTGCATCCCTTCCATATTGGTAATATAATGGCTAAATTAATGTCCTTCAGGATTAAAATTTTTTAAGCCAGTCAGAAGAGACTTTTCCATTTGATCGTTTATTTTATAGAATAATATGTTCAGCAATACATGTAAACATAATTGCATTTTTCTTCCAGCATTTGGTTGCTGTAACTTTGTGTTCCTTTCATGTATGTATACTCATTTAAGTGTACTTAATTGCTGGATCAGAATTTTCTGTTTTCATCAAAGGATGAAAATTCACAGTTGAAGGCTATAGACTTTGGCTTGTCAGATTTTGTCAAACCAGGTTGGTCAAACTTCTTCAATTCATAATCTACGCCTACTTGTTCTTTTAATAGCTTAAAAAATATGGTCAATGGTTTCTTATGGTTGAATTATCTTTGCAGATGAAAGGCTTAATGACATTGTTGGTAGTGCGTACTATGTAGCCCCCGAAGTTCTACATAGGTCCTATGGTACAGAGGCGGATGTCTGGAGTGTAGGTGTGATTGCATTCATTCTTTTGTGTGGAAGCCGTCCATTTTGGGCTCGGACTGAGTCTGGCATTTTTCGGGCTGTTTTAAAAGCTGATCCAAGTTTTGATGAACCACCTTGGCCATCTCTGTCTACGGAGGCAAAAGATTTTGTCAAGCGCCTATTGAATAAAGACCCACGGAAAAGAATGACTGCTGCTCAAGCCCTCAGTGAGTGCCTTCTCCACTGTAAAAAATGCTTGGTCATGGTTTTAATCTCAAAATGTTGCTCACTACTGTTTATTGCAGGTCATCCCTGGCTTAAAAATTCTAATGAGGTTAAAGTGCCTCTGGATATATTAATATTCAAACTCATGAAGGCTTATATGCGTTCATCAGCTCTCCGGAAAGCTGCTTTAAGGGTGTGTATATGATGCCATTTTCAATTGAAACTATATGCTAGTGTGTTGTTGTGGTGACTCTATTGGACTGTTATTATTCCTTCAAGTTTCTTCTTGCCACCCTTTTTTTTGCTTCAATTTATGCTTTTTTTTTTTTTTTTTGGGGTTAATTTTCCTTTTTTTTTTTTTGGTAATATCCAGTAAGCTTATTTAGTCCTCTCAACGTTGGCATTTTGGCAGGCTCTTTCCAAAACATTGACTGTGGATGAGCTTTGTTATTTAAAGGAGCAGTTTGCGCTGTTGGAACCAAACAAAATTGGCACAATAAGCTTAGAAAATATTAAAACGGTTGGTTCCCTTCAGAATGTCTTTATTTAAAATCGACCTATGGTTAGTCATGCTCATGTACTACTTAATCTTGTCAGGCCTTGATGAAAAATGCAACTGATGCAATGAAGGAGGCACGAATTGCTGATTTTCTAGCTTCGGTAGGTGCTTTGACTATTGTAACAGAGGTGGCAGTTTATTCCATTTGTATTTTCTTAATTCTTATTTGAACATCTATTGCCTCTCGTTGGCAGCTTAATGCATTGCAATACAGAAGGATGGATTTCGAGGAATTTTGTACAGCTACATTAAGCGTCTATCAACTTGAGGCTCTTGATCGATGGGAGCAACATGCCCGTTGTGCCTATGAACTTTTTGAGAAAGATGGAAATAGGGCTATTGTCATTGAGGAACTGGCTTCGGTATGTATGCCTCCCATGTATTCTATGTCTTTCTTCTACCTTATTGTTGAATCCTTCTACAGTCTACTATAAGTGCCCCCTCCCGCGCTCAATGCAAAATTTTGTCCCAATTGGTTGGAGTAAAAGGGAAGCTATAAATCAAAATGTCCATATGCATTATATTATGCTGATCTATGGTATTATGTGAACAATGTTTCAGGAACTTGGTCTCAGCCCTTCTGTCCCAGTTCATGCTGTTCTTCACGATTGGATTAGGCACACCGATGGAAAGCTTAGTTTCCTTGGATTTGTCAAATTGTTGCATGGGGTTTCTAGCCGGACCGTTGCAAAAGCTCAATGACAGTTTTGATGAGATTCAAGAAGTATACGTTGCCCATGCTGTCTTGACCAATAAGACAATGGTTAGATATGGATAAGAAATTTCCTGGACCCAAAATTCTTGATTTTCGTGGGTGCAATAAGATCAATGTGAATCATTTGATGAAGCTCACTTCAGCTTTGTGTACACACACTTGGAGGTGGAGTTATGATCAACGTGAAATTCCCCGTGCTCGAGAAGAAGCCCGGTCCTGTTTTTTCCACTGTAAATCTGTAGTTTTAGTCTAGTGTGAGTAGTTGCAGATTAGAATAGTCCTCAACTGGTTGGTTTACTAGACGATCACACTTGATGTTTCTGACATATTAGACTGGCCGGACATGCCCAGAAATTGTTCTTGCATCATCTCTCTCTGTTTGTCTCCTCTTAATATTATTATCATTACTATTATTAATTATTATTCTATCAGCATCATATCTTCTTTGTTTACTAATATCAAATTTCTTTCATTTTTTTCCCACTGCCTTGCTTGCTAGCCAATTAAGGGGCTTGTGGATAGATTGATCTAGTGAAATGAAGATCACTAAAAAAATTCTACCTTAAAATATCAAGAACGTTGAGAACTTTTTATTTTTTTATATGGGAATGAGAGTTTTCAATATAGAACCTCGAACTACAAATCTTTGAACCATAGAACGATACGCGGTCGTTTCACTTATGCAAATGGGCTTTCCCAGTTCCCGCTAAAATTCAATTACCGGTATTGGAGAAAGAAGATGTAGTGAGATGATTGGGCCACAAGGCCCACAAGGCCCACAAGGCGTCAACGGCTGCCAACTGAAATTGCCCGATTTGTCTGAAATGCTCTTGTTTGTTTTGCACTTGTGTTGGCGTTGGATGACATGGCCGAGAGGGAAGTTGAGCGCGCTTTTATTTGCATCTCTTCGTCTTCGTCTTCTGAAGAAGAAGAAGATGAAGACGATAACGAACAAGTAGAAGACATCATCGACAATGAAGACGAAGACGATGATGATGATAGTGAGAACGATTATGATGACCAGCAGGAGGAAGAAGACGATGGAGAGCAAAACGAGGGCGATGATGATGAGTCTCTCTGCAACAAAGTGATCCGCTTTCTCAAAGGTTTTTTTTTTTTTTTTTTTTTTTCGGTGAAAATTTTGTATTTCAACTAGCATTTTTCTCTTCATCTTCCAATAATTCGAAATTATGCCTATGATTTTCATAAATTGAGCATCAGAATTTGGGTTCCTTTTCTTAAACCCTAAGTAATGCGCGCGTTACGTTTCGTTTAAATAGATGTTTTCTGATTCTGAGGCTTGTTGTTGTTGTTGGTTATTGTGTTTAGCAGAAGGGAGTGATTTGGATTCTTTGAATCTTAAGGACTGCAAGGCATATTTGCGGAAGCATGGCCTCAGAATATCCGGGACTAAGGCAGTTTGTATACAAAGAATTGAAGAGCACCAGAGGTAAGTGCTTAATTACCTGTAAATTCTTGTTCTCTTAAATTTTGAGTCATTATTCAACTTTCTGTGTTGGTTGTAGTCACTGTCTTTTGCTGGGTACATACTTTAGTTATGTATTGATTGATTGATTGATTGATTTACTTCTCATCTTAGGTTGAAAGATGGAAATGGTGAAGCACTCTATCCCAGATCCTCTTTTGCAATTAATTGTACAGGTAAATGTTTTATATATATATATATATATATGCATTTGTCACCGATTTTGTACAATTTTTGCTTCAAGTTTACAACTTAATGCAGGTGACGTCTGTAAGGGAGATGTCGTGCTCTTCACCCAGAAAGTTTATGAGAAGTATTTACTTATCCCAGTTATTTTCTTTCATAGTTTTGTTATGTGATGCTCTGTGCAGTGTCCTCAATTCTTTTGATGCTGTTATTTATTGAGGATTTGATTTCAAACAGGTTTGATAAAGTGACAAGGCATGGAAGGATTGTAGGGAATAGAACTGTTGCTGGCAGGGTTGTCAAAGAAAGCTATGGTGCAGCCAAACAACAACATACATTTACGGTAAGGCTTAGGCTTAAGGTTGTTTCGGGGGATAAATTTAAGTTGATTTTGGGTCTACATGTGGGTTATTAGGTTCATATATAAAAGTTAGTTATGTGACAGTTAATGATAAGTGATCATTTCTGAATCTATAACCTGTTGCTATATATCTCAGTGATATAGTGTAGCTATTTAGTGATCCATCTTCGTGATGTGCAAGGTTGAAGTTCTATGGAGCAGGGGGATAAAGAAGCTGTGTCCACTTTTTTCTTTGTTTGTGAAGGGTCGTAACCTTTATAAACTTAGAACTTTTAGACAGGTAGCTGTGAATAGGATGCTGTTTTTTATTATTATTATTATTATTATTATTATTATTATTATTATTATTATTATTATTTTCTTTTTCTATTTCTGGTATGCACTGTTAAGATATTGGTTTGCTTGCATGTTTTCTTGTCCACCTTGTAGCGTTGGAGTAATGAAGCTGAAAGATCAGAAGTGCTTGATGAGAAGCACAGACGTGGTCAAGCAGCGAGGCTTGCAAGAGCAATGAAAAGATCAAAGAAATGGACTGCAGATGGAGGTATTAGGAGGAAAGGAAGCCGTTTTCTTGCATGTTACTTTTACAGCGTCTATCTTACTGTTGTTCCAGATGCGAGAGAGATTGTTTGTTCTTGGATGAAGATTTTTATATAACGATTATCTCTTATATGATCAGGTGTGAAGTGTCAGAAACAATCCCATTTTACCAGACCAAATCAAATGAGAAAAACTAAAGAATCAGAAAAGGGGAAGCATGTTGATAGACTCCAAAAAGGATCATCCCGGGGATCTGCAAACCATAGTAATTTCTGTCAACAGAGAGCAGCCCCCCTATCATTAAAACAGATGAATTTGCAACAAAATTCGATGAGTAAAGCCTCTCATTGCTCTAGGAGGCATCAGAAATCAGCTCGCCCTAATGATGATAGAGTACCAGCTCTGCATTCAGTCTGACCCTCCTCGAATTCCTCACCAATCTCAAATAGAATTTCTACACAGGAGTGCAAGGAGTGCACCTTTCCACAGCAGCGTACATGGTGTGCTTTAGAGGACCACCAGACAATGTAACTATTTGAAGTTCATTCAATTCATCATACATACAAATAATAGCATTAAAGTTATGCTAATGAATCCAAATATCTCATGCTGATGCAGATTGATCCTAATATTTTCAAAACCTTATATACCTAGATTCTTAAAATGGGTTTTCAATTTGAACTTGGGTTGAGACTTCAATTTGGACTTAAATGAACCTAGGAGTTTGGAGTACTTGAGTGGTTGATAATGATAATGATTGAATGAATATATATAAAGGATCTGATGGTACTTGCTGTCGAAAGCAATGTTTGCTTTTTCTTTTGCACTGATGATGATCGGTAGTTCGGTGCTCTACTCATTGCCTCTCACCTTCATGAACTTGTCACCATTCATCAACATACTATAAGTACCACAACATACTTGAATCTTGTTGCAAGTGTGTGTTTGCTTCTACCCTTTTCTACACTGTCTTTGAATTGAACTTCAAATTATGGCAGAAGTGCTTCAATTTGGCATTGTTCTTGCGCTCATTGTAGCCTGCATTGAAATTGTGGGCATAGAGGGAAGGCAACTTAAACTAATGAAGAAACAGGTGCTGTTCAATACCAATATATCAATGATGGAGCTGAAAGAGAAGTGAGTATGCACTTACCAATTAGCAAAACATGGCCAAGTCAGGGTCCTGGTGTGCTTGACCAATCTGCAAGAACAAGATTGAGTTACTCAGTACCCATGTCACCAATACCCAATTACAGGGTTAGTTTTATGCACAAAGCCACGATATATAAGGAGAGCTTTGGAGGTACTACATCTGGTAATGAAGGACCTGGTGTTTGATATATGTATATATATGCTATTTTTCCACAGGAATTTAGGGAAAGACTAATAAGTCACAGCAGCAGATATGTATGAGTAGTTGGGTACCGTTTAAACTAGATGGACTCACTGTATAATTTAGTGTACTTGCTTCCTTTAATGTAATCTTTATTACCATCTAAAATTAACATTTTGGTCGGTTAGGCTAATCATGTAGCTTATAGCTTTAGTGGTAACACTTAACTCTGTACTTATGAACTCTAGTTTCACTCTCGCCTTCCTCTTTTTGTAAATGAAAAAATGCAAAAAAAAAAAAAAAAAACAAATCAAGATAATCGATTACTCCATTGGAAAATGTTGAACTCAAATGTAGCAGGCATAGGCATTGGACTAATAATAATTTGTCGTGATTAATTGTTGCGCAAATCTCTATTATCTAAGACAATGGCAGACTTTGGCTATCTTTTATTAAAACTAAAAAGATTAAAGAAAAGAAACATAGTTATTTTCTGCTTCATTTTTTAAATACATTAAAATATTATACAACGTAGAATTGTCCCTTTGTTGCCTTTATTTCCTTTGTTTTAGTGTGACCTAAAAGTAATTTAAAAAAGATTATACTTACTTTCACTATATCTCATTTATTAGTTTTAATAGAAAAAATAAATAAATCGTAAAGAAAAAGTAAAATTTTTAGGTGAAATGAGGCTACTTAATTTTAAGTATAGAGTAATACCAAAGGCATTTATGGATTCTAATTGGTATACAATTTTTTATTTGTTTATATTTAATTTATTTCAACCTTCGTTATCTTAATAAATAAATATCCTATGTCATTTGTAGCTAAATCTAAAAACTCTAATTAAAAAATAAATATCAAAGGCATTAAAATAAATTCTAAAATTCTGGATTCTAATTGGTATTACAATGTTTTATTTGTTTATATTTAGTTTATTTCAACCTTCATTATGTTAATAAGTAAATATCAATATATGTCATTCGTAGCTAAATGAAATGTAGAGAATATTTGTGGAATTAGAAAGAAGGATTGAAGGAAGGAATGGGTCTGTTTGCAAACTGTCATGAAGTACCCCGGAGTGTAGAGACACTGAGATAGGGTCAAGGTTGGCTGTTGATGTGATGAACTTTTGAGATGGGACTTCATACAATATGTCCTACTCCTATTTCATACCTATCACTTCACTACTCCCTACAGCCTACAGCCTACAGCTACTGGAACCTTGCTTGCATCATGTGGGTCCCACCAAATGATGCCCCTCCTTAAAAATATCATTACGGGAATTTAGGGATTATAGAATTCTCTTACAAATTCTCTTATAAATATTGAATGGCATAGAAATAGACGTAAAATGATTTATATTCTAATAATGGAAAGGAGAAACCATGAAGTTCTAATGATTGAAAAGTGTGTTAGTATAACATTAGTGTTCCTATAATAGAAGTTTTCTTATAGTTAAATCAGAAATAATCAAACCCTCAAACATAACCTATCATTCTTCATTAACTCAAAATATTAATCAACTCATTACCCTATCATTCTTCGTTACTTGAGTTAATCTCACCATCGCGTATGAAAGAAGTTTCACATACTAATAATAATGTGATATGTATTATTCCATATTAAAAATTATAGCATTATATAAATACATGCCCTTTTTTATTGAGAGATTTTTCAAATAAATTTATTTAAAAAATTTCTTGTGGAGTATACTCCACATTATATTTTGATGATTAAAATTATATATTTTTTAGTCTTTTTAAAGGATTGTCTTTACAAAAAATTAGATTAATCAGAAATCATTTGATCATTGATTAAACGGTCACCATTTTCAGTGTTTATCGAAAATATTATGTTCGTCTATTTATGTGATCAAGTTTGATAGCTTAATAATTTTTAAGTTGTTTAATTTTTTGATGATCTTTGAATATAAACCTAAAAAACAAACGATTTAAATCGTTGAAATATTATATAAAGTAAATCTCATAAAAAATTCCTTAAATATCTTAATAAAAGAAAATTATATATAAATATTTAGGGTCTTTTTTAAAGTCTAAAATAAAAAATACCTTAATTGATCGGCCAATATGTAATAACACAGTGACACAGAACAATTCACTTTAATGAGTCGAAATGTCAGCACCTTCACTGAGTCCTCAATATAACTTATTGAGTACTCGATAAAATGTCACTGTATGCAAAATAAAAACACCCAATACATTGTCATTGTCAGACAATATCAATGATCGTCACTGTCACCAATTTGCCCAATTTTCAAAAGAAAAATTCTCTTATAGCTCTCGGCGCAAAAAATAAAGAACAGACATGACGTGGGCAGTAATCCAAGGCTTTGCGTGTCCCAAGTTGGAACACGAAGTCCTATTATTGTCCTTGCAACCTGTCCCCAGCCCTGTACTGTGGCCCACTTCCCCACCTCCCTGTTTTTCCAAAATGCGGGCCTTTCCAACTTGATCCGTCCCCACACAATAGACAATATATGATTATATGTTGCATCAATCCGACAGATCCATTCATTAATGATCAAAAACATCATTTCCTTCCTTAATTCAATCATCACATTCACACACATACATACATAATCTTTTAAATTACATTAACTTCGAAATGATAATTAATTACAAAAATCACACTATGTACACAGTACAAACATTGCCATGTTAAGGATAAAGTACATGCAACAGACGAGTAATCTTACACTTTTTTTCTTTTTTGGTTGGGTTTTGGCGTGGAAAGAAACTCTTTAACTAATGTGGGCACTAAAGAAATGGTAGCCCCACACTAATTTTTAACCTGGTCATGAGTTCCTGGCCACTTGGTAGATAGACTGGACCCGAGCCAGCAAGCTTCAACTGTGAATTACTTGGAAGGGTCCTACAAGTTGTGGCTAGATATATACGTGGCTCTCTTGCAACTTGGGGTTGACACCGAGAGTCTTCAAGAAAGCACCCTAGCTAGGAAACCCTGGCCTCTTGCCTACAATGCTTACTCTGGTAACCATTTTTATCACATATTGGTCCCATGCTCACTTTATTCGGTGAGTCACTTTTTCATGTGGTTCATGCATTTACTTATGTATGAATAAGTAGAAGAGAAGTGTTGTATATAGCAATCATATGGAACAAATTGTAAAGCAAATTAAGCTTTATATGACAATAATGATAATTAAGATTTAGCCATCAAGGAAGCAAGCATATATGATAGCAATGCAAGGAGTTGGGCAAGTGGTATAAGTACCTAGTAATGACAATGATGATGCATTGGTGTAAAGCAATTTAAAGTAGTTGGGGTACGTGGACTTTGTGGAATGGAGAGGAATGAATCATGAATGAGAATATTGAAGTAGCTAGCAGAATTTAGGGGGGTTGGAGGGGCGGATGTCGATCTCTTGAGTCCAAGCACTCCGGTCTTGAATGTGCAAGTGCCAGTAGGTTTGAGCCACCGCGTCCGGGTCAATAAACGACCCATCTCCTCCTCCACCGCCGCTCCTCTGCAAACTCGACGACGATGATGATAGGCCTCTAGGTGGGCCCACCACCCCATCGACGATAACATGCGCTATGTGTACACCCAACGGTTGAAATTCCATGGCCAGGCACTGTGACAGTGCTCTCAATGCAAATTTCCCACAGCCTAATCACAATTACAAACACAGTCACTTACACTTGACAGTGTAATGAAAAAGAATACAAATCTACATAAATAGAGCAAATACGATCTGCCAAGTGGAACATATCATGAATCTTCAAGCACTACTTACATAGCTCAGAGTATCCAGCAATGCCTTTGAGTGAAGCTGAACACCCAGTGAACAGAATCGTCCCCCTCCCTCTTTCAACCATACCCGGAAGAACCTTAAGATTAAAATTCCCATTTCATATTAATTCCAATTATTCATGTCAATACATTAATAATCAACCTAATCAATGATTCAGATATTTAGTACAACTACTAAACTTTCAGACAGTCTGATAAGAGAATATTTATGGCTGTACCTGTTGAGCGCAGTGGAAAGCGCCAACGGAGGAGACGGCGAGGGACTTCTCGAAGGAGTCGACTCGAATGTTGGCGAAGTTGGTGGGGTGCCAGCCGGACATGGGCGGCGGCTGGTAAGCATTGTAGACGAGCACCTCCACGAAGCCGAGAGAGAGGACCCCCTCGAAGGCCTCCCTGATGCTCTGAGAGTCGGAGCAGTCGATTCGTATCGCGAACACTTGCGCTTTCTCCTCCCTCGCTATCTCGTCCGCGAATTTGGACAGCCTCCCGAGATCGCGGGCCAGGATGGCCACCGTGTACCCTTCGTGGGCGAACTTGCGGGCTATGGAGCGGCCCAGCTTCGGCCCAACGCCCACAATCGCCGCGATGCCTCGGTTGGGAGCAGAGCTCGCCATGCTCCGCATCTTAGCTAAGCTAGCTAGCTGCTTAGCCGGCCGGTGTTTGAAAATTGAAATACCAATGAATAAATTAATAATAACAAGGCGAGAGACCATGTGAGTTGAAGAGGTGGAGGAGACGGTGGATATGACAGTGGCTACGATCTGCTACGTTGCTGTCTGAGTCATTGCCTCCTGTGTAACTGTGTAACAGGCATATTCTTGCCCTTAAGGCGTCTGTCTCAAGGCCTCTGCCTCTTTGTGTTTAATTTGCCTCCCTCCTTTATAACCCAACTGCGCAGAAAAAATAAATAAAAATTTATTTGGGATTTATTTATTTTAATAGAGCGATGTTAATGTAGGATTGTGTAATTAATCTCCAGATTCTGCACCATCATCCACCGTCCATTTGTATGAAACGAATTACATTGAGTCTGTGTGGAATCCATGTTGCGCATACTTTATGATCTTAAGCTGGACAAGGGTTGTCCCAAACTAGTTGATTCAACTGGCCGGGACAGTGACGTTACAACTTACAACCCCACCTCTCAATTAAGTCCTCAACAGTCAACACAACCATGAAATCTGTCTAGCTAGGCCACTTAAGGATGCTTAACCACAACGTTGTTTCGTCTTTCTTTCTTTCTTTGTTTATTTGGGAATTGGGATTAGCCCCCATTTTACACAAATTAAGTACAAAGTTTTTTACTTCCATCTCAACCATTCATATTTCAAGTGTAGTTTTAATTGAACTTGTTGGTTTGGTCCAACATGGCTACATAATCTATGATGTGCTTGGCATGGCACAACTTTGGTCATACCGTTATTGGGTCATGTCAACCTTAAACCAACCGAGTCAATGTTGCGTTTGGATCAATTTGGCCTAAAGTAGCGCTTAGCTAGTGGACTTATATGTTTCAACTTGGTTAATAGTCAATTGAAAAAGAGTGTGAGAGTAAAAAAAACAAAAACTATACTTAAGGCCTATAAATAAATAAAGTAATGAGAATTTTGCTCATAAAACTTTAGCTCAAGTGACATAAATAGATGAGATAAAAATAGAATTCAAAATTAAATAAATAGTATCTCCGCAATATATCTTCCATGATGGTTGATTCTAACATCCAAAAACACTACAGTACTATTGGTGGTTTCAATTCTTTTGAGAACCAAATCAGCACAATGACTCCTAACTTTCCTATTAGTCTTCTCTTTCACTATCTAATATCTTCACTATATTCCAACATGCAAAATTCAATCATGAACTGGGGACCGTACAAGGGAAGAGCCTACCAACTTTTAGAATCTGACAGTAGCTTCACTGCTCCATGAGTGGGAAGAAGATTCCCCTAATTCTACAATAGATCAGATTTTGATTCCTCTCTTATTTTGATCTTCTTTTTCTCTTTTTCTCGATCTTTGCTTTCTGCTGCATGAAGTGAGTTGGATCTTTCTGAGAATTATCTTATATATTCTACATGAATTAATGAACCCCAAGCCCAAAATCTTGCAAAAAGGCTCATCCAATCATCTCCAACCTTTTTATACCAACCAATCTTGTTGGGCAAATTTATATCTATGAATCTTAATCTTGAAGGTGGCAGAGAATCTCCCCCTAGCTAACCCTGCTTCTGCATTGTTACCCCTTTGCACTGAGCTGCCTAGGCTGCTGCCATATGATTTCTATGGATTAGAAACATCAATAAGCTTTTTATTCTATCATACAAATACGTATTACAGTCTTACATATTCATTTTTTCACTATTAGAAATGTAAATTATTCCACTGTTAAATATGTTTATATGTTATAGGTATCCATCAGCTAGTTTGATAAACAATTCTTCTATTGAAACAAATAGTTAACCCTGCTTTTGCATTCCTGCCCATTGCACTGAGTTGCCTAGGCTACTGCTAAATATGGCTTCTTTGTATTAGTAACATGCATCAAGAAGCTTTTGTATATTGAAACAAATGCTTAAGCAAACATCAGTGTATGCATGGGAAGTGTCATTTTCATAATCCATAGGGCAATAATTGCATATAAAATATCATTGTATTGTCATTTTCCTCACATTCTATCAATATCAATATTCTCCTTGCGCATGTCACACTCCTTAGCATCATACAAATTGCAAGAAATCAAAGTTTTAATGAGTACTCCAATCCAAGTTGTATGGCCCCCTTCAATTTCTTGGGTTTGTGGTTAAATTTGGATTGGACACAAGGAAAAGGGGGCTACTATATCTTAAATGAGTTCACATGTGTGACATTCTCATGGTTCCATAGCCTTCATTGGTATTGTAGCTAGTGCATGAGTAGGGACAGAGATGGTGGTGGAGCTGGTGGAGTCACCATTGATGTTGTTGGTGGCAATGATGGTGGAGATGATGAGAGGGTTAGTGCGTGGCTCCTGATCGAAAGCAGCCATAATAATTAAAAAACTAGCTATTATTGCCTTGATTAGCATCATATTCAGAATTTGGGTAATTTCTTTGTATAGAATCATTTCGGGGGACCTCTTTTACCCAAATAAACCGAAATCATTTCATACATAAAGTGTTAACACTTCAATCAATACACTGATCTAATGCATGGGCTATTCCATTACAAGCTTGTTGAAATGGAACCCAATTGAGCCACCAAAGCTTTAGCCTCTTCTATCAATTACCTTCTTCTGCCATTTATACTCTCATCTTCACTCTTCATCAAATATTTAATTACAGCATCTCCAGCAAAACCTTTTAAGTGACCAAATTTTAGTTAGAATAGCCAAGTGTTTTAGTTACTTCAACAATACTCTCTTCCTAGTTAGTATCGAATATTTAAATTTTTCTTAATTCAAACAAAGACTTAATTTACTTGAAAAAGATATATAGAGCTATTCTCACTCTTCAAATATAGATAGTCGTCATTAACTAGTTAACGGCTTGTTTGTCAGTGTTTTTAAAAAACTTATCAGCGCTATTAATTATTTAAAAGTACTTTTATTTACGTTTAACAAAAAAAATTAAAAATACTTTTTATAGATGTTTTTTTAAGAAGAGCTTCTAAGTATATTTACAAACACTTCCATACAGGCTCTAAACAGAGACTTGTTTAAAGAAACTGCTAGAGTATACATTTTTTCAACATCTTCTCCAAATTAATTAAGGAATCAAGATAGAGAGGCTTATATCGATGATCGAGCAATATCATGAATGTGAAAGACGGGCATTTCATGCCGTTGATTAAGTACTTGGGTCTACATGATGTCATGATCCATCACGGGGGACCCCATCAAATCCTGCACTGCTTCTTATAGTTTCATCCTCCTTCTTATGCTTTCTCCGTCAACCCTCTTTTGGGCCTAATCTAAGGACCACCTGTAAGTTTCTAGATCTATAGTGACAAAAGCATTAATTCCAAGAGGAGAATTAAAATCCAAACATGGAAAACTATATATATGGCTAGGAATAAAATGACAATATTGTTACAACCTATTTGGTCTACTACAATATTTTTCCAACAATGCAATCCCATTAATGAAAATCTAGCTTTTAGTTTTAGAGAAATTCTAAATGGACCTTTCTTGTTTACTCACTAGACCTTCCAACATTATTATTATTTTTTTTTTTGTATGACCTCCCAACATTATTTTGGTAGGAATAAAGTTTTGGGTGCATTTAGCTCCCGTCTAAAATTTAAAGCGGGTGATGCTTGGTAGGAATTAGAGAATGGCCGGGCTCAAAAGCCTCATATGGATTTGGTCCATTCTAAATTCTTCATAATCGAAAAAGGTTGGGACTGTGGACTGGAGTTGGCATTCGCAGTTTAATATGTAATATTTTTTTTTTTAGTGGACTTACCTAGGTTATAGCCCAGGTTGGCCACCCTTTTCATCCAGCCCTACTCTTTTGTGTTATGAGCAAGTTCTACTTGATGATTTGCTGTTGCTAGACCCCAATTTTTTTTTAATTTTGTCTTTTTCTCTTTGGGGTTAGAGCATCACCAACAGATGGAGCAATTGATGGGTCAAAATTTATTTGTGGTACCATGTTCGATTTTGGAGCTCGAATGGATGGGGTAAATCTAGGGCTGGGTTTAATTATTGAAATACCGAAAAATATTGATCGGCTCCGATATCGAAAAATACCAAACTAGTCGGTTATCGATACCGATGATTTTGGTAACAGTACCGGTTCACAAAGTCTGGTACCGACGGTATACCGATACTGACCGTATATTGAAAAAATATAATTAAAATAATTCATTTTTATACATTTCTATACTATATCGATATACCCTAAATAAAAAATACTAGAATACTAAATACCTTTCTATATAATTTCTAATTTTATATAATACATTTCTAATTTTCTATAATTTATATAAAACATATATAAATTTATAAACCCTATAACTTATTACCTTATATGTTTTTTAATTTATATAATACATTTCTATATAAAAACTAATTAAAAATATCCTAAACCCTAATATTATACTAAATTATAAACCCTATATAGTATATGTATATGATATCTCATACTAAATTACTAATTTCTATATCCTAATAGTCTAATACTATAAATTTATACTTCATAGATTCATAGTTGGTAACTTTTGGTATATAGTATATAGTATAATACTAGAATATGGTATAATATGGTATAGTATAGTATAGTATGATAATATTAGTAATTTAATTAGTATATTGTATAATATGATATAATATAGTAAAATATGGTATAATATATTAATATCAATATGGACTATGGAGTTATGGACTATTTATGATTTATGTAATTACCTCAATCATAAATGTATAATATGGTATAATATATTAATATGGTATTAGCCATTTAGCCTAATGGTCCTATTAGGTATATGACCTATAGCCTATACCCTAAGGTTTGAGATATCATATATATTAAAAAACATATAAACTATTAAGTTATTAACTATATACTATAAATTATAAAAAACATATGTAATAAAAATAAAAAACTCCAAACCCCACCCAAACCCCAAAGTCCAAACCCCAAAATACTCTAATCCTAAATTCCTAATGTTTAATAATAAATGAATTAAAAAAAACATTTAAACAAAACAACAGGTATTTTTTTTTTTTTTTTCACTCTATGCCTCTTTCTCACTAAGTCATTCTCTCTCTCTCTCTCTCTCTCTCTCTCTCTCTCTCTCTCTCTCTCTCTCTCTCTCCCTCTCTCTCTGTGCGAATTGAGATCCTAATTTCCCAACCAGGCAACCACTCCACCACCATCAATCCAGCATCTCCGAGTCTTCAACCACCACCACCATCTTAGACTCCGAAAACGCCCCACCAGTTCACCACCATCGCCTCCCTCTCTTCCTTTCTCTCTGTCTCACCAGTCCATCGTCGCCTCTCTCTCTTTGTCTCACCGTCGCCACTTTTTGTCTCACCAGTTCACCATCTTAGCTACTAGCTACCATTCTTGGGTTTTCTGATTTAGGGGTTTTTTGGGTTTCAAACTTTCAATTTATTGGGGTTTTGATTTAGGGGATTTTGGTCTCTCTAATAATTCTGATTTATGTCAATGGTGCTTCCTTGGTTGCTTACTGTGCTTCTGGGTAAGTTTTTTGTCTCTCTGTTGATTTTGATTCTTGGTAATCTCTCTCTGTCTAACTTTCAAGTCTCTCTTTCCATCTTTATCTCTCTGTCTCGCTTTCTCCATCTCGTTGTCTCTCTCTGTCTCGCTCTCTCGATCTCCATCTCTCTGTCCTGCTGTCTCTCTCAGGTTTCGGCAAGCCCAGTACCGTGCCAATGCTGCCCTTCGCCGACTGCAACCAAAAATTGCGGTTACCGCAAACCGTCGGCACGATATCAGTGACAAAAACAAGAGTTTCGACCCCTAGAGGTTGGCACGCAGTATCAAGGTTTCGGTACGATTGCCGTACCGAAACCACCCCTAAGTAAATCAAATGTCAAATTTGACCAAGAGAAAAACAAGGCAAATTTGACCTAATGTTAAGACACAGTAAATTGGGCCCTACATATTTTTTAATAATATTTCACCTGCTTTTTAAAAAGAATGAGCTGCCCTCTGCCCAGATGGTTTGTGTATTGATTGAGTGCATATATATATATAATACCCTCCAAAAGTATATATATGCAGCAGCAGAAACAATACTCTCAATACCCAGAAAATCAATCTTGCTGGCTTTTGTTCCTATATGTACCGGTACTGCACCACCATTTTTGTACGTAGCTTCCTCTTCTCCATTTTTAAAGTTCTAACTTTCATATCTTCATCTTTTTTTTTTTGTATATCTTCATGTTCTCATTTTTTTTAATGGACTTCAACATGAATCCCCAAGATTTAAAGTCATTATTTGTAATTTCAAAAGTATATTGTATTTTTTAATTTTTAAAAGTAACAAAAGAAAGATAAACAATAAAATAATATTTAGTTCAAATCGTTTGCCTCATCCATTGGAGTGACAAATTTTTGAAGTAGCAAAATAGTATGTCAAATTGCCACATAGGTTAGTAAAGTACAATTTTGCCATACTCATTTGCCCCATCTGTTGGTGATGCTCCTAGCCCCTGTTGTGCAAAAAAAGGAACAACTGTAATTCCTTAACTTTGATGGCTTTAAATATAACAAAGAAAAATACAATCGTGATCAAAACCACTCTTAAGTGCTTCCTAACTTCACACAAATACCTTTGAAAAGTTTGCCAAACACTAATGTTGAAAAATGAAAGTGCATTTAGTCATTTAGAAGCGTTATTTTATTTTTTGTTTACATTGGAGGGAATCGAATCTTGGGTCTACCCTAATTTTAATCCTTACCCTACTTACTCTCAATACTTGAGCTAACTCTAAGGACTTCACATTTAGAAGTAGAGATGTCAGACGAGCCGGGCCGACACGAGCACGACATGATTAAAATAGGCATAACACAATACGACATGAATAAATGGACCAGGCTGGGCTAAAGTCTTTAACCCATCCGGCATAACATAACACGAGTGCAACATGGGCCAAGTACAACATAAACACGAGCACAAAAGAGGCCCAAATTAGACACGACTTGTTTAACATTGTTTTTCTCTTTTTTAAAGAATTTTTCAACAACCATTAAAAAAACAATGAAAATCCAATTTTTCAAGGAAAATAAGTTGTCTCGCTAAAAATAAATAAATAAAAAGGCCCATTTAAGGCGTGGTAGTATAGTACGAACACGGCAAGAATGTGAATGGGTCGCATACTGTGCCAGACCTAGATCTTAGCTATACGAATCAACATGAGCACAACACGAAAATACGAATGGGTCGTGCCGACCAAACCTTTATTTAGAAGTGCTCTTGACACTGTCAAACGTATCGTCAAACCGGTCCTAGAAGTGATGGTACGTTTACTTACATGGAATTAAAATGAAATGAATAAGAGTTATTCTCATTCTACTCCAATCTTGTGTTTACTTGTATTAGAGAATCAAAAAATAAGTGGAGCCCACTCCAAAATCAAGAATCACTCCCCCAATCTCATTCCTTGAGGGGGGAGGGGACATGTTATTGACTCTCATTCCATCATGAGTTATTAATTTATATCAAAAGTACCCTCAATTTTTTTTAATAATCCCAAAATATCCAATAAAAAAATAATTTTTTTTTACAACACTGAAACTTTGTAATATTTAAACAAGTTTTTATTTCGATTCATGATTGTTAATAAATACAGAAGTGTGAATCAACTTCATTTTTATTATCATTCTAGATGATTAGTAAACAACCTATCAGAATTCACTCATCCCTACTCCAATTATTTCTCTCATTCCAATTTATTTTTTCTCTCATTTTATGTTAGTAAACGTGACCTTAAATCATAGGTGTCGGGAGTAAGTTTCGAGTGCACATAGAATGGGCCACCGGTATATCGGCCCATCTAAGCCCACGAAAGAAAAAGAGAGTAGTAGTTGGGCCCCTTTCATTCGGTTATTGAAAAGCGCGGTCCTTCAACCTCTCTCCTCCCTGTCTGTAATTTTCGCATTTCGTCCCGGTCATTGATCTTCTTCTTCTACTTCAAATGAGCTCCCATTTCACTCAACTCTGAGTCTCTGACCAGGTAATTCCACAATTTTCACTTGCAAGTAAAGCAAGATCTAAACCATCTGCATATTCTCTCTTTCTCGATCTATTCGATTCATAACAATCAACAAATTTACGATAAGAATTAAGATTTTGGGGGCAACAGTATACACATACATATAGATATAGTACAGGTGTATGTATTGGTTTCTGATGCTTGAGTTGCAGGTGAACGTCTAAGATGGAGTGGACGACGGTGCAGCATCTGGATCTGCGCCACGTGGGGCGTAGCCAAAAACCGTTGCAGCCTCATGCTGCTGCATTTCATCCCCATCAGGCGCTCGTCGCCGTCGCCATCGGCAACTACATCATTGGTAACAGCCCATTCCCTCCTTTTTATCAATTATAAGTAATTTCAGTTTTGTACTTCGAATCATTCTAGTTACAGTGACATTAATTGGAATTTGAAGTTTTATTTTTCGGGTTTGCGCGTGTGCTTGAGTGTGACATTGGAGTTAAGGTGCCTTGGTGTAATTATTCTACTAACTAATTGTGGTGTGAAATTTTATGGTTGGTGCTTGAGTGAGAGCTTCTATTATCAGTTTAAAGGTCTATACTTGAGGTTTTATTGGCAATGTTAGTGATGCCGGGTTAATTTTCTTAAAAAACCGCTAGTATCCCATAATTATTTAAGAATAGCCACATGGATGTACTCAGTGACCCCGGAAATCCGAGTACTGAAGAATGTTTATAGATTGAATTTGTTTATAAACTTGGTTTACCTTTATATTCTTGTTTTTTCTTCATATGCACTTTGATTAATTTTAATTGACATTGTCTTAATTTGTGCACACAGAAATGGATGCATTGACAGGAAGCAAGATTTCATCTATTGATATTGGTTCACCTGTTGTCCGCATGTCTTATAGTCCCACGAGTGGGCATTCCGTGGTAGCAATCCTTGAGGTTGGTGCCCATATACTCTTCTCTGTTCAGGACATTTAGATATAGAGAATTGCTTCTTGAATATCTTTTCAATGGTAATATGCAGGTTTTAGTTTTAGAACATGGTAGTTTATTAAATAATTGTTGCTCCACATCCTAACAGTTTAAGCCTTTGGGAACAATGGTAAATTAATAAATGGTATCGTGGTATTATAGCAAGAGATCTCGAGTTCAAATCCTTGTAAATAAGACCTTCTAATTTATGTTCAATTCCATGCTTTGTGCTAATAATTATTGGTTCATGTCCTAATTTTTATATTTTTTAACATCCAAGTATCTATCAAGTGTTCTAGTTAGAGTACTGTGGAATTTAGTTTCAATTGTGCCAACTTCTTGAAGTTGTGCCCTTTTTTTTTTTTTTTTTTTTTTTTTCTTTTTTTCTTTTTCTTTTTCTGGGAAGTGTCATGTTGACTACATTTGTTGGCCACTATAATAGATTATGCTCACTGATTGGTAGGCAAGGGGACGATATGTGACTGAATATCTGGATCATGGGCCAAATTTTATGCTCATGCACATGGTTGGAATATCCAATTGGTAACTTTTTAGAAACATCTATAAATGAGAATGGCCATTAGGTCAAAGATGTATGCTTTACAGCAGCTGATGCTTTTTCATTTGATCTCAATGGGTGATTCTTGAAGAGATTGGTCAAAGGTCATATAACAATTGAACAATTTTGAAGTTTCATTGTTTGGTTAATGTAAATCTGTGTCTTTTCTTGCTACTTCAATCATTTTGTGTTACTTAAGCTTTTGTTGCTTTGTGTAGAATTACATTTTATTTGGTGTTAAGAATCTTCAGTGCTTGGTTTATATTGAATTTTGATAGTCTTCCGAAGCTGCATATTTTATATTATGGATATTCTTGTTTGCTTGCCTGAGTATGGATATGTTTATACCCCATTTTGTAGGATTGTACCATTCGTTCCTGTGATTTTGATGCTGAGCAAACTTGCGTCTTGCATTCACCTGAGAAGAAGATGGAGCAAATTTCTTCTGATTCAGAAGTCCATCTTGCTTTGACGCCTCTCCAACCTGTAGTGTTTTTTGGTTTCCACCGAAGGATGAGTGTTACAGGTTTTTTTCTTTTAATTGTTAACTCCCCCCCCCCCCCCCCCTCTCTAAACATACATAATGCAGCCACAAGAAATGTATAATACTATTACATGTTAATTATTCCTACTGGTTATCTCTAATTCTTGATACTGCTTCAATATGCATGAAGTTGTTGGAACTGTTGAAGGAGGAAGGGCGCCAACAAAAATAAAGACAGACTTGAAGAAACCTATTGTCAATCTGGCATGCCACCCTCGCCTCCCTGTTCTGGTAATACAGTTGTTTGGTTGAATTTATTCCTATTGTCCTTGTAGTCGGTACACATTGGGTGGCTGCTGAATAAATACATCTAATGTGCTTAATCTTTTTTTCTGGCATATTATAAGCATATTTTTTTTTTTCCTATTTCAGTATGTGGCATATGCAGATGGTTTGATTCGAGCTTACAACATTCACACATATGCTGTTCATTACACTTTACAAAGTAAAATGAGTGACTCTTTCTTGTTCAGAATGTAATAAGTTATTCTCGTTTAAGTGGTATATGTGTCATCATCTTTTGTTCTTGTTCTTCAGTTGACAACACCATAAAGCTTATTGGTGCTGGTGCGTTTGGTTTTCACCCAACATTGGAGTGGATTTTTGTTGGTGATAGACGGGGTACGCTTCTTGCGTGGGATGTGTCAACTGAGAGACCTAATATGATTGGAATGTAAGTCATTTATGGTAGCAAGACTAGAAAGATTCTGAAATGAAATACTGATTGTGCCATAAAGGCCAAAAAAAAGAAGTAAAAACTGGAGATTAGGAAAGTAATGAATTAATGCCTTAATACCCTTCTGCTGGAGTTCATTGATTAATGTTCTTTTTACCCTTTCATTTTATGTTTCACCAATTTATTTCTTTTCATTTTAAAAAATGGAGTGAAGGTTTTACCAAATTTAATAAAGAACATCCTACGGACAATCTTATCACAGCCAACTGGCGGTTAAAAACATTACATTATTAACCTTAAAAAACTTCAGTTGACCTTGAATGGCTATAAAAAATCTGCAAGCTCCTCTATAAAGCTAAGAGGTTTTAGAATAGGGTTGTTTTTTTTAAGCCGGAATGTTAGAATAGGATTGCTTGAAATGGATTGTTTCATATCTTCATATACATACAGGTCATATTGGCTACCTAAATAATCCAATTCTGTTTGAAATTTTGCTTCTTCTGTCAATCTCTTGCTGGTATTAATCAAAATTCTAAGTTTTGACTTTTTATTGCAATTCAGTACACAAGTGGGTTCCCAACCATTAACTTCAGTTGCTTGGCTCCCAATGTTGCGGTTACTTGTAACTGTGTCCAAGGATGGAACTCTTCAAGTGTGGAAAACAAGGGTTATAATTAATCCTAATAGACCTCCAATGCAAGCAAATTTCTTTGAACCTGCTGGTTAGTTATTATTATTACTATTTTTACTTTTTTCCTTTACCCTGAAAAGGATGTGATTCTGCTTTTATGAAACATATTGGCATCCTTTCAGTTTCGTTTCTTACATTTAACTTTTGTAACTGTACAACTGCTAGTTTTTATTTATTTATTTGTTTATTTTGTATTTATGTAAATAATATTTCTCCCGACAACCACAAGTCTCAAACAAAGCATAAGTGATTATATATTTTAGGATACTGTAAATTTATCATAATGAATTATTATCGTCGTTTTACAATGAAGGTTCCCCCCTTCCCCCACCACCACCACAAGGAAACTAGTAATATGTAAATTCTTTTTATTTTTAACTATTCTCTTGGCACATGCTCCTGTGCGCGCCAAGAGGTTTTATTTTTTATTGCATATATAGATACTTTTTGTACAGTAATATATAAGAAAAGATAAGAAGAAAGAAAATCAAAGAAAAATAATTAAAGGAAATACATTTTAGATCTTCACATTTACAGGGTTTTTCACCAATAGTAACATAAAATGCAGTTGAGAAATAGAGAGATTAGGCAAAGGTTAAGTCTGGTGAGAATCAATTTAGTGAGTAATTAAATGGATTTTTTTATCTGACTAAATGGATAATTTTGAAAAAAAAGAAGATAATTAGTCAACTGTTTGTATGTGGCTGTTTTTGAAGTAACAAATGTTGTCAATTGGTTGTTCATTTTTTAAAGAAACGTGCTTCTTGTTTTGCTATTTTACTTTATTAATTTTTTTAATTTAACGTATTACTCTTTTACTATTGAGGGCTGCTATTTGCACACCCCTACATTTCTTTTTGCACACCCTTTCTGAAAAAAAAAAAAAAAAAAAAAAAAAAAAAAAAAAAAAAAAAAAACTAAAAAAAAAGACCATTTGGCCCTTCCTTCACCCACACACCCCCATCCCCATCTCCCCCCCGTACACACCCCTCCCCTCACCTGCAAATTTTTTTTTTTTTCTTCCCCACCCTTTCTCTTCTTCTTCTTCCCCCCACCCCAACCACCTCCCCCCGAGCCTTCGCCTCCCTCCTCTCCTCTCCGACTCCTCCCCCCTTGCTCTGTTTTTTTTCCCTCCGCCCGATCACCACCTTCCTCGCACCAGCAGCACCACCTTCCTCGCACCAGCAGCACCACATTCCTCGCAGCACCACCACCGCGCGCCACCACCTTCCTCGCAGCTAGCTCACCGTCGCACGCCGGAGAGAAGAGAACTTTAAAAAAAAAATTGGAGCGAGTTCGGTGGACCAGTGCCGAACCCAATGGTTTCGTTCAGTAAGTACCCACCGAAAAATCCTATTCTATTCGGCGGGTACCTGTCGAACGAAACCACCGGGTTCGGCACTGGTCCGCCGAACCCGCTGCAATTTTTTTTTTTTTTTTTTAAATTTGTTTGGCTGTCTGCTTGGGTGAGAGGAGAGAGAGAGAGAGAGAGAGAGAGAGAGAGAGAGAGAGAGAGAGAGAGAGAGAGAGAGAGAGAGGGAGGAGCCGAGGAGGGGCTGCCGGGCTGGTTATGGTGGCTGTTTTTGGTGGTGCTGCGCGCGGTGGTGGTGCTGCGAGGAAGGTGGTGGTGCTGCGAGGAAGGTGGTGGCGCGCGAGGGTGGGGTGGTCGCCGGCGGTGGTAGGCTGCTCGGGGATGGGTGTGTGCCGGAGAGAGGAGAGGTGGGGAGGGGGTGTGTACGGGGGGGGGGGGGAGATGGGGATGGGGTGTGATTTTTGGGTGTGTGTGTGTGTGTTTTTTTTTTTCTGTTTAGGAAGGGTGTGCAAAAAGAAAAATGGATGGGGTATAAGGTCTTTTCCTTTGAGTTTTTTTTTTTTTTTTTTTTAAGAAAGGGTGTGCAAAGAGAAGAAAAGGGTGTGCAAATAGCAGCACTCTTACTATTTTATCCTAAGTTAATTGAATTATCTTCTCTTAGAATTTTATTGTGGTCATATGTCTTAGCAGGTGGTCTGCAACTACGCTGAAGTTCTTATTTTGGTCTGACTATTGGTTCTCTTGTTCTATTAATACTTCACCCTTATTGTATATAGATATAAATGTAGTATGTATGATTTTTTGTATATGACATTCCGTGTTTGCATGGGCACCAATGGTGCTATCTTTCATAGGTTTTGACAACCAGTATGCTCGTATACACACTTGTGGCTATAATTACCTCGCTCTATGATAGGTTGCACTGACTATAGTGTTCAATTTATTCTGCAGCAATTGAATCACTAGATATTCCTCGCATCCTTTCCCAGCAGGGTGGAGAAACAGTTTACCCTTTACCACGAATCAAAACTCTAGAAGTTCACTCCAAATTAAATTTAGCAGCACTTCTGTTTACAGTTAAGAGCAACCACTTACATAGCACACATTTTACTTTTTTCATAAAAAAACACACATTTTGCTTACCCCCAATGTCAAAAAGTGCACATTTTGAATATTTCATCTCTGTTATAGAATATGACAGGTGGAGACAATGTGAAAAATAGGGCTGCATACACTAGGGAAGGGAGGAAACAGCTATTTGCAGTTTTGCAAGGTGCAAGAGGATCTTCAGGTGAAAATAAAGAGTTCCCCAATATTTGTGTATTTATTTGAACTGTTTTGTTTGAGTTGTGATATTTTTTATTTTCAATACATGCAGATGTAGAGTTCATTGTGTTCCTCAAGTGCTTTTTTGTTTCTCTTCTTTGTGTCATTTATGCTGAATTTTTTCCTCCTTGACACAACGGCATTATGAGGAAATTTCTACTTTCTATGGCCTATGTTTTAGAAATCTTCTAATAATTTGGTCTAGTGATAAGTTATAACAAGCTATATCATATGTAAATTTTCTCATCATTAACTAGGATGTTTTCAGTAGTTAATAGGAAAAGGATTTCATCAAAGATTTCTCATGGTAGATGTTGCACTTTATGTTTGAGGCTCTAATTTTGTGGTCATATGTCTTAGTACGTGGTCGGCAACTACCACGAAGTTGTTATTTTGGTCTGACTATTGGTTCTCTTGTTCTACATACATCTTAACTATGACGTACGAATATGGATTGTATACTTGCCTTAGACATTTCTTGACTTTTTAATCAAAAGGGTGCTGCAAAAATATATAAGGATTGTTCTTTATGGTTTAGGGTTTGATGATAAAACTCAAAAATAGAAAACCCCTGAATTTGTAATGAAAGGCTTAGGTTAAAAGTCAAGTAAAAATAAGGCAAGCAGAGGATCCAGATCGATCTAAATTATGAGAGTGGAAGGCCCACAAATTATGTGCTTGGTGGGCAGCATATATGTACATCAAGGTCCAATGAGAACATTAGTCATTACGGAACCTTACTTTTCTGTTGCATGCTTAAATAGTTGCCTTCTTTCTTGTCTTTTCTCTTCTCTTGTGCCATTGACAATTGTAGCTAAGATTTAAGGTAGAAATGAAAAAAATCCTTATATATACTTCTTAGAATACCAAGGTAACATTTATTTCCCTTAAATGCTGATAATATACCATAGTTTTGGTCACCCTGTAGACATCTTTAGCGTGCAAGCTTATTAATCATCGGTTTTATACATGATACATGCCCTGAAACTCTGTACATGTATTACATTGTTTTGTTTGGTTTTTGAAAGATGGCAAATTTTTGGAGTTTCTAATGCTATGAATAGAACCTTCATATATGTTCTTTATATTGCTGCCTTGCTTATTGACAAGATATGCTAATGGTAGAAGTATTTTGCAGCATCTGTTTTGAAAGAAAAGCTTTCATCTTTGGGTTCATCTGGAATATTAGCTGAACATCAACTTCAAGCTCAACTGCAAGAGCATCATCTGAAAGGGTGAGATCAAAACTTTTGTAAACCCGATTTGTTAGAGGTTGGATTTAATGTTATAAAATAATAATTATGTGGTAATTTAATCCTAAAATTTCTTGAGGTTGAATTCAGGACCCTTTGTCTTGACCTCAAATGCTTGACATTTGTTAATATTTTATGTAAAGGGTTTCCCTCTCTACAGCTGTCAGCTTTCTTATTCATTTAAAAAAGTAACAGTTATTAAGATTGAAATACATACACTAAGCTTAGTTGTATTACTGTTGCTAGTCATTACTGATTTAATAAGATTTGCTTTAACCTTTTTCTTCTTTTGGGTTATTATTGATGGCACAAGCTGCATTTTTTGACCTCTAGGATTTAATTTACTCATTGGTTATCATTTTACTGCTATTCTTGGTTCAAGTTTTAGACTTGCACGCTTATATTATTCATTGGGATTCAAGGGTTTGTTGATTTGAAATTCATTGGACTAGTTTGGTGCTTTAATACTATTGCTTATTTTCAATAATAATGTGTCCTTTCTGGCAGCCACAGTCAGCTTACAATATCAGACATTGCTCGGAAGGCTTTTCTCCACAGTGTATGCCACTTTCTTTTTATAAATATCTAAAGGAGAAATTTTTTTAGTGAATATGGTTTATAATGTTATGAGGATGGATCATGGATAAATTTGAATGTGACCAGGCTGTAATGGGCTGGGTTGCAACTTTGTAAAAACCACTATCTAGCTTATTTTGTCCCATCTCTTTTATATTAAACACTTTTTTGAAACTTCTTGTGTGATCTAATCAGGCTTCCTAAGTTATAATTCAATTTATTGATGTATCATTTCTTTGCGTTATTATTACAGCATTTTATGGAAGGTCATGCCAAAAGTGCCCCAATATCTCGGCTGCCTCTCATTACTATTGTAGATACTAAGCATCATCTGAAGGACGTTCCTGTTTGTCAGGTAAGTTGCTTCTGATAAAGATTGATTGTATCTTCTGTTTCTTTTGCTTAATTCCAGTATGACAACTTTGGTTCACTTTCAGCCGTTTCACCTGGAGCTAAATTTCTTCAATAAAGAGAACCGGGTTCTTCATTATCCTGTCAGGGCCTTTAGTGTAGATGGATTATACCTTATGGCATATAATCTCTGTTCTGGAGCAGATACTATCTACAAGAAACTTTATACATCGGTAATGTAGAACATGATATACTATCTCCTGAATTACTCTGATGTCTTATATATCCCCTTTAGCTTTTGTGAGGGTTTCCCATTTAGTGGTGCCAACATTCGTGGTATTGAAATAACTTTTATTTTCCTCTTACATAGGTTCCTGGAAATGTGGAATACCATCCTAAATACGTGATCTACAGTAAAAAACAGAACTTATTTCTTGTTGTCTATGAATTTAGTGGTGCTACAAATGAAGTGGTGCTATATTTTGAGAATACTGATTCTCAGACGGGAAACAGTAAATGCAGCACATTAAAAGGTTCATCTGTCTATAGGATGTCTTTATGTCCTTAGAATATCTAAATATGTATGTAGGAGATGTAGTAATCAATAATTATTCACAAATTGCATCTTTGAGTTTGTAGGTCGAGATGCAGCATTTATTGGCCCCAAGGAAAATCAGTTTGCAATTCTTGATGATGATAAGACTGGACTGGTTTTACATATTCTGCCTGAAAAGGCTTCTCCAGAAGCTAATGAAAAGAATTTACTGTCTGAAGAAAACCAATCTATGGATACTGGTGCTAGTCCCACCCGGGTCCCAATGCAATTTATGTTTGAAAGTGAAGTTGATCGAATCTTTTCCACTCCAATAGGTACTTGAGGGAAGAATAACTATTATGTTTAATTTGGAAAAAAGGTTCATCAACAGTATGTGCTAATCATAGTATTATGTGATTGTAGAGTCAACATTGATGTTTGCTTCTCATGGGAATCAGATTGGCTTGGCAAAGCTGGTTCAAGGATACCGCCTTTCTAATGCTGGTGGTCATTATATATCAACAAAAAGTGAAGGGAAAAAGTCAATTAAGTTGAAACTAAATGAGATTGTACTTCAGGTGATCTTATAACCATTCAAGCTTATTACGTAGTGTTGAACAATGGAAAGTAATTCCTATGTGTTGGTGAGGGTAAAACCTTTACCCCCTTACACTTCCTCAGTCAAAACTGCCCATTCAAGCAAACTTATGACCCTTTGTTGAATGGTGAAAAATATTTTAGGACATTTGTTGGTGCTGGTTAAAAATTGGGCATTCATTGACTTGTTGTCTGTGTTTTGATACCAAAGTGTTAATTTCTTCCATCTCTTTTTTTTGGGGCGGGGGGAGGAGGGGACGGGCGTTGACATCAGATACTGAAGCAGCCAGATCTTGTCATATTTATTTTTTATGTGAATAAATCCATATTTTTTCTATTCCAATAAACTTCCATTCCCTTTTGCTTCTCTCACATTGCCTAACCAAATTTCAGGTTCAAACCAAGGATGTTTTGGTTTCATGTATTTTACCCTGCAGACTATAACTTTCCTGCAAAAAGATAGAGCAACTGTTCCTTATTTTCCTGAAACCTTATTTCTAGGGCTTTTTTATGATAAGACCAGTAGTTCTCTATTGTTGTTTGCTATGGTTGCATCTGACACATAGCTCTCCAAATTTCTTCTATATATACAGCTCCTGTACATTCATATTGTTGATTTTTTTTTTGGGTCAAGCATATTGTTGATTACTTATTAAAGTGAGTGACGACATTTGCAATCACAACACATGCAACTATATTCTTCTGCAAGTGTATTCTTCGGGACTGTCCACTGGTGTGGACTTTTTTTTTTATGTGAAAGAGTTTTTGAATCCCCCTTTGAAGCTCTTTCTGTTCAAATATGACAGGTTCACTGGCAAGAAACTCTTAGGGGATATGTTGCTGGAATATTAACTACGCAAAGGGTGCTTATGGTTTCGGCAGATCTAGAGATACTGGCAGGCAGTTCTGCAAAATTTGATAAAGGACTTCCTTCAATATCCTCATACAATATCTTGGTGTAAAATTTTTTACTTTATGTAATCATTGATTCAATTGAACTTTTATGTTACATAAACTTGTTTGAGCACTTGACTTCTATTCACTTTAGATCACTTTTATGGGTTGGCCCTGCACTTCTCTTTTCTACTACCACTGCAATTAGTGTGCTTGGCTGGGATGGGAAAGTGAGGACTATTCTCTCTATCAATATGCCTTATGCAGGTATGTATCTTGTGATGCTGCTGATGCAGGTATGTATCTTTCTCTACTGTTATTCTTCTGACTCATTACGATGTATTTCTGTGCAGTTTTGGTTGGTGCGCTGAATGACCGGCTGTTGCTTGCTAGCCCAACAGAAATAAATCCCAGACAAAAGAAGGGAATTGAGATTAAGAGCTGTCTTGTTGGGCTCCTTGAACCTCTTCTTATTGGATTTGCCACGATGCAAGAAAGATTTGAGCAGAAGCTTGACCTTCCAGAGATATTGTATCAAATAACATCAAGGTTTTTCTTCTTCCCATGATCTCAACTTATACACTTGCTATCTTTTGTGGAAATTGTTTTTATGTTTTTTACATCTTAAAGCAGTATAACTGTTATAACATTATGGATTGTAACATCATGTCTTCTTTACGGCACCTTAATAAATATGGGTCCATGAATAAAGGCTGATGATACTTGATATGTGGCGTTTCTTTCTGAATGAAGGTTTGACAGCTTGCGTATCACTCCAAGGTCTCTTGATATTCTTGCAAGAGGCTCTCCTGTTTGTGGAGATCTTTCTGTATCATTATCTCAAGCAGGACCACAGTTCACTCAGGTGAGTGAAAGAATGTGTTGTTTAGTGAATTTTGTTAATCGTCTGTTTTGTTTACTGAACATATAAATGACTTAGGTGTTGCGGGGTGCCTATGCTATCAAAGCTCTCCGGTTTTCTACTGCTTTATCTGTTTTAAAAGATGAATTTCTGCGCTCTAGAGATTATCCAAGGTGTCCTCCAACATCTCATTTATTCCACCGATTCCGCCAGTTGGGATATGCATGTATCAAGTATGCAGATAAGACAAACTGTTCATTTCAATTTTTTATTCTGCAAATGTCTTAACAATTTTTTTAAGAAACTTTTTCTGTATCTTTCTCCTTTTAAATTTCTTGATATTGTACTCTGACAGGTTTGGTCAGTTTGATAGTGCAAAAGAAACCTTTGAAGTTATAGCAGATTATGAAAGTATGCTAGATCTCTTTATATGCCACCTTAACCCCAGTGCGATGCGACGTCTTGCTCAAAAATTGGAAGAAGATGCCACTGATTCAGAACTAAGACGATACTGTGAGAGGATTTTAAGAGTCCGCTCTACTGGATGGACTCAAGGAATTTTTGCTAACTTTGCTGCTGAGAGTATGGTTCCTAAAGGTCCTGAATGGGGTGGTGGGAACTGGGAAATCAAAACCCCAACTAACATGAAGGCAATACCTCAGTGGGAACTGGCTGCAGAGGTGATGCCATACATGAAGACTGATGATGGTACCATTCCATCCATTATTGCTGATCATATAGGTGTGTACTTGGGTTCAATCAAAGGAAGAGGCAACATCGTAGAAGTAAGGGAAAATAGTTTGGTCAAAACTTTTACATCCGCAGGTGGTGACAGTAAGCGAAATGGTCTTCAATTGTCTTCAGTTTTATCCACATCTAATAAATCCAAGGGAGTGCCTGATGGTGATTCCTTGAAGGGTCTGGAAACACTTACCAAACAGTTTGCTAATTCCAGTGCGGCAGATGAACAGGCTAAAGCTGAAGAAGAATTCAAGAAAACAATGTATGGTGCAGCTGATGGTAGCAGCAGCGATGAGGAAGAAACTTCAAAAACTAAAAAGTTGCACATTAGAATAAGAGAGAAGCCAATTGCTTCTACTGCAGTGGATGTGAATAAGATCAAAGAAGCCACGAAGCAATTCAAACTTGGTGAAGGGTTGGGTCCACCTATGAGCAGGACCAAGTCATTGACTGGATCCCAGGACCTTAGCCAGATGTTATCCCAACCGCCTCCAGTTAATAGTGGATCAATGGCTCCTCGTGTAGGCTCTGCCCCTGGTGATCTGTTTGGTATGGATTCATTTACTCAACCTGCAACAGTATCACAGCAAGCTCCTACAGGTGGAGGGGTTACGGCTAGACCTATTCCAGAGGACTTTTTCCAGAATACCATACCATCCCTCCAGGTTGCAGCCTCACTACCCCCTCCTGGGACCTTTCTTTCAAAATTGGATCAAGCTTCTCAAGGGGTTGAAATTAACAAGGAAACAGTTCATCAGGTCAATGCATCCAATGCCAATTTTGGTTTTCCTGATGGTGGTGTTCCCCCCCAAGCTACTCAACAGGCTGTTGTTCCGCACGAGTCCATTGGACTTCCTGATGGTGGTGTCCCACCACAATACTCTAGCCAGGTTGCTGTGCAGCAACAGCCTCAGGTTCAGTCAGCTCAGTTCCCACATTCTACCCAACCCCTTGATCTTAGCGCCCTTGGGGTTCCGAATTCTGCAGATTCTGGAAAACCTTCCGTGCGGCCTCCTTCTCCACCATCTTCTGTGCGTCCTGGACAGGTAATACATACATGTACATGTTACACACACATGCATAACTATCTAATTCCCCACCCTCCTAATCCTCTTTTATTTCATGGTTTTCCTCATAACAGGTTCCCCGTGGGGCTGCTGCTTCTGTATGTTTTAAGACTGGAGTTGCTCACCTTGAGCAGAATCAACTTTCAGATGCATTATCTTGCTTTGATGAAGCTTTTCTTGCACTAGCTAAGGATCAGTCTCGTGGAGCTGATATCAAATCACAAGCGACCATCTGTGCTCAATACAAGATAGCTGTTACTCTTCTTCAGGTATTATAATTATTATTCAAACTCTCAAATAGACCAGATGGAATTAGATCCAACTTCCTTAGGCTAAATGTCTTAAGAGTACAATACAGCCCTTTGCCAATACATAGACAGTCATTCATACTTTAGCAACAGATAGATAATCTCTTATTTGGGGTTTGATTGCAGGAAATTGGGCGACTCCAGAAAGTCCACGGCCCTAGTGCAATCAGTGCAAAAGATGAAATGGCGAGACTCTCACGCCACCTGGGTTCTTTGCCTCTTCTGGCAAAGCACAGGATAAATTGTATTCGAACTGCCATTAAGCGGAACATGGAGGTGCAAAATTATGCTTATTCAAAGCAGATGCTTGAACTCTTGTTGTCCAAAGCACCTCCAAGTAAGCAGGATGAGCTGAGGAGCTTAGTTGACATGTGTGTTCAAAGGGGTCTGTCAAACAAGTCCATTGATCCACTTGAAGATCCTTCCCAGTTCTGTGCCGCCACTCTTAGTCGGCTGTCAACTATTGGATATGATGTATGTGATCTTTGTGGGGCCAAATTTTCGGCTCTCATAACGCCTGGTTGCATTATATGTGGCATGGGAAGCATTAAAAGATCAGATGCACTCACAGGGCCAGCACCCGTTCCTTCGCCCTTTGGTTGAAGTCTAAGTTTACTTTCCCTACTGGCCATAGCATATGTTCATCCCTTTTTCCTCAAAATTTTCAGGTGGTGTAAAGTAGATTTTGCTGCATAAGAGTTGTTGTTGTTGTTGTTGTTGTGGGTGACTGCTAGGAACTATCTCTTGTTAGAGGGCTCTTTTGGTGGGCTGATATGTATTTTGATTTGGGCTATTGTAAAAAGAAGAAAAGAGAAAAAAACCTGGTGTATTGTTGTAGGGTGCAACAACTTTGATGGAATTGGCCAAATTTTCTAGAGGAAAGCAAAGATTCTCGCTATAGAAATCCCCTCGGTTTCGACCAAAAAAAAGAAAGCCCCTCGGTACATGCATTTGCATCTAAAGACTTGTAATGCAAGTACAGACATGACAAAGAGGGTCTTTCTTCGCTTGTTCTTTGTTTCTTTCTTCCTTTTTCCCAATCTTATTTCAATTTAATTCAATAAAGAAAATACTCATAATAACGAGTAAAAAAGAATAAAAAGATAAAGAAAAAGCACAAATCTTTCTGGTGGCATACTCTTCTGCTTTGATAATTAATTGGAAATGAAAACCTGTAATTAATTTTTTTTGTCAGAATAAACCTTTAATTAGTTAATTCACTAAAAATATGCAAAGTGGACAATCTCTAATTTTCAACTTAGAATTCCAACATGTGATTTTCGGACCAAAAATAAAAATCGAGCATGTTACCATTTGTGCTCATTTGTGTTTGCTTTTCCCTTGTCCTGGATTCTTTCTGATAGGTGCACAAATTTATCCTGCACTGTGAAAAAAGCTTCCTTCTCATTGGCTTTAGCCGGATGGGCCTCTACTAACAAGGGGAGAGCATCGAAAACGTTATTGCAATTTGTACGGCTTTGTTTGGGGAACAAAAAGTAGCGCTTGACAAAAAGAGACACTTGTACCCTTAGTCCCTCATCTTTGAAAGAAAAAAGAAGCAGCAAAAAACACATTGATACCTCATTGAATTACATGCGAGAGAAGTTACTCAATGTCATATGAATTGTGGCTTTATAATAAAAAAAGGGTGCTGCTATTTTGCACACCCTTATTGAAAAAAAAAATACCCAAAAAAAAAAAGGACTAAACAGCCCCTCCCCTCCCTGTTTCCCTCTTTTTTTTTTTTCTCTCGTTCAGACCCCTCCTCTGTTTTTTTTTTCCTTCCAAGCCCGGCAGCCCTCCTCGGCACCTCCCTTTCTCCTCTCCACTCGCCCGATCACCATCTTCCTCGCACCACCACCGCGCGCAGCACCACCCGAGCCACCACTAACCACCATCTTCCTCTCTCTCCGCATGCACCATCACCACAGCACCCCCAAAACAGCCACCACAACCAGCCCGGCAACTCCTCCTCGGCTCCTCTCTCTCTCTCTCTCTCTCTCTCTCTCTCCCCCTTCTCTCTTCCCTCCTTTTCTCTGTCGCTGCGATTGGTTCGGTAGACAGCCACCGAACGAAACTAACGGCTTCGGCAGATGACTGCCGAACGAACCCACCGGATTCGACGGATGGCTGCCGAACGAACCCGCTGGTTTCGACGGATGACTGCCGAACGGCCTGCGAAGCTCATCCTCTTAGCTGGCACTGCGGCATGGTCGTGCAAGCTGGGCAGAGTTGTTGGGCGCGAAGGAGAAAGAGAAATGAGCTAGGCAGAGCTGTCGGGCAGAGCAGCAGGGAGGAGAGAGAGAAAGGTGCAGAAGGTGGTGCTGCGCGCGGTGGTGGTGCGAGGAAGGTGGTGCTGCGCGCGGGGTTGGTGCTGCGAGGAAGGTGGTGCTGCGCGCGAGGAAGGTCCGGTGGTGCTGCTGCGAGCAGGGTGGTGGGGAAGCTGGTGGTGCACGGGTGTGTGTTGACAGAGAAAGAGAGAGAGGGAAGGAGAGAGAGTGAGAAAGAGAAAAATGGGGGTGTGTGGGTGTGTAATGAAATGAGGGTATTTTGGTAATGGGTTAGGTGTGTGTTGAGAGATTTTGAATTTGAGATGAATATGTGGGCCGTGGGGTGTGTAGGAGAAAAAAAGAGTGAAAGGGTGTGCAAAAAGAAAAAAAAGGGTGTGCAAATAGTAGCACTCTAAAAAAAATGGTTGTCATTTTCCCCCCCAACATGTTAATATTTTGTATCACATTTTGTAGTTTTATGATATTTCACTTATTTGATTTGGGATATTGGAGCAAACTAAAGTAGACTATCAACTATTTGAGTAATTACGGGCATTTAATACCTGATGAGAATTACTACGGGCTAATATGTTGTGGTTAAAAGAAATAAAATTTGATGTTCATATTAGAACCGACTTGGTTTATATTCTATAATAAATATAGTTGGAGTGATAAGGTTTATCTAAGAATGACCCCAAAAATCAAAATTCTAAATCCGTCACTGTTTACTTATATTTACACAAGTATGCTCTAGATTAAGTTACAAGGATGGTATCCTGGCAAAAAAAAAAAAAAGTTACAAGAATTATATAAATCTCCTATTGTAAACAAAGATTCAATTAATGAAAACAAACACTTTCACATTTACTCTCTAGATTTTACGTAGCACTGAGATGAGAGAATCAAAGATTGAGTTGATACAGTGTTTTTTTTTTGTTTTTTTTTTTTTCTCAATTACTTTGTCATAGCCACGTGAAATTTCTCATTATAGTGTTGTAAAACTGCATGTTGCTGCCGTTGTTTCTCTTGGTATAGATTGCTACAATGTAGGGTAGCTTTACTGAGTGACTCATATTCTGTTACCACAACATGTTTCTAGAAAGCACTAGGTCAGTTCCAAGACCATCTGATAATCCCTAAAATGAAATTTAGACATTATATCACCACTTTATTATTAACCTATTTTACGGTCTCATTGTGTAATTTTATCTGACAAACTAGTAATTGATTTAGTGGTATTCTATAATATTAGAGATGTTTCAAGTTTTAATTCCTAAAAAATATGTAGCAAAAAAAAAAAATATATATATATATCAGCATCGCAGTTGGACGTTTAATATCTTGTCATAAATCCTAATTACACACATTTGAACAAAGGTTTGACCCACAAATGCAAATGACATTAGCAAAACAACAGAAGTTTCATAAGCGACTAGTTTTTTTAATGATTTTGGTTCTGTTTGGTTCTAAGTAAAATAACAGAAGTTCCAAAAGCAACACCAACAACACAGAGGTAGAGGGGCATCTTCTTTTCCTGCATCTCAGAGCAATTTTTGTTGCTTTGCTTTAATGCAACCTTGTCCAAATGCTGTAAGCTCAGCCTTTTCCTTACCAAAGGGACAAAGTCAGATTCCAACTGTTTCCCCTGGTCCATACATTACACTAGACTTCACAGATAGATAGTATACCTAGCTTAGCTTGTGTCTTAGCCTCTTACCTAATGTACCTCATCTTTTCTCTCTTAAAAACCATTCATCATTTGATGATGATGAGTATCTTGGATTCCATGATGGGCCAAATTTGTTACCCTACCACTACTTCATGTTTCTCAAAGCCCAAAGGGGCAACCCAAAAGCAACCAACCCAAAATTTCTTCCCACTTTTCTCATTTCTTCTTTGGAAGGTGCAATGCATTGTCACCCAAGTACTTTTTTGTACACTCAACCAAAGTTAAGAGTCTCAGAGAGCCTACAGGCTTCTTTTTCAGTGTCCATGGCTAATTCATGGTTATTCATTGATTGGCTGAATAATTTGTCACTCGACATTGCCAAACAGTCCCTGGCCTTTGTCTGCAGGGATTATTTTCACCCACCAATTAGAGATGCAAAATGATTGTACCAAAGAGGAATAAAAAAGACACAGGTTGGTCATGTGGGGACGTTTATTAGCTTAAAAGTAATTAGTAATACCAAGTTCTGATCTTTGAGTTTGCTGAAGCCTCATTAAGAATAGTTTGACATTTTGATTTATACATATGCATGAACTTGTATGCGACACCTACATTCATGAATCACTCAATAGTTTAACTTGACCATCCTTGAAAAGGTATATAAAAGTAAAATAAAATAAAAAACAGATGCAGTGACTTGAAGAAATTGTCATCTTCACATATTCTTCCCCAGACCCAATTTTGTGGGGAAATTACCATTCTGCCCACACTTTCATACATATGCTTAGGTTATATGTACTTTCACCACTATATCAATATACAAACCCACCATATCCAATGTTCACAAAACTATGTAGACTAAAGAATCAGACAAAAAAATAAATAAATGAAATAAAATGTCTCATCTCTGTAAGAGCAGCCTGAAACTGAAATTGTAAGGCATAATTTGCACTAACTGTGAAAAGTTTTCTCTTCCCCTTCTTTCAAGGCTTTTAACTGCCTCATTCCTGAGTTCACTGGGTAACTGCATGCAAATCCAATCAACCAATGATTCCAAATCCTTTGCGAAGTCAAGTAGATACCAATCCAATAGCTTGGGGATTATCAGCTTGTTTGTCCTTGAAATGCCAACTGCTGCCTGTATATAGTCTCTTTTTGCTGCTTCCAACTCTTCTTCAACATGAGATGCAGAATACACCCTCACCTTTGTTTGACAAAAATCTTTGACATATCAGTACCACATCTATAAACCAGAATACACTTATATTGAAAATTTCAAGGTAGTCAGCAAAATAGAAATTTTGCTTTTCCTCCTTACCGCAAGATTTAAGCTTCAATAAACCGGGTGTTAGATTGGATATTGATTCTAGTTCTTTGATTTTATATACATATTTGTAGGTATATTAACATAATTTATGTAGGTATATTTAATGTAGCTATGTGGACTAGAATAAAAATCCAATCAAACACCGGGGCTTAATGCAAATTAGATCTTATTAACGAATGAAAGTGTAACTACCTCATTAAGATTTTTTAAAGAAGGAATAACTTTAAAGTACAGGATAAATTTGAAATTAGCTTACAGCAGGGGAGGACCAGCTTCCACAAGAAAGTGCAAATGTAACCAAGGGTTCAGACCACTCTAATCCAAATATGCTGCGAGCTTTCATCTCATCATTTTTTGCAGCTTTTGGACAAGTCTGTTGTAACAGTAGAAAAAGTGTGAAACTTAAATGGCATATTAAAGGAGGTGTGCATTAGAAAACACTGAAGGCTCAAGAAAAGTCAGTCAACTGTTGCTTAAAAGTATAATGAAGTTTAGGGTGAATGTACTTACGAATCTTAAGTGATAAGGCAATCTCAAAATGAAATGCTCAATTGTGATTGCATTCAGCAAGTGTCCCCCCACAACTATCGTTGCCTAATGCAAAAAACATGGCTGAAATCAATTTACAAAATGGTTATCCGAAAGTTGATTATCCGACAAAATGATTATCTAACAGAAACAGCACACTGCATAATGGAATGGTGTGCATGATGGAATGTGGGGCATATAAAGTCAAAGATCAATAATTCACTAAGAACATGGGAGGAAAACCATTAAGAGACACCAATAATGAAATCCAATAAAGTTGAGATTGATTCTACTGCTGAAACAGGAAGTACAAAAATTTCAAGTGTAAATAAGAAATAAATGATGGATTAACCTTACCTTTTGCATTAGTGCTACAACCATTTCAGGAGTCTCAGGTATACCAGTCTCTAGACATGCCTACAACATTGTTAATAAAAACTGTTTTGAGTTTTGATTTTGCTTTAGCTATACAAGGTAAGGGCAAAGCAGATTTTCAAAGATACACAATGTCCCAACTCCCAAAGACATAAAAAGATTTGCTTAAACTTGCAGTTGGTACATTCTAAATCTTTCCTCTTTAATTTTCAATTTCTTGATAGAGGGGCATCTTACCTTCATCATGCAGGAATTATAAGTGTTGATCCAAAATGCAAGCTTCTGCTGATGGTTAAGACCCTCTAAGTTCACAGAGGCAAGCTTTTCAAGTAAGAACCTGGATATTTTTTTGAAAAGAGAAATCAAAATCAATCTCAAGCAGTATTAGCAGATGACCAAGAATAAACAGGCTAATAACTCACTTTAATCTGTGTATCAGAATCATTGCACTTGTTGTTCTGTTAAGATCAATTGAACCAATATCAATTGAACAGAGATGTTTATAGGGACCAATGTCTATATCTCTGAATTCTAAAAAAATACCATAAGGATCTCGAAACCCTGTCTCTCCATTTGCTGCATTAGAAGTCCCCAATTCCTCTGCTTTGCCCTTCAAAGTGCTCATCCTCACAAAAATGCTTGACAAGCACTTCACAATATCCTCTGATACTTTATTAGGACTGTTATCTGCTTCCGGCACCCTATCACCCGAAGACCCAGATGAACTCTCATGTGCTCTTTCCTGGTCTACTAATCTGCACTCTAGCTGAACAATCAAAGGCACAAATAAATAGCCACAATTTTTACAGATTGAATCTAATTGGGATATCTCAGTAGCATACCTCTAACTTCAAGGGGTCCAAACACTTCTCCACAGATTCATGTTTGGTGGAAGGTTTCTTCACTGGGGTCACAGTTTTGGCAGTTTTCTTGTCAGGAGATTGCTTATCCTTCACAGCATTCGAACACAATCGATTCTCTTTTCCTCTCCTATCTTCTGAAAGAGCTGTGAAGGAATTGAATTTCCTGTATGCTTGTTTTCCACTAACTTGTCTACTAGAGCAATTCGTAGTTCGATCAGGGACAGTATCAGTGGACAGTAGCTTTCTGCTAGAAGCACATCTAGCAAGAGAAGGCTGAAGCCTGGTGGCTGATGTTGCTGACATGAACTCATTATGGGACAAAGACTTTGACCTCTGATGTTTGGAGCTTCTAATTGGGGTCTGGTCAATTGAGTCATTCAAACTTTCCACATTCCTCTTGGAGGATAGATAGACAGCTTGCTGGTAGAGACCTTGTCTAAAATTAACCACCTGCTCTTCAAGCCGCACAACCTCCTCTTCTAAAACAGCTACTTCAGCCAGAAGTTCTAATGTCTGAAACAAAGTGTACCACACTTCACAATTCACATCACTCTTATGTCACAATAAAATAAAGTACATCCACCATCAATTTTAATGTTGGCAAAGGCTTCATCTGGGTTTCCCTCTCCTCTATGCCATTGATTCTTAGAGAGAGAGAGAGAGAGAGTAAATAAAAATGGTAAATTGTACTAACATATGGAGGAAGATAAGGAGGAAGACGAGGCAGAGCTCCTAATGGTCTTGTAAAAGCCCTTTCCAATGCTCTGTGAACATTTTCTTCATGTCTGAGCTTCTTCTTCAGCTTATCAACCTGTAAATTTCAGAGCTCACCAATAAGTCAACGAATGCATATTCAACAAAAATAGTCCTTTTACAGCAAAAACTAAAAACCCAATTGAAATGTTGGGGTAACAAGTGGAAGAGTAGTACATCTTGTAGCAAAGCCATTTTTCTTTCTCTGGTGGATCGACGACGATTGATGCCACTTCTCTCAGCACCCATTACTCTGCTCTTCTTCTGAGTCTCCATCTTCTCCTTCTTTGTAATTCAATATAAAATAATAATGTTATAAATAAGAAAAAGGGAGCAGTGTGTCTGAGTAAAAAAAAAACTATTCGTTTCTTGAGAGAAATAAAAGAACCCAATTTGGATTTGGATCAAAAGTGCTTCACTTTTTACAGTTCACTAGAAGATTAGCAGGATTTGAAAGACTATTTAATAAGTCCTATACAGCTATACTTTTAAAATTAAATGTAAAAAATGGACATGAAGCAGTTCTGAAATTAATTAAGCCTTTTCTTTTCTTTTGAAGTAAATTTGAAAACCCATTTTGGGATGCCAATTGCCCATAGGCCCCATACCACACCCAGAATCTTTTTTCAGGTTTTGAGAAAGGTTTCAAGCTCTAGAAGACTAGACCCTCATATTTTCTTCTTTCTTGAGAAACGAACAGAGTCATCTCGAAATTTGTTACTGATAAGACCTCTCGGCTTTAAAGAAGAGCAAGACTTACTTTATCATGGTTTAAAGCAGCAGCTTTCCTGGTCTGAAGATTGGTGCGTACTCTGGTATTCATCTTTTTTCAGTTTGCTGGAAAATGAGAGAAGAGAAGGATCGATGGTACAAATTTAATACACCCTGAAAATATAAAACAGGTAACTACTAAATATGATACACACATAAAAAGTAATAGTTAAAACTAAAAAGACAGAGAGAGAGAGAGAGACATTTTCATATTGTTTGGAGAGCGGGAAAGTTTAAATGGGGAAGACCCAGAAAGAGAAATGGGTGGATTTTTTTGTTTATATATCTGAATTCTCAAACAGAGTGAAGAAAGAAAGCAGGAAAAGCCCACAGGTGACAAGACCCAGAAGAAGCAGAAAACGACGGGGTTTGAGCTTGAAGCGTCATCCAAGAAAAGCGTAACAGATGGACAAGCTTAGAACCAACTGTACACTCTGCTATTTTTATATTACAAACAACTACCCAAAGTTTAATTCATTGTAGTACTTGCAGATTATTAATCAAGTAAATGTTTGTTTTTCTAGAATAAACAAATTAACATGAAAGTTAGAGAGAGAGATGGAGACAGGCAGAAAGAAAGACTCACACACACACACTCTCTCTCTCTCTCTCTAGTCTCTCCCTCCTTCAAATTTTAGTGCTTCTTCTTCTTGTAGTTCCTATGCTCCAACCCAAGTGAGAGAGAGAGAGAGAGAGAGAGAGAGAGAGAGAGAGAGAGAGAGTGACCTGTCAAGAGAGTTGAGTTGTGCAAGTTGCAACTTTAGGCCTTTGTGTGTGTGTGTGTGACAACGGACAACCTACTCTCTCATGATGAATTAACATGCACAGATAGAGCACTCACACTCACTCCCACTCCCACTCAACTCATCCCTCTTTTGATTCCTACTACTAACTTATCATAATAATGCAGGACCAACCAATCTTCTTTTTCTTACATCTTTTCTTTGGATTCCTTTCTGGACTTCATTCTTTAACCAATTGTGCACATTGGTTTTATTTTAGAATGATTAATTAATTACAACCAATTGTATTAATTTTCCATGCTACTCATTTTGTCTTTTAAAACCTCAGCCCTGACTCCTTCTAGAATACATAAGAATGATATTCCCTTTGTTTTCAATCTTTGGAAAATACTTATGATTTTAAAAGAGACACTTGCAATTTGGAGGTAGAACATGCTAGCAGACATTTGTAATATAAAATCATATTTACTATTCGGGTAGGGTTCAACAGGGTCATAGTGACCCTAATAATGTTAATGTTTTAATTTCCTTTCCTCTTTTGATAGTGTTTCATATTTTCGTTTGTAATTGGAAATATTACAAGAGAAATGTATAACAAAACGGGTAATAATAGACTTGAAAGACATTGTTCTCAACTTAATAACGACGGGTACCAACATGTGTGAAAATTTATCTTGATATATCCACTTATAGACGTCCACTACTCCCATCAGTAGAAATGTTAGTTATCTTTTTTTTATCCTTCTCCCAGCTTTTACTTTTTCTCTTTTTCTTTTTCATTCCGAAATGTAATTTTATAATCAAAATCATTCATCTCTAGATTAAGCTTTAAAGGTCATCTCTATAAAAATTAACTAAGTCAAATAAATAGGTGATTTTAGTAACAATTAGAATCATGGTCTATCTACTTGACTAAAAAAAAAAAGAATCATGGTTTATCTTTTTTTTTTTTTTTTTTTTGAAAAAATCGTCCTTAGACATATTATGTTTTCAGATTTACGTCTATTTATTTAATAGTAATTAAATAATTAAATAAATTTTTATAATATAAAAAATAAAGATCTATTGATTTTAACTACTAAATTTTAATAATTTTTTAGTTTAGGTACCAAAATTAAATAGCATTTTAGATTATGTACTAGTTGAAAAGTCAAACAAATTAATAAAGTAAAAAGTATTAAAATTTACAAATATTACATCACATGCCACTACAATAAAAAAATAAAAATAATATTACATCACAAATATGTGGGCCAAAGAATAAAAATATCAAATCAAATGGGCCAACATATTTGTAACATAATCTAAAAAACTACATTTAAATTTGGTAGTTCAATTAAAATATTATATAGTTTTCATGTTATACAAAAAAATTATTGGTTTGATATTTAATTCTAATTTTTTTAAAAAATAAATAATTCTGATTATGAAATTATATTGCCTAAAAAGCAAAACAAGAAACAATGTAGAAAAAAGAAGGTCTTTAGAGTGGTGATTCCATACAACATTTATAGCTAAGTAATAACAGAACGTTGTGAACACCTGTGATGTCAGCTACAAAGTTATTAAACCTCTTCAAGTGTAAGTACTAAGTTTACCAACTGCGGGCCATAAGCATCAATCTCTTACTGTAAACTCTAAAGTACCAATATTGATTAATGATATAGGTGTTACTTGCCCATGTTTATTGCTGTAATTAATATCACTCCAGAGTCTCAGGTACTGAAAGATTTAATTGATTGCTTATTAAATATATATGCCTTTTTAAAGTAAGCAAAAGCCAACCTTCTAATTAATGATGGCGAAAGCCAGTTGTTAACTTCCCCGATCTTGACATAGTGTACGGTATAAGATTACTCCAATAACAACAATACACTAATTTTTTTTAGTTTAGGTACTAACCTAGCTAGAAGAAGACATTTTGAATTAGGTCACATATTAGTTTGTTATATAGGTGTGACTCTCGAACAGTCACAATTGTGATTGTTTCAAATTCATAAAAATTCAAAATTTATAAGAGTTTAATGTTTTTTATTAGTTTGGGAGATGAAGTCCTATAACACAGAGACTAAAAATTAAAGTTTAAGCTTTGCAAATATTAAAAAAATAACAAATCAATAAAAAAGTTATGACTGTTAGACAGTCACAGCTCGATATAATCATATTTTTTAAAGTTAGTAACTATACTGAAATTTAGTATCTAAAGTGAAATAACATAAACATTTTGATAATTAAAATGAAAAAATATTGTAATTTGATATCTAGACTCAACGGTCCTTAATATAAATGGATGACAAAATCCAAATTATGTTATCAAATCCATCTCTCTCTCTCTTTCCTCATTGTGTAATACAAAATCCAAATGATTGTTAGAGGCATCCGAAACATGCATGGAGACAGAAGATGAAAGATAGCCATCAACGTACGCCACAAACTGCTTAAGCAATATTGAATTTATTAATTGTAACATCAGATAGAAATACGTGATCAACCCGGCATATATAATTGCACGACATAGCTTGGACCATTTATTTATTTGGGAATCTGAATTTGTTATGAAATTAATATGATTCTTTCTTCAAAATCAAGCAACTATTAATGTGCACAAGAAACATATTTTAATTGTTTTTTTTTTTCAGAAGAATAAACAATTGCACGACCTAGTTTGGACCATTTACTTTTTTTTTTTTTTTTTTTTTCAGGATTTTGGTTGAGACATAGATAATTGTTTTTTCTTGTTTAAGATCGGAGATGAGAGCTGGTAAGACTCAAATCTTCCATGAGTACAGGGAAGAGACGTAAATTATTTTATCACTAAAGTTATAAACTTGTTGATAATCGTTGAAAGGTTAAAATAGACATTTCTCTCTTAAAATCGAAAATTAAAACAAAAATCAGCACCCAACGGCATAATTGGACAATAGGGAAAAAAATAACTCAATTAGGAATTTAGGAGAGACTCTTCATGGGGCATGGGGTATGCTCCATGGAAGATTTAGTCCTCAATTAGCCCTCAATTCTTGAGTCTTGACACCATCACAAGAATATCATTAAAATTAAGTAGACTCTGAGAGCATTCCCATTTCCCCAATGCACTGTTATATATATAAATTGAGTATTATAAAATATTAGATGATAGTATATTAGTATAGTATATAGGACATGATGAAAAAACAAAATTAGGTACATGGTCTCAATGATGCATTGCATTTTCTATTAGCACAAGCACGTGAGCGTGCACTTCATATACATTTATGCATCATGTGCATCATTCAAGCATGCCTCTCTCTCACAGTCTCTCCCTCATGCGCTTGCTCGATCGACCAACTAATCCCCAACATCATTCTACAAACTTTTTGTCGAGCGAAAAGCAAAACTTGATCTCTCAAAAAATTTCTCATAACTTAACTAATTGATCATTTTCTTAATTAAAGCATTGATCTATACATTAAATATGTTTTACTTTCCATAGTAACACATGCATTTTATACATCACGTTAAGCGCACACACACACATATATATATGTGTGGGTGGGTGACAGCTCGAGTACGTACTAGAGAGATTGTGAGAACATGAAGCCCCAACCTAGCAAAACCCTTCTCAAGTTGAGTTGAGGTGTGAATCACATAAACTTCAATGGGGTGTGACAGAAATCCTTAAAATTAGGGCGTGACAGAAACCTTCGATGTTTCTATAGTCTAAAATCTTTGGACTTTATAATCATAAGTTGAAGTGACAACTCTTTGTGTGTGTGTGCGGGGCAGGGGACATGTTGAATGTTTAAGTCATACATCAAGCCACTGAAATAATTGTACCTCCTCCCTCCGTTCTCACCAACCCAACTATCTCCCGTCGTTTCCTATGTATAGGGTAAAAGGGTTCTCACTTTTTAGGCTATGTTGAATTATGAACAACTAAGATTACTAATCGATTGTTAATATGCAAATACCCTTATTAGGACCATTCCTAATATTGGGTGTGGCCCATAATTATCTTGTATAAATAATTTAGCCATTATTAGCAAGAAAATCAGTATCGCATAGGCCCTTCCTTTTAGTTGAGCCCGACCTTTCCCATATGGTGGTGGCATGCCATATTCAAATAAAGAGGGCCTAGACATTTCCCTAATCATCATTACTCCACGATTAATAATCTGCTGCTTGTTACTATTAGGATCGACCCAAATGGTATATATGGAAGTTTCGGAAAAGCTTATAGTTTTAATGTTAAAAAATTTCACGTACCTTCACATTTATAACAAAACTTCAATTCTTGTTCTTCTCCTTTTCAAAATTAAAAAAACAGTAATGCTACACTTATCATATTTTTATACCACAATTGCATACCATCTTACATGGCATTCATACATTGGACACTAAAAATTAAAAAATAAAACCTAAAAAAGAAAAAAAAAATACCATTCCAGTAAAGTAATGACACATCAGGTGTGATATAAATGTGGGAGAAAAAATATGAGACAACTAGCATTATTGTTAAAAAAAATAATAAAAGCTTTACGGGTCAAATTGTATGTACTGTGGAAAACCCAAAAAAAAAAAATAATAAAGGGCCTCTAAGTTAAGCAACTAGGAGCCATTTCATTAATTGTTATTCAAAGTGATGTAACATGCATATATGTTATACAATCCATTGACAGAATGTTGATTGTCACGGTGTGCTGTTTTTTACCATATTAGCTTGAAAATGGGCCGACATAAAAGGATTGGTGAACTGACTTCTCTGTAAAGATAAAGGGTACAAATAATTCCCAGAAGAAAAGGGTACAATGCATACAATTATTACTCTAAACCATATCAAAGATTCACGAGATGGTCCTAAAAATAGGGAATTAATAGCTGGCTCTACTTTTTATTTGGGGTTGAGGAGCTAGCGGTCCCAAAAATAGGGAATTAATAGCTAGTGTGGCCAAGACCCACCATAAAATTTGGGGCTCAGTTTGTGGTGAAACTGTGAAAGAGAAATCGAGTAGTGAGGTGAGGCCAAAAGCCAAAAAGTGGAACAATACATGCAATGCTGAAGTTGATGCAGCCGTGAAAAAGAAGAGCAAAAGCAAAGCAGGGCACATGCAGAGAAACTTTCTCTAATCCCTTCTCCTCCACTCGATACTTCAATACTAGATTTGATCTTAAAAGGTAGAACTGTAAAAGGGGTATAAAGAAACCTAGAGATATGGAATGATATTGCAAAAGAAAGAATGAAGCCATAAATTGATTCTTATTATTTTTGTTGTTAATAGTTAAGGAGCATTGTGTTCAATGTGTTGGTACGAGAACAGATGGTTCGGGTAGTATGCATGGCACTTAATCATCATTTCAGTTCGAGCCGATACATAGTTGAATGTCAACTCAAATGTGCAATAGGTGGAGTAGTTCAAAGAAAATTTTTAGAGCCTAAGATGGGTATTTAGAGCTGACTCGATAAATTTCTAATTGGATTCGAAGTGGAGTTGTAAAAACTAATCAATGTTATTAGTGATTGTTCATTATTGTGTTTATAAAGTGAAATATTGTGCAGTTAAGTTGAAGACATATGGGTGCAACATGAGGGACCAAAAGAAAAAGAGAAAGAGGTGAGACCCAACCCATTGGACAAGGAAGACCCTAATAAGAAATTGACCATTCGGGGAGGGTTATGTACATAAACAAACAGATCCATTTTATGTGGCAACTAACAACTTGTCTTTGTTTGTGGGGATTAAATAAGAAAGCCCAATTTTGTAGTATTAAAAAAGTGATGTATAAAAAACGAGACTAAATTTAATTTAGTAGTGGTCCTCATTGAGCACCAACTTGGTCCGAAAATGGTTATCTACATGTGCATTTGAAATCTCTATTGTGATACTAATCCTTATTTCTTTGGCAACATATGTTGCTCTTGGCTTGAAGACAGATATACATTTACCATTTGCTATAAAAATAAGGTAATATGAGTGCAGTATTGGAAATACAAACTTTATAATACCATATAGCTGTGAAAAATGGGTAATGGGCCTAATGGCACATTGGAACTGTATGTCAGTATGTGTATGATTGGTTTTAAATGGCTAGTGGGGAACACTACACAAAAACATTTATCATTATATGAGAGAAGATTAAAGGTTCTAAATATTATAATTTGTCACCTTGAATTTGAATATTTTCTCTTATAAAAGGGGGGCCAAGGATTGTACACGTACAACTCCAAGAAATAAATATGGGGCTAGATGATTCATTCTATGCTTATGAGTTCTGACAAGCATAACATTTTAGTTGGGTTCAATTTTACCTAAAAAATAAATTTTTTAACCTCACGTTCAGAAATTTATAGTAATTTTCTTTTGGGTAACAAAGACTTATACTATTGAGTTATGTTCTGTGGTGGTCAATTTTAGGGATTAGTATGCTGTACGTAATCTGATGGGTGGAGAAAAAAAAAGGGTATATCCATTGGTGTACTTGCTTGTAATATTGACATAATATACCTGATACACTATCACACGGTATAACCAACTTATGTGTTATAATATGAAATATTATTAATATTATGTCTTGTAAATATAAACATGTATGTCCAACAATACTCTTACATATAAATTAGTTATATTAAATAACGGTATATTAATTATGCCCAATAATTGTTCTAGTAGTTGGGACTTAAAAGCTATTATTATGCTTATTTGCACATTTATTCCCTAAAACTATAATTTTATCTCAATTTATCCCCTGTAAGTTTCTCACGTGTCTTACAAAATCGAAACAGTCAAATCCGTCAATTCCACCATCACTTTACCCCTTGCCACGTAAATGACCACATCAACAATTGAAACAATGGAATAAACAAACTTGACGGTTTCAAATGATAGAATGCATATGATTCATTACGCGATCCCAAGATTTACAGCAGCCTTAGTTCCCCTCCTGGATCCCCTTTTATCAATTGGCTTGAATAACATAAATGCTAGAAGTTAAAACTAGAAGAGGAAGAAAATGAAACAAGCAAAATTGAAAGGCATGATTTTCTCAGGTAACAAAAAAAAAACCCGACTCACTCCTTCGTCAGCTTCAAGGTAAACTGCGAATACATAAAATACCGAGCTATCCGTTCTGGTTAGAAATAGGAATTTTCTTGTTGAGCTGGCAACTGGGCAAGGTCACTGTTTTTAGTTGCATGCAGTTATGCCAGCTCTTATAACAAACAGTGCTCCATATGGGTATGCCAGCTGTGAGTCTCATGGTCCCTGCAAGTCCTCATCCATGAATCAGTTTTTTGCAATCCCATCACCTTTATGGTTTTCATCTTCCTCACTTGCTGGCTAGCAGACGAGCTATCATTCTCTGCCGTTACCATCGCTGCTATTTCCTGAACTTATCTATACCCGTTGTCCTCTCAATTATATAAGGTTGTAGTAGCAGAGACAGGACTTGCATGCAGTGCCCTAATTAGGAAGCCACTATAATGTGAAAGTTACAGAAGTAAATGCATGCGGTGCTGTGATTCTAATGTCAAGTAACAATCTGTATACCAAAATGTCTCCCACAGCAACCACACAAACCCGTGCCTGTGCATGCGTTTATGAGAATATGCATGGACTAGTGACTAGACTGTTCAAGCACATCAATGGGCAAATTCCAGAATGGCATATCGCATTTATAACCAGCCCTAGGTAAAGGTCTGTTGGTCAATCTCACAAAGACTGGTAGGGGCAAACAACAAGAAATTGCTACCAGTCCTAATATATATGATGGGTGTATGCAAAACGACTAAAAAGACAAACTGTATTGTATTTCCACCAAAAGGACATCTTGTCCAAATGCTAATCTTTGTTAGGTTGTTGCAAGCAATTGAATGTTGTAAAACCCGGGCAGCTTCTATGTCATGACACATGTGAAATTATCAGAGGAGCTTTGCTACCCCTTCTACAAGTATGATCCAGAAAAAAAAAATAAAATAAAATTGGGCTAGGCTGTTTAATCAGCATAGAACTCCAAGGCCCTACACATCACAGCACTTTTTATTCAGTCATTAGTTTTGTATATTATTCATCTCGAAAGAGAGTGATCACTGATCAGTGGAAAATCTAAGCCACATCCACTTCAATAATTAGGCTTATATAACAGGAATTCCACGATTACAATAAATTGAAGCCCATGAAATATTCGTGACAGGTTTATGTAAGCATGAAAATAGTGAAATTTCGAGAAAACACTAGACTAGACAAAAAAAACAAGCCCAGGCAACCATTCTTCAGAACCATGTATTTGAATAGCATAATTTCCTAAAAGCCAAGTGATTAAGTACAGTGGCAAACACAAGGTGATTGCAGAAGTAGTAGAGTCATTAACAAACTTTTAACAAATAATGAAATTCAAGATTATTATATATGTCTTGATTTTTGCTATCTTGGAATCCATGTATCAGCCCATTTAATTAGTGATCTGCAGTTTCTAAATTGCATACACTTGGGAATGTTTCTACAAACAGACATAACTTTGGCTCTTCAAATACAAGTGCCACAAACATAAGTTTTGAAAGGTTCAGATTTTGAATTTGATTTTCCTTTGTGTGCATTCATGCATGAAGGTCTTAAATTGGATTGATTGCTAATACTAACTCTAAATATTCATTAAGCACCAAATTTATTCCTTCCATTATAGAATAATAGTGCAGCTTTTACGGTGCCCCACCCAAATCCCCAAAGTTTTACATGGCTAGTTGTTAGTTAACTAAACTTTGTTGGACAACAGAACAACCCGATTCAAGACTTCTTTTTCCTTTCAGAAATTAAAATGTTTGGAAGTGCACTGCACATGCTACATAAAGCTTATAATAGTTGAGAGCAATCCAATCCCCCTCCCATCTTTTATCTCATTGTTAATGTATAATATCTATGTTCTGTTCTTTTTTTCCACCTTTTCATAGCTAACAGTGATCTTGTTATTATTTAAGGCCATACAAAGCTATTTATTATTTACAGCTTAGGCTACCTTTTTTTCAGTTTGTTATTAACATACGGATAAGCTGCCAAGGAGAGATCTGGCAGCAGAGAAACGTTATAAATTATTTAGTAATTTATCATTAACCATCTTGTTGGAAAAAACTTACAGATCTTGGTGGAGACTTTGTCATGAGGATTTGTGGACCCTTTACAAAGAAGCTATCAGAGTCACTCTCTGTGGTGCTGGAGACCAGAGAAGTGACATCCTTTGACCTACCCATCAACTTAAGCCTAGGAAAATGGTCACCCCAGATATCATATGTATATTCATCCCCAAGCCGAGCCTTTTCTTCTGCTCCATTTTTCTGGCCACAGAGTTTGGACCCAGGGGCTTTAGCATGTGGAGAAATAGCAGAGGTTGAAGCCTGATAAGAGGGCGAGCATACCACATTAGGTACAGGCCTACCCGCACAAGGAAAGGTAGCAGAAGGCAACAAAACAGGTTTGGCCGCAGTTTTTCTTGGTGCTGAAGGCTGCTCTTGAGAAGGAAAGCTTTGGTGATTATTACAATGCATTAAAGAAACCTCAGGCTCTGATAAGTTTGCCTTAGAAGCAGATTTAAAAACATGACTTTTCTGACAGCGTTGGTGAGCCACTTGAGTAAATGGATTCCGGGCCTCAACAGCTTGACCCACATCAGGATATAGCGGCCACATGTGTTTTGGTGTTACAGATGTGAACGGAGACAAGGGAGATGAAGGAGTAGAATTTCCACTTTGACTACTTGAAACTTCAAGAAGTCCTGTTAGTTTAGCACCAGCACCCTTTCTCTTCTTCCGCCTTCTTCCCTTTTCCTTTCCAGTTTTGACAGTGAGGCTACCAGGTTGGGATGCTTCTAGTTCATCAGAATTCTCAACTAATGCTTTATTCTTTGGAGTATCTGAGAAATCATTAGTTTGTTTATGACCTTGTAGAATTTGTTTTGCATGCTGAGCAAATTTTTCCTGCTCTGACGCCCCTCCCTGTTCATCAGGATATCTACCAACAGATGCTTGCGTCGAGGATTTATCTTCCTGAGCTGATCTTAACAAACTACCCATCTCACCCGACATAGCAAATTTACTGTTTCTATGATTATGTACATGAGATGATTTTCCTGTACTACTTATAGTAGTAGCCAGGGAACCTTTATCGTTCTTGTACAAACAATCATAGGAGCAAAAGGCCAACACCTGGGGGTATATATACCAAACCACTAGAAGCATCAAGGAGACAACAAGGAATACTGATGCAGAGTATTTTTTAAAGCGCATCCAGAACAATGATTTCTTACATATATTGAGCATATACAAAGGAAGCCTTGCCTTCATGGGTATCACCAGAATACCAGTTTCCAAGGCCAGCTCAAGATCTCTTTGTACCAAGGCTGCAGAAAAATCAGTCTGGTATGATATTAGAAGCTTTGTTGACTCTCCAGGTTCAAGAGAAAAGCCTTTGCAAGTTTGTACCATAAACCCATCCATCCCGCACTCTTTTCCAGACACTTTGATTCTTCTAACCTCCAGTGGCAAATCTCCTGTATTCTTAGCATAGAGCTGTTTTGATAATGGCTGTAAACAAGATGGAGTGGTATCTTCCATGTGAAATAACATGTCAGGAGAAGAAATGTTGAGAGGAATTGCCAAGCTGAGGTTGAATTCTACACTCTGAACAGGTTCAGACTCTTCAAGCAGTAGTAAGGAAAGTGACCCTCCAAATCCCCTCAGAGATAACCACTCCACACCAGAAAGATTGTTTCTTATCAGGGCTGAACTTCTCCACCCACAACGATTTGAAGGGTGAAACAATACTGGTCCAAGAGATGCTCTTCCATTGGGATGAACATAAGCCTCCGTTACTGCACTTTCTGCTATTGAGAACCCATACCTACTCGGAGAAGTAGATTCATTGCAAACCAAACTACCAGATGAAGGAGGCTGTATAAGACCATCTGGGCTCTTGCATTCGTCAATAATCTCCCCTGAGTTCAGTATAAGCTGCATCACAACTGGCTTTTGACTAGGATTCTTTACAGTGATCCGCTTAGAGTAATGACTTCCTACCTGAACCATTGGGAAGAATACCTCATGGTCATCAAGCACAGACATCCCACTTTTGGTATCTTGAGATTTCCAGTTACGTAGAACCAATTCATCTGCTCCTGCCGTCTCCATTGCCTTCAAATAAGTTCATAGAAACATTTGTTATTATTGTGGATAAAGATGTTTATGCATAAAAGAAATCATGCAACATAATTGATCATAGATAGTCCATGGGTAAAGAACATTGAACAGCATACAAAAGTTCAAAATTATTCTGAGATCAAATGCCACAACTGCAGCCATATAAAAATGCATACTCTTACCATAATAGTCAATAAAATTGTTACAGATAAACACGCATTTTTTTTTCTTTCTTTTAGAAGGATTTCATAAATGGACACCTGCTAGCTCCAGCACCCAGAATTTGAGAAAGGGATTTTAAATAGCTAGGACTGTTCTAGATACTTGTATATGACAGGGACCATGCTTGACCACTTTTTCAACAAAAACAAGACTACAAATAAAATAATCAATACAAGTAAAAAAAATAGAAAATATAAGAACCATAAGTACATAGAGCATAGAAAGTAAAGCTCAAAAGGCCAACCCAGTTCAAACATAATCCATGAAATATGCATACCTTGATCTGTGATGGCGACTGCAAGCCACTGTCGGAGGACACTGTCCTCATATCACCAGATTCACTCCTTTCAGACTGATGTTCATATTCAACAGTGGAATCCTTCCAATGTCTTGAACACATATGAATAACATCCTGGCAAGGAATTTCAATCTGCGAGCTATTTGAGTCGTTTGTCAGTATAAGTAATTTACAGTGTCCATTTATTTCGACATGTAGGTGAGTACAAGAAACCACAGCAACGTATGTGTCAGTGCCAGGGAAAAGTAGTAAGCCTTCAACATACTTAATCTGGAAAATTTTACTCTCTGCAACTTCAGTAATCTTAACAACTCTCAAAAGGTAAGGAGCAGAATTTTTCAGAGATATAGCAACAACAGTTTCACTAGCAGCACACGGGGCATAAACCTCAAGAGATGCTAAGATAGATCCTGTAAAATCATCATTGATTTCTATTCCATCCACTTCAGCTTCAAAAGGAAGCATAACAGTATCAGACTTGTCCTGTGAAGACCTTAGCAACCGCACGCAAATTGCACCAAAAATTTTTCCTTTGGATTCAACTGAGAAGTCTATTTCTATGATAGTTTCACTGCTGTGTGGACCAATCTCCCAGTTCCTAAGGGGCCTTATTGCCAGCAGAGGCAAACCAACTTGGCCAGTACTCACAACGAGCCGATCTTTAGAACTCAGCAACCCAAGCTCATTGGAACCTTGAAGTTTTTCAGTACTACATATTGCCTCTGCATAATGGGAAGTATGCCCCATATACACTGATATCCATGCGGTAACTTCCTCCACATGGAAAATTTGATCAAGGGAATTAAAGAGAGACAATTTCTTACTCCACCTTCCCCTGGGAGAAACATCCAGGCCTAATAATGGGTGAATTCCATAAGGGGACTCAATGGAAAAACCTTTAGCCTGTATCAAGAAGCCACCAGAGCTTGTCTGCAAAATGAGGTGAGCTGAGGACAAGCCCAACCATCTAGGTAAGAATACAAAACAAATTGAAGCTGTTTCACCAGGTCCTAACACAGCCTCACTAAAATTGCAAGGATAGAACTGTACGTCAGTACTGAATGGCTCATAAACATGTAAAATCCTGTCATTGCATGTATTTTCCACAGTTAAGAAAGCTAATGACGGAAAATACATATTTGTTTGCCCCCAATCCAATACAGAGGGGCTAATTTCTACATGGGGTGAGGAAGAACCAACAAAGGAATTGGATTTGGTCATCTCGGGGTTCTTGTTCGGCCTAAAACTTGTGCTCTTCTGATAAAGTAAAGATCCTCTACAGGAAGAAAGATCATTTTGATTAGCACTATCAGTTTGAATGGATGAAAACTCATTAGTAGCCTCTTTGGAGTTCAAAGAACAAGAAACAATCCCTCCATTAAATAACTTAAACATACCATTGTCTGATGACCAGCTTTTGTTACTTGCCAACTTGCTATTCTCAGTTGATCCTACAGGTGATAGATCATCAGAATGACTCCCAGAAACTTCTACATCAGCCACTTCGATTTTATGCTCCAAAAAACCAGGTAATGTGGAGGGAAAGCAGAATGAATGAGAACTAGTACATATACTACCAATGTTGAAGTGGGTTCTTGGAATTCCATAGTCTGAAGTGGTATCACCAAGAAGAATATTCGCAACAGCCACATCAGAGTTATCTCCATATGAGCTACAAGCATCACAGTCTGATAATTTCTGCATCCCATTCCCAGAGCATCGTTCACATGTAGCGAGGCAAAAGAGGGTACATGCTAAAACCAAAAGAACATGGAATGCTTTGGTTGGATGTGACAATCCCCTGAACAATTGAGCAAGGCAAATAGCATTACAATTTACACGTAAGGAAGGTTTACTAAACTTCACAGTAAAAATTGGTATGCAAATAGACCACTAATTAAAACAATAAGAAAAAAATTAGGAAATGCCGTTGAGCAGAGCAATATCAGTTTTCTTTCATTTTATTTCCGATTTCCATTTTCTCAGCAGCCAAATGGAGTCACCGCCATGCAAACATTTGCACCAAAATTTGGAAAAAAAGAAAGAAAGAAAGAAAGAAAACAATAACAGAAAATATAGAAGAAAAACTAGAAAGTCCAATATGCAGCAATAGCATATCCTAAATTTCTAGTAAAACCAAAGTCCCTTCTTTTAGGGTTCCAAACGATTAGCAGCCGTATCTTGCGCTAGATATATACGCTAAATGAACAAAAGCATTGGGGCAGTGCATTTAGCAGCAAACCTATTTGCTCCAACAAGTTTGGAAATGAATCTTTACCACACCATTAATAGCAAAAACTTCCTAAATAACAGAGCACGCGCAAAATACATAAACTATTACTCTAAAATCACTTACAGAAACTTTTTAAGCTCACTAAGCTCAAAAAAGAATACGAACAGAAAAAAAATAACACAATTTCTACTAACTTCAGAATAGAAAAGAAAAAAAAAACAATCATCTAAGCAAGACACGAATAAAAAAACAATCGGAACCAAACAGCGTCTAAAACGGAAAACGATGAAGTAATCAGCAGTCCAAAAATGGCGAAAAGCAGAAATATTTTGAACAATCAAGACAGGGAAGGAACAGACGGAGCCGATGATGAGAAAGTGAAGCAAAAGAAAATGAAAAAAAAAAAAAAAAAATTTGAAAACGGTGTTATCGGAAACATCGAGAGCAAAATAAGTAGCGGAAGAGCGGAGAGAAAAATGCGACGAGAAAAGGTGGAGGGGGAGAGAGAGAGAGTGCTGAGGAGTCTACCTGAGGTGGAGCACAGAGAGCAGCTCTCGAGCTCTGATTGTTAGGGTTTTTCGGAACTCCATGGCTGATCAGGAGAGAGAAAACCATGCGAGGTTTGATGGAGCTTTGTTTTCTGGGCTTTTGGCTTGGATTCTGAGAGAGAGTATGTCTGTGTGTATGCTTAGAGCACAAGCACAGCACCACCAGACCACCTGCTAATAACGAATGAATGGCCACAGAGAACCAACAAAACCACAGATACAGAGCTTAAATGACCAAACTACCCACGCTGGCCTCGAGCGAATTCAATGTGCGAAGGGTATAGTGGTCATTTCCAGGTGGGGTTGAATGGAAGTTGGACGACTTGGGTGGGGGAGAGAGAGGGTGGATATAATTTTAAAATGAAGGCGTTTTGTAATTTTGTATTGTTTGGAAATTGGCATTTGGTGCTCCCAAAGCGTTTAGTCTGGGATGTGAAAAGACGAATCTGCCCTCTGTGCCGTTTACTTGGGCCAAGCGGCGTGTGCCAGCTTAGAACCTACGACCGCGAAAAGGAAACACCTTGGCGCGTTGTGGTCCGAGCCTTACTGCATCGCAGGGCTCGGCCTTCTGTGGGCTCAGGCTGCACCACCCACCCTTGTCCTCGGGTACGACACCGTTTGTTGCTTTGCAAAGAATATGAAAACCCCGACAAAATGGTAATTTTAGAGATAGAGGTGATTAAAAAAAGCTAGAGGCATGGTGTGTACCACTCACACAGAAACGAGGTAGGTCCTTGTTTCCTGCATATTTTTTTAATAGATTCTTGATACGAAATATTCCTTTTTTTTAATTTTTGGGCCCATTCTTCCTTCTTGAAATAGTTACATTGTTTTTATTTTTTATTGTAACGCATTGTTAGACAATTAGTTTGACTTTATAACAATGTATGTTATTAGACGGTTAATTTGATATAAAAAAAGAAAAGTTTATTTTTTAACTTTAACAATTGTGTAATATCATTGTTCCACTCAATGTGTGTCACATGTTACACATGCAAATTATGATTAGTTTTTGAAAGTACTAAATCACACATGACATATGGGTAGTCTATTACTTTGAATTTATTGCAACGGGTGTTATGTAGTTAGATGATTAATTTGAATAGTTGTCATAAATGATAAATTTGCTCATTAATAATGTAATATCATTATTCTACTCAATGCGCATTACGTGTTATACATACAAATTATGATTAGTTTTTACAGTAACTATAATCAAGGAGTGAAATTTCGAAAATTTCGGCGAAATTTCGCCGAAATTTTCGTTTTTCAGGGATCCCGAAATTTTATCACATTACCCTTAATTTTCGGTAATTTTTCGCCGAAATTTCGGCCCGAAATTTCGATCCCCCCTCACATGCATTTCTGTAAAATTTCGTCGAAATTTTAGCGAAATTTCGACGAAATTTGACGAAATTTCGCTGTGAACAGACAAAATTTCACTGTGCAGCCTTACCTTATCACTCGGATCTCTTCCTCTTTTCATCCACACACTCAAATCTGAACCTATTCTCTCTGTCTTCTTCTCCCCTGCGCACAAGGTTTCTCTCCCAGTGGCCTCCTTCTCCGGCGCGGCGTGACTCTTTCTCCCTCTTCACTCTGTCTTCTCCGGCGCGGCGTGACCCCCTGCAAAGGTAACATAGTTGCATCACTTGCATGGTAGAATTTCTCGGTATTTTCTAAATAAATAGGACGACCCACTGTGAATTGAATGTCAGCTGTAGGATCAAAGGACGGCTGTGACTGGAGTCACTGGACTGATCCATTTAAACCCCAGAGAAGTAAAATAGGACCCATGACCCACTACACTACAACACCCATCTGAAGAGAGAATAGAGAAAATGGAGAGATAAGTCTCCCCATCTGAGGGAGATAAGCTGCGATCTTTGCACAATCGATTGAGAACCAACGGAAGAGAAGATTCAATCTGTAAAAATTGAGCAACCTTCACGTTCTCAAGTCAAGGTTGGGTTTTTTTGTCTTTTTTATATATATTTTTTGTTGTTGTTGACTTGTTGACTATAGTCTATAGTCTGCCATACTTTTATGAGTTTTATGATTTTTATCCCACCGAACTTTCCTAGTTGACAATTTATTAGATCTCATCTCATGAATATACTGCTTATTACTTGCAAGTTGCAACACAATAAATATAAAAAATTAAGGATGTTATAGTAATCCACTTAATTCATTCTTATCTAACATGTTTCACTTTTTTTACGTTTATCTCATTTTCTCTCTCTTTTTTTCTATTTTCTACATATCTCATCTTGGTATCAATGTATCATCTGAATGTAGTTCATCTAGTTCATTTTGATTCAATTTATTTTATTTTTATTTTTTGTGGTTTATCAGATCATTAATTTCATCAAAACCAAGGCCAAGCTTCTGCAGAAGCCAAAAAAGTTGCAGAGCTTCCAAACCTTGCACATTTAGATCAGCATATATAGCCAACAATAAATACCACCTCCTGATCCATACGGTTGGCATGTTAGGAATTATATGCAAAGTTATGCTGGAGATGTATCTTGGGGTGATTATTCTTCGCAATTCACCTACTCTAGACAGGATGATACTGAAGACAGTGAAAATTTTGAACCTCCTAGAAACTCTATGTGGTATTGAATACTTATTTAATTCATGATTTAAAATTGTAATATAAATAAATTTGAGGTGTAAATGTGTAATTTATATAATTACTAATTAGTGACCCATTTTTTTAACAGTATTTACCACCAGCGCACATTATATTCATCTTATATTACATAAAACTTACTATATAATTTGGTTTCTTCAATTTTTTTTATCAATACAGTAGATAATATGTTAAATAAGCATATGGTCAAGTTTCATTCAAAATTTCCGTATTTTGATAGCAATTTCCGTCGTTTTTATCTCATTTTGTCGAAATCGAAATTTTAATCGAAATTTCCTCGAAAATTTCCGTCGAAATTTCCATCGAAAATTTCCTCGAAACCGAAATTTTACTCCTTGACTATAATTACACGTAACCATTAAGTTAAAAATGATGATAAAAATTGTACTTCATTTCAAGTTGTTTATTTATAAATTCTAATTGTGTTTGAGAATCTTACAATATATCAAATACATTATATTTTATTTGCAAATAATGTAACAAGTATTTGTTTATTTATATCTATGTCCATTCTAAAACTTATTTAATTTTTTACATACAGAAACATTATTTTTTGAACAAATTAGTAAACAAATTGAATGAGTCTTAATTATTGATTTTCTTTTGGCCAAGAATCTTAATTATTGATTAGCAAATTATCATATGATCAACTTGGCTTCCATTATTGATTATTCACTGTTCGCGTATTTTTCTATAGAAAACATAATGGCATATAAATATTAGGTCTATGTAGTGGACACCCTAGACACGTTGATTTCTTCAAAGTTGACCTCACGCGTTGTTCCAAAATCGTGTATCACATTCACTCTTCAAAAATATTGATTTAAGGTTAAAGAAAACAATTTTTGACATGACATGAACCCGACATGAAGTTAGTGAATTTAATTTGGCTATTTACTGATACAAACACGAATATAACACAATAAGCTAAACATAAATAATAAAATCAATTTGAATTATTATCAAACATGTGTAACTCAACCACGACATTATTATAAACAAGTTGAATTGTGATTGAGTCATTCAACAAAATTAATTAGACTTATTTGCACATTTGGCACCTAGCTTTAAGGTTTTATCTCAATTTACCCCCTTACATTTTTGTTGTCTCACATAACCCCCTGAACTTTTGTGTCATGTCTCACATTACCCGATTCTGTCAACTCCGTCTATACCACCGTTAAAAATGCTGACGTGGCGAGATAATTTCGTCTTTTCAGCCACATAGGACCAATCTTTGCCATGTTTGTGCCATGTGGTAATTTGTGGGACCCAATATGCCATGTTGGCAACCCTCTCACATTTTTTTAATTAAAAATATAAAAACTGAAATTTTAATTAAATAAAAAATTGTAATTAAAGAAAAAATAAATTTCTGGATTGTGTGGGGTGGATTTGAGGTGGGGCTGGGGACGGGGGTGGGAGGGGTTTGGGTGGGGCGGGGGAGGGGGAGGGGAGGGGCTGGGCGGGCTGGGTTGGGGGGAGAGAGCCCGGGAGGGGGACTGATGCTGGGTAGGGAAGAAGATAAAAGGGCGGGGAGGCTGTTGTTGGGTGGGGGTGCGACGGGGCTGGGGGTAAGGGGTGCGATGGGGCTGTGGCTTGGTGCGGTGGAGGGTAGGGCAGGGCCTGGGCCTGGAGGGTGGGCCGAGCTGAGGCAGGGCGGGGCAGAGCAAGGGCGGGGTGGGGCGGATCAGGGCAAGGGGAGGCTGGGAGGGGCGGGGAAAGAGTTGGGGGAGGGGCTGGTTGGGGGTGGGCCGATCTGGGGTGGGGCTGGGCTGTGTGGGGAGGATCGGGGAAGGGTGAGGCTGGGTGGTACGGAGCTTGGCTGGGCGGGGAGGAGTTGGGGCAGTGGGTGAAGGTGAGGTGAGGCGGGGCTGGGTTGAGGGGGTGGACAGGGATAAGTAGGCGGGGAGGGAGGGAGCTGGGTAGGTGGGGTGGATGGGGCTGGATTGGGGTGGTGGACGGGGAGGGCTGGGTGAGGGAAGGGCCAAGTGGGGAGGGGGAGGGGGAGGGGGTGGCCGGAATGGTGGGAAGAGAAGGGGTTGGCGTGCATAGTGGGTGGGTGGTAGGGAAGGAGGTTTTTAAATTTAATTGAATTTTAAAGATTTTATTTTAAAAATATTATTTTAATTTAAAGTTTTATTATTTTATTAATTTAAATATTGTTTTAAAAATATTTTACGGTTGAAATGACAAGATTACCCTTCCACATCAACATTTTTAATTGTGGTGTTGACGGAATCAGGCAAAGTAAGATACAACATAAAAATTCAAGGAATTATGTAAAATAAATAAAAATAAGGGAGTAAATTAAGACAAGACCTTAAAGTCAAATACTAAACGTGCAAATAAACCAATTAATTAAACAAGTTGAATTAAAATTGATTAATATTTAACTTAAACACGAAATGACACGACACCAACACGAATTGTTTATTTGCTTGAGGTGATTTTCTAATTTCCACTTTGAGAAAGAAACAAAAGCGCGAGTGACAGTCACGCGCATCCCTACTACTTGGAGAGCGCCGTTCAGCGGAAAAAGTCACGCAGCACGCGACACGTTGGCGGCGGTGTCACAGTCACGGCAGATTCCCTCCACCTGTTGTCCAATCTGCGCCGTTGTTTCAGCAATGGACTTCCACAACCGTCGGATCCCACGTAAGCCTTTGCAGGCCCAGTGGGACAAACGGGCCTTGTCATGGAGGGAACGAACGATCAGGGTGGCGATCACATCACTGATGAAGACGGTTTACAATGAGTGGGACGTCTTAAGTTTGGTGGGTGGTTTAGGCCCACTGAGTAGGGTCTACGGTGGGACCCACAGGCCGCAGCCTTTACAAATAATGTTTACTGATGTCGTTTTGTTTCGGTACAGCGTACAATTTAAGCCATCAATCAACCAACCTCCAATTTTTTGCATAGTTGCATACTTGCATGCAAGTGCCACTCAAACCGAAAAAGAAAAAGGAAAAATATCCTAATTCTATGCACAGTTCGTGAAACAAAATGTTTTTGTCTTTTTTCTGGTTAAAATGTTTTAGACTTGGATTAATAAAATACTATATGAATGGACCATACACGTAATACATACATAATGTGATACCTATTACAAAAAGTAATGGACATATTGAAAGTCTAAAAAATATGTATAATTACTATAACAACCTTAATTTATAAAATCTTATTAAAATTGTTTGACAAGTTAGAGATACAGTTGAGATTTCTTATTACAAAGTTGATAAGGGATGTGCTCTTTTTACCAATAAATTGGCACACTTTAATGAATTGGGAGATATAATGTCATAGAGAAACTTTATAAATTGGCCCTTTTCAATGAGGCATTACAATTTTGATTCATGTTTTCTTTTGTATTGTGAAATGATTGAATTATTTAAATAATTAAAAACTTAAGAAGGTTGATATTATAGTTGAATCAATCAAGTGTATGTATTTAAATAATGAATAATCTGGTAAAAAAAAAACCCCTCAAAATTGTTAACTGATATCTCACTAATTAATATGAGTCATTTATGTCATTTCCCAATTATAATGATATTGAGATATTTGAATGCCCTTCATAAAGGTATAGGACTCTTGGCAGGCAACATACCGTTGCTATTTAAGAGCTCAGTACTTCTCTTTTCCTTTTCAAGAAGTCTTTTCAACTAAACACCTCAATTACTTTGTTCCACAATTCATCTAGCTTACCAAGCGAGCTAAATAAAGTCATTTTGGCCATATCATCTTCACAAGTTTTACGGTGTCACTTTGGTGGCATCATCTTCATTAGAAAGTAAATTTTGAACTTCAATAAAAATTCATCTAAGAAAATACTTGAATGAAAATCTAAGTAATATAAGCATTAAAATTGAATTGTAAGATAAATGTTTTCTTAGTTGTTTTCATTTTATCGATCAATTTATGTGACTCAAAGTTGACGGAAGCAAGTTAATGTATAAGAGAATGAGTTTAGATGTGGTGGGCTAGGTCCATTGAACTTTCTTTCTTTTTTTGTTCTATTGATCGAAACCTACCCTTTTCATATTCCAGAAATATAAAGTTTATGGATCGTACCATTTTTAATACATGAAGAGGATAAAACTTTATATGATTGTATATTTTCACATTAATAACTTGGTCTTTTGGAAGAGTAAAAGAGAACATATAAGTCTTTAATTAGAGTTAACTGTCTTTTGGAAAAATCAAAGATAATAAGATTTATGTATTATTATTAAAGCCTTTAAAGAGTTATAATACAAAGTTTTAATAAATATCTTGTCATTATGCCTATCTGCATATAATTAGTTTTCATTTTTTTAATGACACTTGTAATTTATGGTTTGAAAGAGAAAACCAACAGAACCCAATTGACTGTTTAAATTATAACCATAGGTTAATATATGTTGTAAATTGTAATTGTAAAAAGAATTTCATATTAATTCCTTGGATTGTATCCTTGTGTTTGGTGGGTAGTGACATCTTACACGGGCTTGGTGATAAGTGTTTGAAATATGGGCTTTTTGTAAAGGGTCAACTGTTGAGGCCCACAATTGAATGGTGTTCATATCAAGCTGAAGTTGTGATCTGTTGATGCAAATTCTCGTAAGGTAGATGCAACAACTTAGATAAGTTGACCTGGCTGATCAGGTGCTTTGTTGGATGATGAAGTGGATGCTGGTTGAGATCTTCCTGTAGACAAAACAAGATCAAAGGAGATGGACCGGTGTGGTACCAGCCAAACACACTCCGATGATGAAATCAGTGATGATGTTTGATGGTGGGTGAGGAAGAACAAAGGAAGAACTTGGGAGAATGGGAAGAACAAGGCAAATGTTCTGGGTTATTCTCAGCAAGTTGGGTAGGCTTTTTTTTGTAGAAGGGAATGCAAGTGTTTTTGCGTGTATATTGGTGGATTGCTAGGTGCCCCATTTTGTGCATATGACTTGGTATATATATAAGCAAAGGAAACCTTAATGAGTAAGATACCTGCATGTGAATGAATGGTTGCCAAAGACCCACGCACCTGGTCAGACCTAGTTGCATGCTCAGCTGCTTGCTTCCTCAGCATTCAATGCTGCATTGAATGCTCCATTAAATGCAAGGTTGGAAGGTTCAGGTAGACTGCTCCAACATTCATGAATGCAGGCCTGATATTCTATCTGTCAGAAGAATGTGTCAGGTGCATTTAAGTGTGGCGGTTCGTCCCAGCGTGATCTTCCTGGGAATGGCGGCGGAGAGCCGAGCCGAGCCGATACGAACATATGTTCCCATGCGAAGACACGAAGTCCATATGTGGTCGGATCGGGCATGGGACTCCAAGCCGAGCCGGTCCATAGATTGGAGTCTTTCCGAGCCCTAACTGGTCGACGCCAGAACTCGGAAGGAAGCCATCTCGTGTGCCGAGCCGAGCCGAGCCGGGATGATCGTGGGAAGATGGACACTCGATCCCAAGGAAGATCATCGGTTCGGCTCGGACCGAACAAGGAGGGGCGGTGTGGAGATCCGGTCTGAGCTGGTAGAGGAAGTGCTGATCAGTGATGACGTGGAAGTCAAAGTTTGACCACTGAGAATCAACTCCGAGGTGGATGTTTGACCAGCCACGTGTCGAGCTGTGATTGGCTGTTCGGGTCGATGTGGGTTTTCCCACAAACAGGAGTCCCCCAGCTTCCGATCCGAGCGGGCAGTGGTGGATTGGAAGTTGAAGTGTAATCCCAAGGATGGCGTGTTCGCTTGGTCCGAGCCGAACCCTACAAGCCCATGTTCCCGAAGATCCGAGCACATGACGACTTGTGATTGGTCAGAAAATCTCTGGGACAGGTGAAGGGACGTTTGATTTCTGCATGGGGGAACGTAAGGGTCACCTCATTATGGGTATTTTTTGAATGCTTGACAGGTGTCAAGATCTGGCATTTGAAGCGCCAGAAATGAAGGGCTGAGATCGGTCTGCATGGGGGTATAAATCATGCTTTTCTCTCTCTTCCCTCACACTTTCATCTTCAGTTTCTTCCTCTCTCTGCGAAACCTCTCTCTCTCGCCGCGAATTTCAATCTCCCACCGCCGTCTGAGAGGTTGTCCGATCCTGATTTTGACTAGACACGGTCGCGGGCGAGGTGGTTCCGAGTGTGTAAGGGGCGGAGACTTTGGGCGGAGGAAAACCAGTAAGTGATTCTCCTCCTTTCTGAGTTTTTGTGTTTTTCGGGTTTTGGGTGTGTGTTCTTGAGAGTTCTTGAGAAAAACCACTTTTTGATTCAAAAAGCAAGAGAGAGAAAGGTGAGAAGGTGTTTGTAATGTCCGAGACTGATTCAAGTGGTCGGCTCGGCTCTGGGGAAGCCTTCGAGGGAGATAGTGAGGCTGAGGTGAGCCGAAGCCCATCTGCGGGTGAGGCCGAGCCGAGCCGAAGCCCACCTGCGGGTGAGGCGAGTTGGGACGGGTTGTCCGAAGAGTTGGACGAGGCCGGCTCGGCATTGAATCGCAATCCGGGTGGAGAGCGCCGAGCCCGAGGGGATCAGGAAAACCCCGAGATATTGAGTTCCGACTGGGAACAAGGCACGGCCGAAGGAGGTGATGAAGAACCTCTCGACGTCAAGCCGATCGCCACTATCCCGAGCACTCTTACTTCAGGCTCGGATGGAAGGGATAGGGGTCACGAGGCGTCGACCTCGGCTCAGGGGGTGACGGGGAATCCGATCGACCCGGACTTCTACGAGGAACTGGCGTGGAAGGCCGATCAGATCCCCAATGAGATGACCGAGTACCATCTCAGGGATTTGAGGAATAGATACTCAGTCCCCGACTCCGTGCTGATGAGGTTGCCGAGCGAGGGGGAGAAGCCGAGCCGACCCCCGATAGGATGGGTGACCATGTACCCGGAGATGTTTGAGAATGGGGTTCGGCTTCCCCTGCACACCTTCCTGCAGGACTGGCTTGCGACGATCGGCGCGGCGCCACACCAGTTGAACCCGAACGTGTACAGGATCATCCTGTCCATGCACATCTTGTGGCACAAAGTGCACAAGTGTGTGCCACACAAGGATGTCCTGTTCTGCTCTTACGCGCTGAGGTCGAAGAACACTGAGCTCGGCTTCTACAACCTGCAGGCCTACTCGGGGCCGTTGTTCTCGGGCAACCCCTCCTCTCAGAAGACCTGGAAGAGGAGATATTTCTTCGTCTCCGGGGATTGGGAATTCTCCGATCCGAGCAGACCCACCACGGCTCGGGTTCCGAGAGCTTTTAGGATCCCAGGTGGGCAACGGAAGACTGGGGCTGATCCGAGGGCAATTTATATATATTTTGTAGTGATTGTATGTGTATTTTGTGGCTAACTTCTTTTGGTTTCATCCTTGCAGTCAGCTGGGGCAAATATAAACTCCGAGGCGAGCTGAAGGATCAGATCGCCGTGATCAGAGATTCGCCGACCGAATACCTGTCCACCAAGTTCCTGCTCGGACCGACTCAGATCAGGTTAAGTGGGATCTCCTGGTTTGTACCCAGGTGGAATCCGAGAGCGGAAAGAGGTATGAATTCGGCAGATCTTGAGGCTCGGCTCAGGAGGAAGGCGGCGAAGAGTGTCCAAAGGAGAGCTGCGGGGCGGCCCCCTACCGAGCCGGTCCAGGCTCCTGCCCCAGCGGCAGCTCAGCCTAGATCTCCTGCGCCGAGACCGGTTCGGCAGGCAGAGAAGAGGAAGGCCTCCCAGGCCGAGGCCCCGGTGGAGAAGAGGGCTCGGGCCGAGCCCGGCGGTTCTGGTGTCGGGACGTCCGGTTCGGCGCCCCTGAAGGCGGTGGAGGTAGACCCCGGCCTCGAGCCGTTCGTCACGGGCCTTAAGCGCGTGATGACCGCGAGGGCGCAGGAGGGGCTGTGGGCCGATCATGGCGAGCCGGGCTTCAGCCACCAGGCTCTGATCGCATCCCGCCAGGCCATGTTGGTAAGTCTCTTTTACTTCGGACTTTGTCCATTCGCTCGGTTCGGATTAGTAACGAATTTGCCTCTCTTTTTCTTGCAGCTCGCCATGAGGCAGTTCGAAGCTGCCAAAGCCGCCGTCGATGCCGAGGCGAAACTGGAGAGGTTTCGGGCACGAATCCTGGAGCTAAAAGAGAAGCTAGCCGAGGCCGAGCGGACGGTCGATGCCGAGCGTGAACGGTCGGAGGGTTTGCGGTCCAGGCTGGCCGGGAAGGAGGAGGAGGTCGCTCGGCTCAGTAAGGAGCTTGCCTCTTCAGAGCAAAAGGTGGCTGACCTGGGGCAACTTGCTGACCAGCTCCAGCGGGATGTTGATGAGGCTGAACGAAGGGCGGCCGAGTCTCGGCGTCGAGCTGGGCTTCCAAGCGCCCAGGCACTGGCTGATGCCCACTTTGATGGGTATCAGGAGCTCTTGGAGGCGATCAAAGCGAAGAGGCCGGACTGGGATGTCTCATTCCTCGGCGAGTCCGATGACGAGGGGGAAGATACCCAGGGGAGTCATCAGGATGAGCTTCCTCCTCTTGATCGCCAAGTCCCCGCAGAAGCCGAGCCGACTCCGGAAGACCCTCCACTGCCTGCGTACGAGCCGACCCCGATCCCCCCGGCCCCCGAATCCGATCCCAACGCTGAGATGCAGATCGGCGGGGTTGAGGTGGTGCAGCTTGGCGAGGAGACGCCTGAGGAGTCTACCGAGCCGGTCCAGGAGAGCCCTGCCGAGCGGTCTGCATGATAGCTGATTTTGCTTAATTGTAATGTTTATGTTTTTATATTTCTTCCCGAGCCGAGGTGTGGCTCGGGTTTGACTAATTTTGGAACAGATTGTATTTGGTTTTATGTTACTTATTTGTCAGTATTTCTTTTTATGATACAAGTTGCTGTCAGTTCGGCTTCGGGAATTAAGCTAAAAGACAAAACTAATAACACATGGAAAAGAAAATGATAAAAGTGAAAACATAATAAGAACAAAGACATTTTGAGATCGGCTCGGCATGCCGATTAAAATGAAAATGAATGGTGATGATAAATTAGAACTTGTCTTCGGATCAGCTTGATAAGCATAACCAGGATAAGTAAAAATATTTTAGGATGGGCTCGGCATACCCATTGAGATATTTTAGGAATGCAGTTTTTTGAGAAAAATATTCAAACCTACTTTCAGATCGGCTCGGCATGCACGATGAAAGTTTTGGTTGGAGTGTATATTTTTCTTTTAGAAATATCCTGTTGAACGTTAGGACTGTAGGAAGTCGCTTCGGCTCAGACAGGGATTTTTATAGACCTGATAAGTCTGTACCATGCCGAGCATTGGGCCGAAAGTGGCGCGCTAGTTCGGCACGGGAGTTTATAGACCTGATGAGTCTGTAATATACCGAGCATCGGGCCGGAAATGGCGCGCCCGCTCGACACATGAGTTTATAGACCTGATGAGTCTGTAATATGCCGAGCATCGGGCCGGAAATGGCGCGCCCGCTCGACACATGAGTTTATAGACCTGATGAGTCTGTAATATGCCGAGCATCGGGCCGGAAATGGCGCTTCGGCTCGGCACATGGGTGTACAATTTTTTCGAAGGAAACACTTAGATCTTTCCTCTTTGTTAGAAGTGTATAGGAGTAGAGTCCCCAGTGTTTGCTTCGAAAAAAAAAAAAAATGAGTAGAAAAAATGTTCATCTTTTCATTGATTGGAATGGGTGTTAGGTCGGACAGTCCCCGATCCTAACTACATTTTTACTGGTAATAAGTCTTCAAGTGTTCAGCGTTCCAGCTATGCTTGAGAGGCTTCCCAGCCAGAGTGGCCAAGTTGTAAGTGCCGGGCTTGACTATGCCCGTGATTCTATATGGTCCGGTCCAGTTCGGATCGAATGAGCTCTCTTTGATAGCAAGGGGATTCTTTTTCATGACGAGATTGCCCAATCCGAAGCTTCTGGGTCTGACCCTTTGATTGTAATATTTGGCTACCCTTTGTTGGTAGGCGGCTCGGCAGAGATCGGCGTCGGTTCGTCTCTCCTCGATCATGTCCAGGCCGAGCCGAAGTCCGGCGTCATTGGTCTCGGGATTGTACGTGCCGGTCCGGAATGAAGGAGTCCCCATTTCGACCGGGACGACGGCGTCAGCTCCGAACGCCAACGCATAGGGAGTTTCCTTCGTGGAGTTGCGATAGGAAGTTCGGTAGGACCAAAGTACCTCTGGCAGGAGTTCAGGCCAATTTCCCTTAGCCTTATCTAGTTTAGTCTTGAGGGTTTTCTTGATGATCTTGTTGATGGCCTCGACCTGTCCGTTCGACTGCGGATGGTATGGCGCGGTGAAGCGCAAGTTGATGTTCAGACGTGAACAAAAACTCCTGAACTTCTTGCAGTCGAACTGCTTGCCATTGTCCGCAATGATGGTATGCGGCATGCCGAACCGGCAAATGATGTTCTTCCAGACGAAGGTCTCCATCCGTTCGGCTGTGGTTGTGGCCAGGGGCTCGGCCTCGGCCCATTTGGTGAAGTAGTCGACTGCTACCACCGCCATGGTGACTTGCCCTTTAGCTTTCGGCATAGGACCGATCAGATCGAGTCCCCACTGCGCGAACGGCCAGGGGCTGGATATGGAAGTCAGCAATTGGGGAGGTTGATGGGGAACCGCGGCAAATTGCTGGCACTTGATACAAGCGCGAGACAGATGATCTGCGTCCTTGTTCAGCGTTGGCCAGAAGTAACCCTGTCTGATCGTCTTGTAGGCGAGGGTTCTTCCTCCCGAGTGGTTTCCGCATATCCCCTCGTGGATTTCTCTCAGCACATCCTGACCTTCTTGGGGAGTGACACACCGCAAGTAAGGTAGGGAGAAACTCCTCTTGTAGAGCTGACCATCGATCATGCTGAACCGAGCCGACCTCGTTTTGATGAGACGTGCTTTATCCCTCTCTGGGGGGAGGATCCCGGAGACCAAGTAGGTGATGATCGGCGTCATCCAGTTCGGCTCGGCCTCGGTTTGCATAACCGTGGCCTCGGTTTCGGCGGTGCTAGGTCTGTCCAGGATTTCGACTGGAACATGCCTGGCGGATCCGGTGTCTGTGGCCGAAGCCAGGCGCGCCAAGGCGTCGGCTCTGCAGTTCTCTGCCCTCGGGATTTGAGATATTCTGTATTCGTGGAAGTTTCCAAGTAGCAGACGAGTCTTCTCGAGGTAAGCAGTCATGCTAGGCTCTCGAGTCTCATACTCTCCCAAAATCTGATTGACGATTAGCTGGGAGTCGCTGAAGATGTTTAGTTTGATCGCGCCGAGCTCTTTTGCCAATCTGAGCCCGGCGATGAGTGCCTCATACTCTGCTTCATTGTTGGATGCTTGAAATCTGAAACGAAGAGCATACTCCATCACAACTTGTTCTGGAGAGATCAGAACAAGCCCGGCCCCGCTTCCCATGGCGTTGGAAGATCCGTCCACATAGAGGGTCCAGGTAATGAGATCAACCTGGTCGCGTTCGCAGATTTTGTTCGGATCAGCTGCTGCTGGCATAGCGTCGGCGCGCGGTGGATCCTCCGTCGAGGTGGTCGACTCACAGATGAAGTCTGACATGGCCTGACCTTTGATGGCCGTCCTGGGACGGTAGATGATGTCAAATTCGCCGAGCTCGATTGACCACTTGATGAGCCGACCTGAAGTCTCAGGTTTTGCTAGGATTTGTCTGAGCGGCTGATCCGTCAAGACAACGATAGAATGAGCCTGGAAGTAGGGTCTCAGTTTCCGAGCCGAGCTGACCAGGGCGAGAGCCATCTTCTCGAATTTTGGATACCTGGTCTCGGCATCGGCGAGGGCTCGGCTCGTGTAGAAGACGGGGTGTTGTACACCGCCGACCTCCCTCACCAGGACCGAGCTGAGAGCCGAGTCTGAAACAGAAAGGTAGAGGAAAAGTTCTTCACCTTCCTCTGGTTTGGATAAGATGGGAGGTTCCCCCATGTGCCTTTTCAGATCTTGAAAGGCCTGCTCGCATTGGGGGGTCCATTCTATGCTCTTCCCTGCTCCCCTTAAGGCTTTGAAGAAAGGGAGGCACCGGTCAGTAGATTTTGAGATGAACCGGTTCAGGGCGGCAACTCTTCCAGTCAGACTCTGGATTTCCTTGCGTGTCCTTGGGGACTTCATGTTGATCAAAGCCTGGATCTTCTCCGGATTGGCTTCAATCCCCCGTTGGCTGACCAGGTAGCCCAGGAACTTTCCTGACCGAACCCCAAAGATACATTTGGCTGGGTTCAGCCGCATCTGATACTCCTTCAGGACTCCGAACATGTCTGAGAGGTCCTTGACGTGATCGTCCGCCTTGATGCTCTTGACCAGCATGTCATCCACGTAAACCTCTACGGATTTGCCGATGGAAGATCTGAACATGTGGTTGACCAGCCTTTGATAGGTGGCTCCGGCGTTTTTGAGGCCGAAGGGCATGACCTTGTAGCAGTACATGCCGCGATCAGTTATGAAAGATGTGCCTTCCTGGTCGGACTTGTGCATCAGGATCTGGTTGTATCCAGAGTAGGCGTCCATGAAACTGAGGAGCTGATGTCCTGCTGTTGCATCGACGAGCTGATCTATTCTGGGCAAGGGAAAACTATCCTTGGGACAAGCCCTGTTCAGATCGGTGAAGTCCACGCACATCCTCCACTTCCCATTGTTCTTTTTCACCATGACCACGTTGGCGAGCCAGTCGGGGTAGTTGACCTCCCGGATGAACCCGTTGTTTTGCAACTTGGTTACCTCTTCAGCCATGGCGGCGTATCGAACCGGGTCGTATGACCTCCTCTTCTGACGGACCGGTTTGCATCCCGGGTCCGTGTTCAGCCTGTGGGTGATCACGTCAGACGATATGCCTGGCATGTCATCGTAAGACCAGGCGAACACTTCCGCGTTGGCACGGAGGAAGTCAATTATGGCGGAGCGCTGCTCGGGGCTGGTCTGAGTCCCCACTCGGACGAGCCGATCCGGTGTCTCGGCCGAGATCGGCACTTCCTCCCAAGCCTCGGCGGGGAGGGGCCGAGAATCTGAGCTCGGCTCGGAAGTGAAGTCGAATGTCTCCGCCCTCGGCCACCTGCCCGAATCGGCGATAGAGTCAAGCTCCTGCGAGTTCGGCAGCTGACCCTTCTGCTTGATCGAAGCGGCGTAGCATGACCGAGCCGAGCACTGGTCTCCCTGAATGACAATGCAGTCGTCGCCCACCGGACATTTGATGAGAAGGTTGGCGTAATGGACGATGCAGTCAAGGTCGACTAGAGCCGGTCTGCCCAGAATGATGTTGTAGGCTGACGGCCGCTTGACGACAATGAAGTACGTCATGCAGGTCTTCTTGATCGGCCCCTTCCCGAGCGAAAGGGGAAGGTAGATGTGTCCGAGGGGCTGAACCACTTCTCCCCCGAACCCGACCAAGGCAGGTGTATCGGTCTCCAGCTTATCCTCGCCGATGCCCATCTGCGCGAACGCAGAGTGGTAGAGGATGTTGACTGAGCTCCCTCCATCGACGAAGGAACGCGCGATGGTTGTTCCGGCCACCTCAGCCACTATGACGACCGGATCATAGTGGGGGAAGATGATCTCGTTTGCCTCGTTTGGCTCAAAGGTGACCGGTGCCCAGTCCTTCCGCTGTCTTTTGGAAGTGCTGGGCTGACCCGCCTGGATCGACAGGGACTCGTGTGCTTGAGCCGCCTGTCTGACATACTCCTTCTGGGATCGGTTCGAGTTCCCCACGAAGGTTGGTCCCCCCCCGATCGATCCGATGGCAGCATCCTGGACCTCGATGGTGTTGGTGGGCTTCTTCGGCGCGGCCTTGGGTACCCTAGGCCCACCGGCCAGGAATTGATTGATCTTACCCGCCCGGGCAAGAGTCTCAATCCCGTCGCGGAGGGCGTAGCAATCACCCGTGACGTGGCCGTGATTGGAATGGTATTTGCAGAAGACGTCCTCCTTGATTTTGTCTGGGGGTGGTCCCTTGATCTCCCTTGCGACTGGGAGTTGGTCCTTGACCTTGGAGTAGATTGTCTCCAGACCGGCGTTGAGGGGAGTGTACTCCGTGTACTGGACAAACTTGGGTCCCTTGCCCAGAAGTTGGCGTGGCTCCTCGGTCCTGGTCTTCTTGGGTTGGACCTGGGGTTTGGGACTTGCGACCTCTCCCTCCTTCCTCTTGGCCGAGGTCGGCCTGGGATTCAGGGCCTCCACCTGAGCATCCCACTCCTCAGCCCGCGCCCACTTAGTGGCTTCGGCAGAAAGCTCATCGTAAGTGGAGGGAGGATTCCTCATCAAGTGGGAACGGAGTCCCCCGGCGTGCAGGCCTTGCATGAGGGCATTCTTAGCTGACCTATCGTCGCAATCGTCGCACTTCGTATATTCGATGTTGAAGCGGATCAGATAGGCCTTGAGGCTCTCCCCCTCCTGCTGCTTGATGAGCGACATATCGTTCAAGTTGTAGAGTCGTTCGGATACAACCCGATATCTCGCCAGGAAGGCCCTCCGGAGGTCGGAGAAGGAGTCGATGGAGTTCGGTTGGAGGGTTCGGAACCAACCCCGAGCCGAGCCCTTCAAGGTCGAAGGGAAAATTCTGCACTTCGTGGCTTCAGATGCCTGGCGGGCCTCCATGGCGTATCTGAAGCTGTCAAGATGGTCGTAGGGATCCTTGGTCCCGTCATACTGATCCATCTTGGGGGGCTTGGTGTCGCGGGAGACCTCAGCATCCATGATTCTGCTGGTGTACGGGAGGGGAAGTTCCTCCCCGTGGTCGGCTCTACCGGTATACCCCCTGGAGACCTCGACATGTCCGAGCCGATCGTGGACGCTTCGGATCTGGTCCTGGACCAAAGTCCGAACAAGATTTTCCACATTGGGCGGGGTCGGCTCGGCCGCATTTTCCCCTGAGCACTCGGCCTGGTTGCCGAGTCTCTCACTCACCGGCTGACGAGTGAGCCTCTCGCTTGCCGGTTGTCGATCCGACATGATCATGGTGGACCCCAGTCGGTCGCTCACTGATCGCCTCCCCGAGTAAGTTCCTGATGGGGAAGGATCCTGACTGGCGATAGGGCCGAGTCTATTCCGAATCGGGCCCCTGGTTTCGGCCGAACCGGCAGGACTGTTGGCCCCCAACCTTGATTGGGCCGGGGGTCGTCGATTTGTGTTCGGGTCGGCACGGTCTCCGCCCGAATTCCTGGGGGCACGTTTCCCGAAAGCCGCCTGTTTTTGCTGAAGAAGACGGTGGGCGTTCAGGCATTCGGCCTGTTCGGCCGGGGGCATGTCCTCGAAGCCCGGGAAGACGTGATCCGATTCCTGCTGATCGGTCTGGTCGTTCGGCTCGGCAGGAGTGCTTTGCCGAGAAGGAGACGGCGAAAGGACCTCCTGCTCGGTTCGGGTCCGGCGTGATCGGAAGCCCGATCCCCCACTATTCTCAAGTTGAGCACGGTGGCGTGCAAGTTCCCCGGCCAGCTCGGCCTGTTTTGCGAGCAGCTCGTTATTCTGCTTCAGGAGTGCATTCTCAGCGGCCAGATGTCGCTGACTCTCCTTAAGGAGTTTGTGAGCGGCTCGGATCTTGGAGGGACCTTTGGACTTTGGCGTCCTGGGGAGTTGTGCTCCCCTCGTTTTCTCAGGTGTCTCGGGCTGATGCTGTTCATCATTCTGAGACGCTCCTGAAGAAGAACTGGTGTCCCGAAATATGGTAGTCATGATGACTTGCGTGGAGGAAGAGCTTAGCGTTTGCGGTGATGAACACAACGGCTGAAGTCAGCTTCCCACAGACGGCGCCAATCTGTTGATGCAAATTCTCGTAAGGTAGATGCAACAACTTAGATAAGTTGACCTGGCTGATCAGGTGCTTTGTTGGATGATGAAGTGGATGCTGGTTGAGATCTTCCTGTAGACAAAACAAGATCAAAGGAGATGGACCGGTGTGGTACCAGCCAAACACACTCCGATGATGAAATCAGTGATGATGTTTGATGGTGGGTGAGGAAGAACAAAGGAAGAACTTGGGAGAATGGGAAGAACAAGGCAAATGTTCTGGGTTATTCTCAGCAAGTTGGGTAGGCTTTTTTTTGTAGAAGGGAATGCAAGTGTTTTTGCGTGTATATTGGTGGATTGCTAGGTGCCCCATTTTGTGCATATGACTTGGTATATATATAAGCAAAGGAAACCTTAATGAGTAAGATACCTGCATGTGAATGAATGGTTGCCAAAGACCCACGCACCTGGTCAGACCTAGTTGCATGCTCAGCTGCTTGCTTCCTCAGCATTCAATGCTGCATTGAATGCTCCATTAAATGCAAGGTTGGAAGGTTCAGGTAGACTGCTCCAACATTCATGAATGCAGGCCTGATATTCTATCTGTCAGAAGAATGTGTCAGGTGCATTTAAGTGTGGCGGTTCGTCCCAGCGTGATCTTCCTGGGAATGGCGGCGGAGAGCCGAGCCGAGCCGATACGAACATATGTTCCCATGCGAAGACACGAAGTCCATATGTGGTCGGATCGGGCATGGGACTCCAAGCCGAGCCGGTCCATAGATTGGAGTCTTTCCGAGCCCTAACTGGTCGACGCCAGAACTCGGAAGGAAGCCATCTCGTGTGCCGAGCCGAGCCGAGCCGGGATGATCGTGGGAAGATGGACACTCGATCCCAAGGAAGATCATCGGTTCGGCTCGGACCGAACAAGGAGGGGCGGTGTGGAGATCCGGTCTGAGCTGGTAGAGGAAGTGCTGATCAGTGATGACGTGGAAGTCAAAGTTTGACCACTGAGAATCAACTCCGAGGTGGATGTTTGACCAGCCACGTGTCGAGCTGTGATTGGCTGTTCGGGTCGATGTGGGTTTTCCCACAAACATGATCTATAAATTTTTTCTGTGTGACGGTGTTTCAAAACTCTCGAAACACCATTGAGAGCTCGGTCAAATGTTATTAAAATAGCTGATCGTTTCTTGCAGCACTCACCGCTGCTTCCTCCACTCGTTTTTAAGGATATAGACTGATGGATTTACCTCATACTCACCCAAAATTTTAGAGTTAAACGCTAATATAAATTTCGATAAATCAGGTCTGATTGCTCAACACAGAAAAATTATACACTACCGAGTGCTGGCAATGGTCAGCACAAAAGTGCAAACATTTGCACCGAAATGAAATTAGACGATATATTATTTGACATGCTGATGTGGTGTTAAGAATCATACTAAATTATAATATGTGTACAATTATTAATATCCATATCTTAAATAATATTCTAAATATTTCAATAAACATACAAATATTGTTATAAAATTTGGATGGATTTACAATATTACATTGACATGTCACGTACGATATAGTTATCACTTTCTATACCTTTGCTGGTGTCTTCTTTGTTGCAATTTTTGCAATATCTTAATTAAAAGTGGGTCTAACAGTTTAATTTCACATCTATCTTTATCAATTGCTTTTTCGTCGGGCCTGGACATCTATCTATTGCTATGTAAGAGCATTTACTGATTGTCCAAAGAAAGATAACATGTATATATACTTGTATGATTCAGGAATGTAAATGAAAATTTGTGATTCTTGAGATCGACTAAACTGAGAGTCTGAGCCCAAAAGAAAATGTAACGGAACACTTTCAAATGCTCTTTTACAATTTGGGCTCGATTTAGTCTACAATAAAGGGACTCATTAAATTCATGGGCCAGGCTTCAAAATTTGATCCAAATTCAATAGAAGGGGCCCAATTCTTTTTCTGTAATTTGGAATAAAAAAATAGTCATGTGTGTTAGAGTTTCCCTTGAGTATTGCTCGAATTCTACTTGACCACTACGCCACTACTCAACAGCACTCGAGCACGTCTCGAGGCTATCTGAGCACTATGATAGAGGCTCGAGCAATACTTCAAGGATTATATTTATGAAAATTTTAAAAAGGGCTAGATGTCATCAAAAGAATCAAATTTTGGTTAGATGTCTTTTAGTGCTTCAAAATTTGGCTCATGTTTCAAATTCTAACCCTTTTCTCATGCCAAATCCTTTTTTATGATGCTCTGCTCCCTTGTTTCTTCTTGTAGTGCTTGTTTTGTTATTCTTTTATGGGTTAAATATAAAACTGGTCTACGAATTTTAATGTAATTCTCAATTTAGTTTATTAACTATAAAAAGTATCAATTTAGTCCACAAATTTCTCAAGTTGTACCAAAACAGTACAAACGTTAACTTTCATAAAAAAAATTTAAGCTAAAATTTAAATAAAAATGTGATGAGTGAACTAAAATACCCCTAAAAATGTAGTCATATGTTGTGCACATAATAAGTTTCATTAATTTTTGGATGGAAATTAACGTTTGTACTGATTTGGTATAATTTGAGAAATTTGTAGATCAAATTAATATTTTTTATAATTAATAAACCAAATTAAGAATTATATTAAAATTTGTAAACCATTTTTTTATTAAACCTTCTTTCATTCGGTGTTTTGCTTTCTGTTCTCTATTTCCGTGAAGTTTCTTACATTGGCTAAAAAGAGGATATTGTCATATAGAATTATCAGGAAGTTGAGTGAAGGCCGGCTTTAGTAATAATAAAGCATTAACTTCTGTTCAGAATTCGACTGTCACATTTATCACTTTTGAAGAAAAAACAAATAAGTCCCACTCATACGGTCATACTCATACCTTTTCGTCTATATATGTCAGGTGAGTGGGATAGTAACAAAGTTTCAAGTAAAAGTCAAGAATTGATAGCGATCTTTGAAGAATGTTGCCAAAATACCGACCTTTTCATTCATGGCAAAACTTTTTAGACTATGAAAAGATGTGCACGCAGCATACATGGTGTGCTTTAGAGGACCACCAAACAATGCAACTATTTGAAGTTCATTCAATTCATCATACATACAAATAATAGCATTAAAATTATGCTAATGAATCCAAATATCTCATGCTGATGCAGATTGATCCTCATATTTTCCAGACCTTATATACCTAGATTCTTAAAATGGGTTTTCAATTTGAACTTGGATTGAGACTTCAATTTGGACTTAAATGAACATAGGAGTTTGGAGTACTTGAGTGGTTGATAATGATAATGATTGAATGAAAATATATATAAAGGATCTGATGGTACTTGCTGTCGAAAGCAATGTTTGCTTTTTCTTTTGCACTGATGATGATCGGTAGTTCGGTACTCTACTCATTGCCTCTCACCTTCATGAACTTGTCACCATTCATCAACATACTATAAGTACCACAACATACTTGAATCTTGTTGCAAGTGTGTGTTTGCTTCTACCCTTTTCTACACTGTCTTTGAATTGAACTTCAAATCATGGCAGAAGTGCTTCAATTTGGCATTGTTCTTGCGCTCATTGTAGTCTGCAATGAAATTGTGGGCATAGAGGGAAGGCAACTTAAGCTAATGAAGAAACAGGTGCTGTTCGATACCATTATCAATGATGGAGATGAAAGAGAAGTGAGTACGCACTTACCAATTAGCAAAACATGGCCAAGTCAGGCTCCTGGTGTGCTTGACCAATCTGCAAGAACAAGATTGAGTTACCCAGTACCCATGTCACCAATACCCAATTACAGGGTTAGTTTTATGCACAAAGCCACGGTATATAAGGAGAGCTATGGAGGTACTACATCTGGTACTGAAGGGCCTGGTGTTTGATATATGTATCTATGCTATTTTTCCACAGGAAATTAGGGAAAGACTAATAATTCACAGCAGCAGAAATGTATGAGTGGTTGAGTACCGTTTAAACTAGATGGACTCAATGTGTATTTTTTATTTGCTTCCTTTAATGTAATCTTTATTCCCATCTAAAATTAACATTTTGGTCGGTTAGGCTAATCATGTAGCTTATAACTTTAGTTGTAACACATTAACTCTATACTTATGAACTCTAGTTTGAATCTCAGCCTTTCTCTTCTAAAAATTTGACCCAATTGATCGAGTACCTAAACTTTTATTTTGTATCTAATAAGTACTCAATTCAATTTTCATTCAATCTGTTAACATAACCTAGGGGTAAGAATGTCTAAAATCATCCCAGTCCCCACCCTTGCCTTCTGCCAACCTGTCGCCGTCGGTAGTCAACGTACTCTTCCCTCTCTCTTCCTCTATCTCTTTCTTTTCGCGTTCTCCCTTTCATTCTCTCTCTCACTCTCCTTTTTCTCCCTCTTCCCGAATCTTCCATGCTGAGAAAGAAGGGTGGCCGGGTAGACTTCCCCCCCCAACTAGCCCTAGCCCTATCCCCTCCCCGACCCACCCCACCAAGACCCGCCCAGCCCCGACCCGCCTAGCCCTAGCTCGGCCTAGCCACACCCGAGCCTCACCAGGACTTCATCCCCACTCCGATCGACAACGATCCCCCTTCCTTGCGCCGACGACGCCTCCCCAACCCTTCCCCCACAACCAAGCCTCAGCTCCTGATCGGAGAGAGAGTGACACGGAGCAGAGAGAGACAGGGAGAGATGAGAGATAAGGAAATGCAGAAAGGGAGAAAGGAGAGAGGAAAAGAGAGGAATGGAGGCGTGGCCGGAGTCAGCGTCGGGGATGAGGTTGGCGTCGGGGAAAAGATAGTGTGGGCTTGGGTAGGTGAGGGTAGAGGGAACTGTAGAGGAGAATAAAGAAATTTTGGACATTTTTACCCTTGGGTTCTATTAACAGATTGGATGAAAATTGGATTGGGTACTAATTTGTCACAAAATAAAAGTTTAGGCACCTAATTTGATCAAATAAACGTTCAGGTATCAATTGAGACACGGGTTAAAATTTAAGTACAAAATTTGAAAAAAACCCTTTATATTTTGAGGATCCAGAAATTCACACACACACTCTCGCTCTCTCTCTCTGAAATTGAAAGAGAAGATGAAAGATGATTTATGAATATGGGATTGGAAGGGTTGGGGAGAAGAAATTGAAAGAGAAATTTGGGTAACTGGAGTCTTAAGGGATAAGATAGTCTTTCAATAAAAATAATTTTAATGTGATATTATATATAAATAATGATGTGTATAATTATAAATAAAAAAGTGACGTGACCATTTAATTTTACTACATCATATTAAGGGACAAAAGTTGAGATAAAGCTAAGTTCACCATTTAGTAGTGCAGACTTCACCAATAATTAGGGAGGTGTATTCAATTAGGATTTTAATGAATTTTTGTAGAATTTTTAAAAGTCATTGATTTTGGTAGAATTAATGGATTTTTAATGACTTTCATAAACTCCACATAGACTTTGACAGAATTCTATTTAGAGTTTCCCTATCTTTTCTCATAGATTTTGAAGGATTTTTATAGATTTCTAATAACTTTGATATAATTTTTTATTATTTATTTTAGAATTTTTCCAGTATGTTTTTTATTTTTTTGTCCTCTATGAGTGAGTGGAATAAAGATGAGCTTCAAGACTGAGATGCATGTGTTATAAATTGTCCTAATATTGCAAACAATATAAAAAAGTTGGGACTAAAATTGTAGAAACCAAAATTATTTTGTTGCATAATTTATTATAAGTGTTCTGAATTTTATGTTTTTATGTTGTTAGACTGTTAAATATTGTGTTATAACGAGTTGTTAGAATTTGTCTAATTGAATTGACATGTTGATAACATTATATGATGTGGTGGTAACATTATTTCTCAAATTATGAATATATAATCTTATGATTTTGTTGAGTACTTAAAAACTGTGAAGTGGTTGGTTTGAATATCTTATTGTTACATTGCATTGGGGCAACGCTGTTGGTTCCAACCCATGATGAGGAGTCAATTAATATAAGAGGATATAGTAATTAGAAAAAATAAATTAAGAGGTGGGTGAAGAAATAAGATTATGGGGTTTAGCATCACTCTTTTTTTTTTTAAAAAAAAAAACTACTTTTTTAATAGCATTTTAATATTTGAAATCCTTTAAAATCAGCAAAGGGAACGCTGGAGAATTATTGACTTTGATATAACATAATTTACACTACAAAGTCCATAAAAGTCTTTTAAAGTCTATCATTTAATAAATTCAATGATTTTTTGAATACCATGTCATTTTTATAGACTCTTTAAAAGTCTTAATTAAATATCATAGACTTTTTAAAAGTTTTGATTGAATACCACCAAACTTTTTAATTCCACAAAGTCATTTAAAATCCTAATTGAATACACCTCCCTTAGTTTATCAAAAATGCCCTTTATTAAATAAATTATTACAAAAACTTTATTTAAAAAGGTTACAACAGTAAATTAAATACCATTTAAATAAAACTAAAACTCTCTCCCCCATTTCCCTGGCTCTCCATCTCGATTTTCCTACTTAATTTTTTTTTTGCTTCAATTAGTAGTGTGCCCTATATAGAGCATGTACAATGGCAAAGTTAAATGCTATGCTATATGCTAAATATAGTAGAATTGATAAAAATGCTCACTACAATGACATAGCTAAATTTAACATTTGCAATGCTATTGCTAAATTTTCTACTATGTATAGCAGAAAATTTAACAATTGTTATTGAGGAACTTAAGAAAAAAGTTGACTCTACCATTTGAAAAGCATGGGTAAAGAAAGAATAAAAAATCAAGCGAAAAAAAGTGATTGATTGAAAAAATGTTAGATCTCACGAGAAGAAAGAGAGGAAAAGATATTTACATGAATGAAAAATGTCACAACAAGAGGCATGATAATGAGCAACTGTCATGGTTTGATTGGCCATGTATTCAAATTTTACAATTCCTAAATTTAACTTTGACATAAAAAATATTAAAATATTAATTTGAATATTAAAATTATAATATTTAAATATATTTAATATTAAGCTCATATTAAAGATCTCATTAAAATATTTATAATAATATAATTATTAAAATAATTTAATATATTTAATTTAATTTATAAAAATATATATGAATATATTAAAAATATAAACATATTATCATATAACTATAACTTTTATGTCATTGGAACAAAAAACAAAAAAATATTACTAAATGCTAAAAAGTCATGCTAAATATCACGTACAGCATAGCATATAATAAAAAGTCACTGTACATGCTCTTTCTACTAATTTTTATTGGTTTTTTTTTTTTTTAAGTTCAAAATGACCGGCCCACCCAAAAAATCACCTAGACAGGCCGGTCCACTCTCATTGCTTTCCTTTCTCCTTCCCCGATCACTCTCTCTCTCGTCAGCCAACTCCATATTGCTCCAACAGCAGCTGCAGCATCAGCAAGGCCAACGCCGAGGAAACCAAGTAAATCGACTGGGGTACAGGTCCAATGATTGAAACACGGCAGTGATCAAGTTAAATTAAACTGAAATGGTGGGTGGCTTGCTCTCCCACTTGTCGAACTCTCTCTTTATGTGATGTTAGGTGTGGTTGTGAGAAAGAAATGAGAAATAGGTGGAGAGAAGATAAGAAACTTGGGGTTTTTACAGTCCCTGCGCGACGAAGAAGAAGACCCAACAGTCCGTTGGGTGGGTTTTCCACCAAACAAAAAAAAAGAATGGGCTAGCAAAATGGAAGCCCAGAAGGCTTTGTTTTCTTTCTGTGAGCTGCTTGTGTTTCTCAACTAAGTGGGCCTATGTATATATAAACAAATGGGTTTGTTTTAATTTTTCAATTATTCCTACTGTGTGACACGATTTAAATTACTTAAAACACTCTATTAATTACTATTATTTGATAATGACAATCATTGTTACTGTGAGATAGTAACTATTTAAATTACAAAAACAGTAACTATTTAAATTGTGACAATATCACAATTTAAATTATGAAACAGTAACTATTTAAATTGTAAAAATATATTATTAATTGCTACTATTTGACTATTTGGTAGTAACAATAATTGTTACTGTAACAATTTGCGTAGTTTTTTTTTTTTTAAAAAACATGATGTAAATTTATTGTACAAAAAAATAGACTCTAAATGTGGACTTTTTTGTATTTATCTTATTTTTATTGCGTAATTGAAAAATCTTCTTGGTGCGTGAAGTTAGTTTAAATTGAAATTGGAAAATATTCATACAAACATGACCCTTCGTGATATTGTCACATTTATATGAGGATCATATATATATATATATATATATATAAAGGTGAGAAGAGAATGATTATTAGCACATCTATCTTGCGAACATCTTACATTATATAAGGAAATGATTTTTATTATTCGAACATCTTACATTATATAATAGACTACTTAATAGTCTGTATGTATTTCAATTCAATATGGAATTATGGACCTCTTCTCGAGTGCAATTCCAAACTTGAACGGAAAACTAATTTTGATACGGTGGCAGAAGCTAGACACATTAGTATGTCATAGTCCATAATGAAAATCACAATTTATTTGTGAGGATTTTTAAGATTTCCACCAACCGGCCAAAAGGCCCAAATGCAATCGCTTAACATAAACTTTCATCATAATTAATTGGTCAAAATTATATAGTAAACTAAAAATTATGGAGTAAAAAGTTGATGATGCTCTAGACTTTCTTAGTATTTTTACAGAAGAATTAAAAGCTTAGGGAGCCAAAAATTTCATGCAAAGGGCTTGGCCGCTTGGGGCACCCCCAAATAATATAGACAAAAACTTCAATATTAATTAATAATTTTTCTATGTATTATAAATATACTTTTCTTTTATGATTAGTTTTTAAATTTTAAGAATGTTGCATACTTTCATTGTTTATGCAATCAAATATATCTTTAATGTACAATTGTTTCTTTTATGATATTAATAACAGAAAAAGGTCATTTTGGTATGATTATAACTATTTTCACAAGCAAGAAAGTTTGAAAAAAAAAACTATGTATATAGTGTAGACTCTGATCTCGATCACCATTTATTGTTTTTGAAGATACACTTATTTCTTAGTAGGGTATAGTTTCGGACGAATTTCGCTCCTCTGCCTTAATTGAGTGTAATGTTATAAGCCTTTTCTCACAATCTAGGCCGTCAGAAAGATCTGATGGCTTAGGTATCCCAAGACAGAAAGTTTTCTATACCTAATGGTAGGCAAGATATGAAATTGAGATTGAATTTGAGAAGAGAACAAATATATTATAGTATGAAAATAATATTTTTCTAAAATCATTTGCACACATGTGAGAGCAGAAAAAAGCTCTTCTTTTTTGTTGTGAGAGGGATACAAAAAATTCAAGAAGAGAAATAACGTGAATGGAGAAACAAGCCGACTTTCTAGCAAGTTACAAAACGGTGGGTTTGGAGACTAATGCTTATGCTGATGCAGACTAGTGACGGCCATTAGATCGATGAATTCAAAAGCACCTAATATGATTTGGGCATTAAAACCTCACAACCTTTTGGTTGACTCCAAGAGTACCTAATATGATTTCTCTTGGGCTCAATCCTGGACTTAAGGTCCATACAACTTTTGGGTCAAAATCTTTATCTTTGTTCATGGGCCTGATCTTTTTCTTTTCCACCGATTTAACAAGGCCAGCTGTCTCCCTTTTCACTTGAAGCCTTGAAGGTTATTTTTTTTTTCTTCTCTATAAGGCAACCTAAAATTTATGAATCAGAAAGAGGAGGTTCAAGATGAATCCTCCTCTAACTAATTTGTTTGAGACAGGCCATTTTACCTTCTAAAAGTTTGAGGTGACGTAAAATCAAAGCCCATTAAATGAGGAAACTTCAACCACACAAATACATTATATATAGAGAAGGATTCATATTTAGTCCAAATTACATACCCCCTAAGTTTAGAGCATTTATCCACACTACAAGAAAAACATATTTGGGCGACCAAACTTTGGGCGATGAACATATATTCGTCGCCCAAAGCAATTTAGGGCGACGAACAAAAAAATTTGTCGCTCAATGTCATAAAGGTTTGGGCGACGAACATGTTCGTCGCCCGAAGGAGGTTTGGGCGACGAATCACACGTTCCTCGCCCAAAGTAATTTTGGGCGACGAACACATTTCGTCGCCCAAACATTAACAACAAACAATTAATTGAGAAATACATTGGGCGAGGAATATACATGTTCGTCGCCCAAAGTGCCTTTGGGCGAGGAAAACGAAAATTTGTCGCCCAAACTTACTTTGGGTGACAAAATATTTCGTCGCCCAAAATCATTTTGGGCGAGGAATATACATATTCCTCGCCCAAAGATACTTTGGGTGACGAAATTCTATTCGTCGCCCAAACATAGTTTGGGTGACGAACCTGTTCGTCGCCCAAAGGGTCATCCTGTTTTGTAATAATGGTTTGGGCGACGAATTGTGAGGTTCCTCGCCTAAAATAACTTTGGGCGACGAAATTTGTAGTTCCTCGCCCAAAGTAAGAATACTTTTTTGTTTACAATTTTATATATGTAATAACATACTATACGATTGTATTTCCAAAGATCATAACCATTCATTTTTTAATTCCCCACTTAAGGATCATCCATGCAAAAAATTAGCTCAATCGGAAATGTAGAAGTTAGGTAACGGTGGTTGAACTTATGAACGATTGTAAATTTTGTAATACGAATCGAAGTATGAGATGAATTCCGATTGTAGTCTTCACAAATTGTTGAATCACCAAAATTTCTACCCAAAAGTTAATATAATTATACTCTTCAAGTGTATTTGTATGTAGAAGATCACTTTTGTATTGTGTTTTTAACGATCCGAACCGATCATTCCTTAGTGGCTCACTTAAGGATCATCCATGCAAAAAATTAGCTCAATCGGAGATGTAAAAGTTAGGTAACGGTGGTTGAACTTATGAACGATTGTAAATTTTGTAATACGAATCGAAGTATGAGATGAATTCCGATTTAGCCGATTTTTTGCAGGGATGATCTTCCAGTATAAACGAATAGAATGAACGGTTCCGATCGTTGAAATCACATTGTAGTCTTCACAAATTGTTGAATCACTAAAATTTCTACCCAAAAGTTAATATAATTATACTCTTCAAGTGTATTTGTATGTAGAAGATCACTTTTGTATTGTGTTTTTAACGATCCGAACCGATCATTCCTTAGTGCCTCACTCAAAGATCATCCATTCAAAAAATTAACTCAATTGGAGATGTAGAAGTTAGGTTTAGCATTTAGGATGTATGAACGATCTTGATTCTTATAATAATAATCGAACGGGTAAATGAACTCCGATTGAGCCGATTTTTTCCAGGGTTGATCTTTGAGTATGAACATATATGAAGAATGGCTCTGATTGTGATAATCACGTTGTGGTCTTCACAATTATTGAAGCTACAAGGTTTTAACGAAAGAGTTGATATAATTTTATTCTTCAAATGCAAAAACCACTGATTTATATGTAGAACCTTATATGTCGATTGTGTTTTTAACGATCTGAACCGTTCATTTATTAGTTTGTCACTCAAAGATCATTCCTCTAAAATATTAGGTCAATTGGAGATCTAGAAGTTTGGTATTGGAGCTCGAACGTATGAACGATCATGGTTCATAAAAAAATTCAACTTTGGGCGACGAAATGTAGCTTTAGCCGACGAACAGTGCGTCACCCAAAGTCTGAAATTATGGCGGGATAAATCGGTGCCCTAAAGTCAACAACTTTGGGCGACGAACATGAATTCGTCGCTCAAAGTGACTTTAGGCGACGAATTAACACGTTCGTCGCCCAAAGTCACTTTGGGCGACGAATTTATGTTCGTCGCTCAAAGATACTTAAGGCGACGAACATGAATTCGTCGCCCAAAGTCTTTAAGTTTATACCCATTTCTGGGTTCACTTCAGTCACTCTGGCTCACTCACTCCCTCACCCTCGCAGCGCCGCACCCTCCTCCCTCAGCTCTCACTCCCTCCTCCTCCTCCTCCTCCTCCCTTCGCCTCCTCCTCCTCCTCCTCTCTCCTTCCCCGAAACCCAAAACCCCCCCCCTTCGGCAACCCACCCCCCTACCGAAACCCACCCCCCCCATCGGAGACCCACCCCCCCGAAAACCCACCCCCGCCGAAACCCACCCCCGAAAATACCCACCCCCGCCGAAACCCACCCCCCCCGAATACCCACCCCCGCCGAAACCCACCCCCCACCCGAAACTCACCCTCCCCCGATAACCCACCCCCACCGAAACCCATCCCCCCCAGTCAAAACCACTCACCCAAAACACCCCCCCCCCTCGAAACCACTCACCCAAAACCATCCCCCCCTCGAAGCCGAAACCAGCTGAAGGTATTTGTTTTTTTTTTTTTTTTTTTTTTTGAATTTATGGTATTTTATGGTATTTTCTTTTTTTTGTTTTGGTATTTTGTGTTTTTTATGGTATTTTCTGTTTTTATGGTATTTTCTGTTTTTTATGTTTTATAATATTGTGGATTTTGTACTTGTTGTGGATTTTGCATAAATTGATTGTGAAATTTCTGATTTTAGTGGTAATTAGTTAATGTTGTGAGTTTTTTTAATTTAGTGGTTTGGTTGTGAAATCTGAATTTAGATTGATGTTGGGCTCATATTTGACAATGATTTATTTTTTTGGTGAAGGAAGGATAATATTGCATTTGTTGTGAAGGATAATTGCATTTTTAGTGAGGTATGTGTTTAATCTATCTTTTAGTTAAGTTTTTGTATGATTTAGTATTTAATGTTTCATATATAATTGTATTAAATTTTTGAGTGAATTAGTTTGTATGTTAAAATTAATTATAAACTTGATTAATTAATTTGTATGTTTTTATATGCTAAAATTTAATAGTTTGTTTGTATGTTTATATGTATATTGTTAGATTAATTATAATTTAGTTTGTATGTTACATTTAATTTAGTTGTAATTGCAAAATTTCCGATGACGTAGTCCAGCACTCCTCGAGTACTGGGTGAGGTCATGTGGCACGAAGCGCTTGTGCGAAGTTATCAATCGATAACTTTGTACATTTAACTAGTCGTGCGAAGTTATCAGTGGATAACTTTGTACACTAAATTTAAATTCACCTTAGACCCGTTCGAGAGTCTATTGGACGCGCGCTGGGCGTGACTGCGCTCCAATATGATTCTTGAATTGTCCAAATTACCCATGGACAGTTTGGGAGTGCACAATTATGTGTTGTGGTTAGCGGTTCATGTGATGTAGATTAGTTAGTTTGTTAGTTTTTAAATATAAAATTTAGTTTAATTACAAAATGTAGATTAATTAGTTTGAGAAATATATATAATTTAGTTATAAGGTGAAAGGCGATGGAGTCAGCTCCCAATGATGTAGTTCAGCCATCCTCGAGTACTGGGAGCCCTTCTATGCCACGGAGGGCCCGTCGATCTCACCGCTCTAGTCAGGTCACCGCTTCCGCTTCCGCTTCATCTACTGCCACGTCATCCACTGCGACGAGGGGACCATGTAGTGGGTTGAAGTCCTCTCGGATCGTGCGCAGTACTGGGGCGCGGATTCCAGTCATGTGTGTGCAAAACGGCCGACGACCGTTAGATCCTAACGTTGACAGTTTGTTCTCGCATGATGTGGGGGCTATTATTCGTGCCGAGTGTGCCATGGTTGCAACCACTTGGAAAAAATTGCCGGCAGAGATTCAACACAAAGTGATCTGCTCCATCTCAGTGAGTATATAGCTCAATAATTAATTCAAAATGATAAATTTGATCATTCATAACAATCTAATATTTTTTTCAGGTTAACTTTGACATTCAGATGGATGATCCCCTCACTGTCACGTACATGACAGATTTACTCATCAAGTCCTACAGGCAGTGGAAGCACGAACTACACGTGTATTTCAAGGGATTTTCGTCGGCAGTTGAGGCATTGGCGAACCCCCCTATGGAGTTGGTAGAGCGGTCTGACCAGTGGCGTTTTTTGTGCGATCATTTCATGAGTCCGTCGTTTTTGGTACGTTTTATCATCTTAAGACTTTAAAAAATCGATTATTGTTTTGTTATTCTATTATTGTATACATACACTAACATATTTATAATTTGCTTAATATTTAACAGAAGAAGTCGATCGCCAACGCCAGAAACCGGAAAGGGAAGCCGTTTAACCATCACAGTGGTCCGACGCCCATCTCATATCGAGTGGAGTCGCGACGTCGGGTACGTCATTATTTAATTTAATACATATATATTCTTTAATATTGGTTGGGTCTTTGACAAAATTATTTTCTTTTTCAGCGTGGGTCGCAATTTCCGGAGATAGATACTTTCGGAGATATCTATGTTCATCCCGGTTGTGATGCGGCCAAGGCAAAACATGTTAGTTTTTTATATTTTAATTTTTTTCACAATTTTTTATATTTATTTTTCTAATTGGTTACTTGTATATATAACATTTTGAAGGATGAGATGGTGGCCAACTCGAGAATATATTTGGAGAGCTTGGCCGAGCAGCACCCTCCGGGTACTCCGTTGGAGTCGATTCCAGTACCCGATCCTGATGTCGGACTTCGTATTATGATAGACTCACTGGGTGTTAGGCCCGGTAAGGAAATACGCGGCATGGGATATGGGTGGATTCGTGATGTTCGATCCTCGTCTTCGTCTTCATCTTCGTCTCAGCCATCTGCAGTCGTCGCAGGGTTGTCCGCTCAAGTGAAGAAGTTGCAGGAGGACTTACGAGCTGAGAGAGCGGAGAAGGAGGCGTTGTATGCTGCATTGACCAAGGCGATACCTGGGTTTGTCCCGCCACCATCTTCTCATCAACCTCCGTCAGATATGAATGATGATGATGCTACTAGTTTAGAATAGATTGACTATATATATTAGGGTTAATTACTATTTTGTATGGATATTTTGATATATAAATTTATGAATTTTGTTTTATATAGTTTTTGAATAAAGAATTTTTTTTTTAAATATTAAATTTAAATAAAAATAATAATTTTTTTTTAAAAAAAAAATGTTTGGGCGACGGAATTTTTCGTCGCCCAAAGGGTGTTTGGGCGACGAATAAATCTATTCCTCGCCCGAAACATGTTTGGGCGACGGACAAATTTCGTCGCCCAAAGAGGGTTTGGGCGACGAACACCCTTATTCGTCGCTCAAACCCTCTTTGGGCGACGAAATTTGTCCGTCGCCTAAACATTCTTTGGGCGACGAATTTTATGTGTTGGGAGACAAAAAAATTTCGTCGCCCCCAGGTGTCTTTGGGCGACGAAATTTATGGATTCGTCGCCCAAACTCTTGGGCGAAGCATCTTGGGCGTCCAATTGCTCGACGAACCAATTTCGTCGCCCAAACGTTTGGGCGACGAAACTCTACTTTGGGCGACGAATTCCGTTCCTCTCCCAAACCCTTTTTTCTTGTAGTGCCATTCGATCCTACATTTTTAGAATTCAAATTTAATATAATTTGCACATAAAAATTGATAATCAACATATATATATATATATAAGTAACAATGCAAAATAAAGTATTCAAAGAAGTAACACAAGAAAAGCTAGTAATTACATAAAAAACTAAGCTAGAATAATTAAGAAGGGGTACGTAGGGTCATCAACTTAGAGATTCGATAATGTTAGGTGAGATTACTTTGCTAAATTGTAGATCGATGATATGATTAAATCTTATACCACTTCCATTCATTACAACTTTTGTTGATGATCACTATTAATATCTACAATACATTAATTCCACTATAACTTTCAACAACCACTAGCAGATTCCCAACTTAGAGTATGTGAGTTCAGAGATATGCTTGAAAAATACATTAATTCTACAATACCCGATATTAAAAAGACTAATTAAATAAAAGTATGAAACAATGTGGTTTTGGTTATAAGCATGATTTCAACACATGAAATATAAACCATAAATATAAACTCCCCATTTATAACCTAATATGATATAAAGCAAAGCAAAATTCCAGCATCACTAGTACGTCATCACCTTAACAACATTGTTGATTAGTACTATTCAATGAAAAAAGCGAAAAACAACAGTCATGTTAGTACATGTCATAGTCAAGCCTTATATATGGTGACATAGTGAGAATCATAAGGATCTTCATTACTTATTCAAATATTTAATTATTAAGCATTTTAAACAATAAAAGTGAAAAAAAAAACCCCAAGAAAGGTGTAAAGAAATATTATATATATTTAAGCTATAGGAATCTCATACAGACATAAAGTGATCAATTAAACTCATTTTGTTGGTGAGGATCAATTAAACTCATTTTTTCAGATCAAAAGTACAAAGTAAAAAGTATAACTTCTTATAATTAAGTATCTATTAAGTTTAATTAAAATAAATACACATTTTTTTAGGGACTAATTAACCGAATCAAATGCAATACCGTACAGAGCTAGCTAGCAAGCGCATGCTTCTCCAAGTTGCAAATATTATAATGAAACCCACGAGGCATTGTCTCCGAGTGAGACCAAGCCCTAAAATAGAAAAACCCAATCATTTTGGGAAGTTTAGCAAACGACACTTTAAGCAGCCTTTTGGTATTTTGGACCAACGTGGTAACCTCTCGTGCAATATCTTGGTCGATCACTTTTATTCTTTTTTTTTGGTTCAATTTCGTCTTAAACTTAGAATCCAACAGAGACCACAAAGTGGGGTCAAGCTAGCTTTGGCGGGAGGCTTGGAGCTAATTAAACTAACTTAACGACCAACCACTGTCTAATTGCACATGGGACCAAGAAAAACCCACCACAAATTTCAAATTAATTCTTTAATTAAACGTACTTTCATTTTTAATTACTAAAATATTTTTAAACCTACTTTTGGCCGGTTTTCAGATTTGTTGTGCTTGTATCACTTGCATGCACATGCACGACTGTTTATGTGTGACACTTTTTTTTTTTCTTTTCTTTTTTTCAGAAGTTGGGGGTGCGAGTCAAATATTTTCCGTGTGAATATGGAGAGTAAATGGGTAAATGCTCTACTACTGAAATTGTTGACACTACCTAAGCATTGAACGATATATATATATATATATATATAAGAAATTTTGTCAATAATCATGGCTAGAAAGGTTTTTAACAGCAAAAATTGCAATGAGCGTCGAGTAATTACGTTCAGAATACTATTGCTCAACTCCTTTACAAATTGTAATAATTATAATTTGGCACGTGTTGACTTAAAAAGAGAAATGAATTTTTACATTAAAAAAATTGAACACGTGATTGGTTTTGCAAGTTTACAGAAAACGAGCCAAACATTTTAGTTTCGCAAGGTAATTCCAGCCATTGTTGAAAGGGGTAAGAGAGATCGAATCGAGAGAGGGTGGTGAATAAACTTTATATACATTGCAGAAGGAGATCCAAGGTAATACATGGTACAATTAACATATGTGATTGAAATTAATAATTATAGTTAACAATTGGATATATATAAACAAGAAAAATCAATTTTTGATGGAGTGACCAACACCGGGACTGTGGCCTGGTGCAGTGGGTCGAAAATCATCGACAACATGGTCTACCTTACTTGGCTCATCATGATCAGCTTGGACTAAACCATGAGCTGCAGTACTAGTAGTATTCTGGTCATGATCACTAGTACCCTTTGCTACAGTAGTACTAGTACTCCTCAGAGTGGTAGTAGTAGTACTCTTCTCATGGTCATCATGATGACTATGCCTTGACCATTTCTTGCATGGCTTCGACTTCAAATGCCTTTTGGCCTCCACATGCACAATTTCATGGCAAAGTATCAAAAACAGCAGCAGGCAAGTACAAGTAGTGGCATTGCTCACCCTACTACTACTAGTACTACTCTTGGCCATCTTAATAAGCAAACTAAGCTGAGAGAGAGAGAGAGAGAGAGAGAGAGAGAGAGAGAGAGAGAGATTATCTTATGTTATATGGTATTTGAGGGTTTATAAAGTGGTGCTGAAAGCAATTGCTCTACTGTGGTATATATGGGGTCGAAAGTGGCCTCAACCCAACCGACCTCTCTCTCTCTCTCTCTCTCTCTCTCTCTCTCTCTCTCTCTCTCTCTCCAAGTGTTGTGTGTAGTAGTATCAGTATCTAAGGTGTTTTATTTGAAGAAGGAAACAAAGCATGTGCAGGTCCATAGCCATAGGAGCGGGAAAAATATTCCATAGTGAACGTGAGTTATAAAATCACCAACAGATCGAAAAGTTAAAGAGAAAGCTGGTACGTACTGGACGGTTTATATTAACTATTTAAGCCCAACCTTTCTTTACAAAAACTAATGCACCACCGCTAGCTTAATGCTAGTTGTCCATATTCTGTTTGCCCCCATGGCCCATGCATCAAATTGCAAATATATATGTATGGCTTCGGTTTCTTTGTTTTTTTTTTTTTTTTTTTGAGATCTTGGACCGAAAGTTATTAAAGGAGTAAATTTTTAGTGCAACTATAATATTAAATGTAATACTGTTACATAGTGTTATTAAATTAAACACGTATTATAATATGAGTAGATGATAAGTTTATATTATTAATTAGAATATAAATATATGCGTATTATAATATAAGTAAATCAATAACATCATGTGATGGTGTTAGAGTTACATCGAAATTTTTTATATATATATATGTACTAGTTTTCAATTAATGCTCTCACATGATATTTTTTTTTGGGTTCAAACACATGAAAGATAGATGCCCATTGTTTAATTTGAGTGATTGGAATTCTTCTATTAGGTCCCAGTTAGATGGATTTACACGCACTGGCCGGTTGTGATATCATATTAAAGTACATTGGCGTCATTAACTATACTAAGTACATAATTAACCACCCAATGAATATGATATTAGTGTTCAACATATATATGGTACTGGCATGAGATGTTTACAACTTGATTGTCCCTTAGCTTTAACCTTTCGAACACCTCAAGAGAGGTCTAACTCTAAGACTTTAAAAATGAAAGGGGTGTACTTTCCACTATTTCACATGCACCTTCCCACTAACTATCCCACTAGCTAACCCTAACATTAATATTAATGTTGTCTAGCTAGAGCTATTTGGACAGTTGCTCTAAGGTTGGTAGCTCTATTTATTTCAAAATTCACCTGCCGACCTGCAGTTAAGTTATCATATGTTTGAAACTGTACATGGATCGATCTTGAACATTTGTTATGGACTTCATGTACGTGATGTTTACATGGATTCGACATACATAAAAATGTTCAGATATTTCAAGCAAATATCATTAATGTAGAAGATTTATTTTTATTTTAGGCAGACAATTTAACCTAACTTTCTATCGAATGGAAAGCCTCCAAAAACCTTTTGATGCAGTTCCAATGGTACGAGTTTATAACATGATTATTAACCACAAAATTAAGTGATCACCAAACCTAGAAAGATTCCCCTGCAGACATGCAGTTAATGGCAACATATATTAAAAAAAAAAAAAAAAAAAAAAAAAAACAAAGCTAAGGCCTCTGGGAAATAGGTTGCATTATATTTAGTGGTTTTTTAAGGGTATTGGGGTTGTTGAAATTTCCAAGGTGCTAAAGATCTTCTCTCTTGTGGTACTCGTTGAAGTGACTTTTATGGATGAATAATTATAAGTATGTTGACTTTAGACTCTTTAGTACCAAATTTAATATATTTTATTTTAACTACAAAAAATTTTGTGTCATTTAATTTTAAATATTAAATTTCAGTTTAAGTTTAAACTTTAAAAAAGTAGTTTTACCAAGCGCTTAACACTGCATGTTCACCGAGTGCTCAAGCTCAAGATAATTTTTTTTTTGTTTAAAAAACTCAACTATTATTGTTCAACAGTCATAATTTTTTATTGATCAATTTGTTATTTTTTCATTGTGAGGCTTAAGCTTTAATGTTTAGTCTACTTGTAGGACTAGCTTCATCCCTCAAGCCTTAATCAAAAGTATTAAACTCTTATAAACTTTGAATATTTATGAATTTTATATAGTCACAACTGTGGTTATTTGACAGTTATAGCTATATGGAAAAAAAAAAAAATCAACAGAAAACCACCAAGCGCTCGGCACTTTGGCTGAGTGATTGGTGTCAAAAAATTCATGTTTCGGACAAATTTGTGACCTAATTCAAATATCTTACTCAAGTTTAGTACTTAAACTAAAAAAACTTAGTGTCTTATTGTTTTGTTGAAAAACTATTGATATTTGGTATTTAATTCTAATTTTCTAATAATTATATACTTGTAATTTTTTTTTTTTCCAAAATTGCGGTATTTTTGTGAACAATGTTTGATTAATTATATTAAAAGTATCAAACATGCGGTTTAATTAATGGGTGCTTTAATAAGAAACCTAAAATGAGAAAGAAATTTAACCCAAACCCCAGCCGACCAAAAAATTAAGTAGAAACCCAAACTGTCTACCGAGCGCTTGGCAATTCCCACCGAGTGCTCGGTGGTACTCGCTTGATAGATGCATTTGCAACCTAACCTGCAGTTGAAAATTTCATCAATAAGCTGCATCTGCAACCTAAAACCTGCATTTATAACTTAAAATATGTCATCTAACTGCAACATAAAAAGATGTATCTGTAACCTAAAAATGTGCAGATGCAGATCACCGAATTCTCGGCAATGTTTTTTTTCACTCTGCGCGCGCATACTGAAAGATTGAGCTTGAACTTAATTTTTTATTTGGTTAAATTTTCAATTAAAAATATTTTAAAAACAGGAGTTGAGTGTAATTTATTATTAATTAATTTTAACGAATAAGAACCCTATCTCAATTGAAGGTACCCCGACCAGTACGAATGGCTTAGGCCATGCCATATTCTTTTTTAGCCTTGGAACCGGCCCTCAAAAACCTTCCATTGTTTTTTCCATTCTCTCTTATACAGTTATACTCGATCTCTTATTCTTTTCATTTCTCTTAATTTTTTCTTGCATTCTCTTATAGTCTTTGAGTTAGATGATTATCTTCATTAGTCATTAGAATAAAAATTCATATTATAGTACGTGATGCAAAAACTTTCAGCTGTAATTATTTATTCAACGTAATGTTTTGAGATTTTGATCTTTTAAATAAATTCAATACATCATTAATTTCAATTTAGATTTTTCAAACTTATATTTTTTATTAAAAATTTATGGGCTAACTTGTATGCTCAATATTGTATATAAGTATAAGTATTTAGTTTTCAATTAGGAAAACCCGGCCCTATTCACGCTCTCCATCAAATCTCCTACATATAATCTTGCAGGTCTTTGTACACTACTCTTGCAAGGGAAGGAGTGCATGCATGAGTGATAATGTAATAATGTCCACCGTCCCCATAACCATCTATACAAAGAGAGGAAAGTACGTACCCATAGCCTCGATTGCATGAATTTCTTTATGCCCATCCCTCTCGTCCTAGATCGATGATCTCTAGTTCTTGAAGTAAAACTTTTCTAGTTATCGCAGTGTCGCTTGTCACCGGTGTATATACTTATAATTAGGCTTAGATTCTTAAAAAAAACAGTTTTTAAATGGAGATAGTAATGTTTTAAAATTTATAAGAAAATCCTTTTAATTCATATAAAGTCCTTTAATCTATGAGAATTTTTTTTTAATTCATAATAAAGTCATTTTAATTTAATTATAAGAAAATCCTTTTAATTCATAATAAAGTTCTTACTCGATTTGAAAGGTATTTCCCTTCCTAGGGTGTAGAGTGGAATTTGTAGAGGCTGCATGTTAGGTTTTAACTCTAGAATTTTGGACAGATTCATAAAATGGACTGGACTATAAGTCTCCTTTATATTTATCCTTTCGTAGATATCTGTAAAGAAGGTGATACGTACCCATATTCTTGTCCAATCTGTAAATCCTAATTCAAATTGATTAATAAACAAATTACAGTCATATTTAATTTGGTCCACTTGGTTAAACTATTCGTGTTGATAGGTAACCAGAATGACCTCTTTATAAGCAGGTTAATAGGTCAATTGGGTTATAAACTTATGAATTCGTTGAGTTACTTGAGTGTGCATGGGTTAATTGTGTCAAGTCTTGAATATGGTTGGACTCAATCTGACCTGATGAATAAATAATATACAAGCATATATGAATGTGTCATTTTGTGTTACATGTTAATAATCAGGTCATGGTTGATCGACTGAGTAGAAAATTTGACATGATTAATAGTTGTGTGTTGTTAGACAAACATGATGCCAACCTGAATTGCCACCCCTACCTAGTGGCGAAGCTAGCATAGAATTGAGCTTAAAGGGCTGCAGGCCTGTACTTGGCTCCCCCCCTGACCCTATGTACTTCTAAGTTAATAATATATATATTTTTAAAGAACTTCTAAGTTAATATATAATATTGCATGGAAATATATGCAAGAAGAGGTTCCCCTCTTGGATCTAATTCTAATAAAAATTAAATTAATATGTAGCTTTATTATTCCATCATTTTCAGGAGTGCATATATTAATGCAATGTCATCATTATGTGGAGATAGGAGCGAAGAGGATTGATCGAGTTGGTAGGGGCTGGAAGGACTTGAAAAATATATAGAGAGCACATCAATACTATATATATATATATATATATATATATATATATATATATATATATATAAGAGACAACATACAGCTTAATGAAATATATAAAAACCAAGAAGATTCTTAAAATTACTTAAAGAGAAAATACATATACAAGCCACAATCTATCTAAACAACCACAGTGAAATGTAAATACAAATGCAATACTTCCTTTTTTTTTTTGGTGGTCTGAGAACTGAAAACCCTAAGCAACAATCGAATAATAATATGGTACGTACACACAGTAGCTACTATTACAAATATGAAGATGATGGATGCAGATCGATGCTTTAGTTGTGAATGGCATGACCAACTCCAGGACTATGCCCAGGGGTTGTGGGTCGAAAAGCTTCTACATGACCAGGGCTTGGGCTTTGTGTAGTATTGTGTTCTCCAATAGCTCCAGTTTCACCTGCCGTACTGGTTTTTGAATCAGTACTCAAGCATTTCACACACCCCAAGTCCTTACTTACTTTCAAATCCCTAATTCCTTCAGTACAGATGATCAGTTCATGAGAGAAAATAAGTAGTAGAAAAAATAAGCAAGTAGAACCAGCAATATTGGCCATAGTGATATATATAGAAAGTGTATATATTAGCTAGAATAATTAAAGGCTTAGCTAGCTAGAATATATTCTCTAATGAACTCACAAGCTCTCAGAGAGGGAGAGAGGGAGTACTTATAAGGAAGATACCTAGAATCCTTGCCTCCATGGGTATTTATAGAGTAAATGAATAAGCTGAAGCATGTATGGAACCCAAAAATTAAAAAATTAAGAAAAGGCCGGGAAGGGAAACCCTAGAGTGAAAAACGCTTCCAAAACATATGGAGGATTCCTTGTATAAAGTGAGATGCTCTACATCAAAGAAATTAAGTATTAATTGCATAGAAACTAAAGATGTACTTATTTGAACCTCTCTCTCTCTCTCTCTCTCTCAAAATTAAGTTCTCCCCATATTAGAGTTTACTAAAACTACACTGCACTATCCTACCCAAAAAAAAAAAACTACACTGTACTAATCAATTATTTATTTTATAAAATAAATTATCTCATCATGTGGAGGTTCACGTGGTTTTCACTGTACAGTTAGTAGGCTATATACCTGCACTTGATAAAATTAAGTAGAGTAGCTATGTGCACAAGAAGCTACCTAGCTAGGTATGATGTGCCATATAAACAGTTACTTCATGGAGTATTCTTAATTTCGTAACAATTCATAATGGAAATACATTTTTCTCCCAATTGATTTATTGGATGTCATCTTTATTATTTAACTTACACCAATTAAAAAACCCCAAATACTAAATTCTAATCCCACAAATCCTCTAAACCATACAAACTTCTATAACTCATATATTCTCTATTAACTCTAAAAAAAAAAATTATAAAACAACAACAGAAATTCATCCTGAGCGTTCGAATGAATGCTCAGACACAAATGCTGAAAATTTTAAAATCACCACATGCACACTCGGAGTACGATAAATAGCTGCCAGGGATTAGACTTAATTATTTAATTTTCTTTCCCCATGTTACACCCCAGATAAAGTTTGTGTAAGTCACGTACACTTCGCTGACAAGAATGTCTAGAATTGAAATATATATATATGCATGCATGTTAAATGCATTTGACGATCATTATGATAATTCATAGCATATGTTAGTAAAAGTTTAACTTACGTACTCTGACATTAAAATTGAGCATATTCCTCTGAAACTCAAATTAATTGGTGTTTTGTTTTCTCCATATTTTTGTTTTCTTTTTATTCTAGGGGAAGTATATACATGTATACACAGAGCTGTCCACTGAAACTTCTCTCCCTCCCACATATACTGTTGTTTATTGAGAGAAAGAGCAAGTTGGTACTTGCACCACATACACCTGACCCAAGAATGTGGAGGAGGGATTCTTTGGCCTACCCTATGCCACTATGCAGAAAACTAAATTAGTATTATAGCTTAACGTTTGTTCTTAGAGCTGGGCAGCCTTATATATCTATCTGCCACTTGCTAAGATTCTTCATAGTTAATATAACTTATATATATATAAAGGCAGCTATACATACTAATAATATATGCAATCACAACTGTAAAAGACTTGTCAGAGGAGCTACACATCTCACATGGGGGCGATTTTGACTCTTTAAATCCTGTGCAGCTTTCTTAATATCTTGTGATTCCCTTTGTCTAGCTACGATCATGGGCCTGTTTGAGACTTCAGAAAAGAAAAGGTAGCTAGAGGCAATAGTACTATTACTATATATAATCTCTTTGATTAGCGTGTGATATATATTTCAAGAATCGAGCTAGCTAGGTAGACAGCACACATGCAGGATTCACCCTTTTCAATTTTGCGGCTGCCCAATTTAAATATGAATAGGGTTACATTCTTCAAATTATACTTAATTTTGTTCTGGAATGATAAATGTCTTCTCTCTTCTTTTATTTATTTATTTCGTATTACAGTCATGCATATGGTCGGAATATTTTATTTTTTCGATCATCTTTCTATAAAAAAAAAAAACCAAATTAGAAATCTTTTAGTCATCTATATGTTATTAAATAAAAAAACGGTTTTTGTAACAGTTTGATTTATTGTCTATTTATTTGATAATAGTTACATGACTCTGGCAAAAAAAAAAAAAAAAGTTACATGACTAAATAATTTCTGATTTAGTTAAATTTTTGGATATATATATATGATCTTTAAAGAGTGATCTAGGAATTGAACATTTCCGATAATGAAACCACACTACGGAATATATAGACAGGAGAAGAGAAATGACACAAAGAGAAAGAAAAAAAGAGAATGCAGCTACTATTTCTCAATTATATCTACTAAATGATGTGTATATATACATAATATCTCATTTATTCAAATTTGGATCTATTCCCTACCTCATTTATTATTTCAAACTAATAAGACATATATCATATATCTGTTGAGAGTAATGTGGAGTAATGTCCTACATCGGAAAATTAGAGTTTAGTATATGTGCTTATAAGTCTTGGGCCTCTCCACCCATTACCAATTGGTTTTGGGTTGGATGCTCTAATTCTATCATGGTATCAGAGTCAGGTTATCCGCGTGTAAGGCCCAACGGCCACACGTGCTCTCACGTCACCCAATATAATTTGTTCACGTGTAAGGCTCAAAATCTCGACACACGTGCGGGGGCGTGTTGAGAGTAATGTGGAGGAATGTCCCACATCGAAAAACTAGAGCTTAGCATATGTGCTTATAAGTCTTGGGCCTCTCCACCCATTGCTAATTGGTTTTGAGTAATTGGCAATGGGTGGATGCTTTCATTCTATCAATATCCACAAATCATTTATTAAATAAACTTGCCGACCTACTCTAACATTACTAATTGTTTAAGTATAGAGGAGTTAGCATCAGATGTCACACTCATTAGGCTATGCAAGCCATGGCTGGCGCATTATATTCTATGTACGTGTTTTACTTCAAGTTGAAAGGTAATTTAAATTTTAAAAGGCTAGGGGCCGGGCTAGTAACTTTAATTTTAAGGTATACATGTGGCTGCCCAACCAGATTGTATAATGGTAGTACGATGATTACTTTCCTAGTCAAATTTTGAGCTCCTGCTTTTGAGGAACATGCATACAGCGTAGGATTTACCTGGAAGTAATGGAAGTGCTATTGTACTATGTACCAATGTGGCAATGTCCATTTAATCTCACCATAAGTCAAAAAACTAGTTATCTCTCACTTAAGTTCTTGAATATATTGAATAAGATGCATGTTTTGTTAATATATAATTCCCAACTCTCAAATTAATGTCTCTTTCTTTGTTTTTATGCAGTCAAAGTTTATTCATATATATAGAAGTTGATCAAATCAATAATATTAATATCAGCCACTTGAAACATTATATATTTATATATAAAAGTTACAACCTTATAACCTTATGACAAAAGGAAATATAGTAGTATTTATAGGTGTTGGCTTTCATATGCCTTTTGTCGATTGCAAGAATTGTCCTTTTGAAGTTTTGATGTTTTGTTATCTTCCTCTCAATATAATATTCGAAAAGTGCTTGATTGGCTCTTGCTGTTGAACACTTTATTCTCCATTGTGTAAAGTGTTATATACTAGAAATATCTTTAATTATGTGTTAGGCTTTCACAAATAGAAAGTTTATATATATCTTTGGCAATTGGAGTGGCTGTCCGCCTGTCCTTCCCCTAAATGGAAAGATATATATTTTCACACTCTTCATTACTTTCTGTTGTACGTGGTCCTAACTTTTTGCAAGCTCCTTAAATCTAGTTTGAGGCTCACCAATTGATTTTAAAAATTCTCACAAAATCAAAAGGACAAAAATCATTTTAAAAATGAGAAATTATATATGCAATTCAAAAAATAACGTCCCCATCCTTTAGGCTTTGCCCAAGTAATTAGAGAGAGTGGAAAAATAGTTTAGGAATAGATTAAGTTAAGGGTTGGAATTAAATAGGGTAAGAGGTTATTTTGGAGTGCAAATAACAATTTCCATCGTAATAATCCATATGCAAATTCTTACATATCCTGATTATTCGATCACGATATCCCTACTAACCCGTTGGGATTTGACATGATACATGCCCAAATTTACCCTGATTATTTGATATGTGACCCTACCAGCTTTTTGGGATTTGGCTCCGTCTAGTGAGATACTGCACTATTGTTTTGGCCAAAGATCGACCATATATCGATCCATTTGGCCAACTTTTAACGAACCATGAGCCATTGAGCCGACCCATTTATAACGGGCATTGGGTGGCTTTTGGTTTGACCCATAGGCCTCTAGTAAGTTAGTAACCCCCTTTTTTCCTACTCATACTCTCTTATATATATATGTATATTAATGTTATTATTTATTTTTTATTGAAATATATTTATATTGTACCAATTGTAGAGATACAAAAAACTTCTTGATGCAGCACACGGCAAATCGATCACTAGCAACGCAATAATACAACCTTTTTTGGATATGTTGATTCTCTAGAACGAGAATAGCCGAAAAAAAGGGTATCCACCAATCGGATAATCCTTCTCAGTTCTATTAATTTATTTTCACTTTAATTCACTGTAATTATTTGACATTTTCATTCCATATATAAATGAAGTTTAAAAAGTTCAGTTCATATAATTTTCTAATTTTAGTTCAAGTATTTATTCATATATTTTCTAGTAAAAAATTAAGGGTTGGTCCATAGTCCGTGAGTAGGATTAATTGTGGGCCATATATTTTGACCAAAGGCCGGTCCAGCTAATTGGCTCGTTCCTAACCATAATGCAAAGAAGAATAAACTCTCTTTTTTTAACTGTCACTGTGATGTCTTAAATTGTTCTTGATTATTAGTGCGCATGCAGAGAACAGAGAGATATGCACTACTTAAATTGACTGAATATCGACTTTTATTTTCCACTGGAAGGTAAATTAAGATGACACAGCTAAATACAGAGCTGTAAATTAATATATACAACAATTGAGTTACTTATTACTAAAGAGACAATAATTGAAGCATGAAATTGAGGAAGAACGTACACGTACGTACGTACACATGATCACAGGATCGATGTACTGGTGATGTATATGCACATCCGTACATAAGTATTGTTCAACCTAAATTTATGGTACGTTCTAATTTACACATGCATGATCAGATAGCTAGAGGCCATTGACAAACCCCTAAATGTGAGTACTAGCTAGCTGTACGTACATGTCTGTATCTATGCATTTGTTTGATCTGCATTTTGTAGATGAAAAGCATGGCCAACACCGGGGCTGTGACCCGGCATTGTGGGCCGGTAATCATCTTTTGTTCCTCTTGTGACAAAATTCTTACCACCAGAACTACTTGGGCCGCCGACAACTGCCTTTGGTGGTTCAGCGTGTTGATGGCTGGCTTGTGCAAATAACTTATGACCAACGCCGGGGCTGTTACCTGGTGTTGTAGGTCGAAAATCCTCTTCATCATTATGTGCTGCAGTAGTAGTACTAGTAGCAGCAGCTGAATGGTGAGCACTACTAGCAATATATTTATTAGGGGGTGTGGCTAATTGGCTGCGTTGCTCTCCCAATTCTCTTTTGTAGTTGGCTTCAATCGTATTCATCAACTGATCTGCTGGTTTGTAATTCCTTGGCCAAAATGGCCTGCCCTCAGTGCACACAATTTCAAGGCATGCAATTAGTGCAACAACAAAACTACATTTAGCTAATTCCATAACTACGTATGCACTGGAAAAGGAATGATATGGTTTTATTTGGAGAATTACAAGGCTGATGATCAGAGAAAAGAAAAGGAATGGAAGTAGTCACATGATAACAAAGTTCACAGGCTCGGTGGGTATTTATAATCTTGGAAAAATTACTAAGCAAGCATCTTAACCGCTAGTTGTATAATGATCGCACAAACTTTAAAGATTAGTGGATCGACTGTATGAAACTTGGTCAATTTGGACGGTTTTCTATGCATTTCACAACTATTCTGGGGCCCTAGCCTCTTGGGAATTTTTGAAAGATCTTTCTCCAATCTCCATAATTTGCCAGTCCATTAATATATGATACTTCTATTTGGGGATTTAAGATCTTAATTTCTCCAAAAGTTTAGCCGTTTAATTTTACTTTTTGATTGATTTTTATTGGGCATTCTATTTTATTGATAATATATTATACTTAATCATGCATAAGAAAGATCCAAACTCACTTGCTTAAAGATTAGCTTTTTTCAGAAGTACCATTTCCCTCTTTGAAGCTTGAATGCTAGCTGGTCGATCCGTCCTTGATTTGTCTATTTTTTTTTTTTGTCAGAACCTTGATTTGTCTACTTAATGACCTTTCATGCTGCTCAAGTGTTGCTAGCTATAGCTGATTTATTAATGTTTGAATTTTTCAGGGGCGGTAATCCAATGACAAAGTTTGTTTAGAAAAAAAAATTAAGGGTGAAGGCCAGGGTGATCATATCGATGAGTGATTAGTTTAGAATGAATAAAGAGATGATCATGACTCATGAGATATAAGTTGGCCTCACCCCCACCACCGAAATATGTGCATGCGCCAAGAGATCGATAGAGATTCGTATGTACTCTCCACTTATAGATTGTATACTATTATAAGTGGATGGCTACAAATTAATTCAAGCTAATTAAACACAATCATCTGTCCTTGTTGAGAGTAATGTGGAGTAATGTCCCACATCGGAAACTAGAACTTAACATATGTGCTTATAAGTCTTGGGCCTCTCCACCTATTGCCAATTGGTTTTGGGTTGGATGCTCTATTCTATCATAGTATCAAAGCTTGGTTATCCGCGTGTAAGGCTCAACAGTCACACGTGTTCCCACGTCACCCAATACAATTTGTTTACGTGTAAGGCTCAAAAGATCGCCACACGTGCGGGGGCGTATTGAGAATAATGTGAAACAATGTCCCACATCGAAAACTAGAGTTTAGCATATGTGCTTATAAATCTTGAGACTCTCCACCTATTACCAATTAATTTTGAGTTAGATGCTCTAATTCTATCAGTCCTTACTCTAAGGATTAAAATCTTTTTGTTTATGCATGGTATATATGTGCGAACTTTCAATTAATGGTTTCAATGATTATCTATAGCTGCAAAAAGGTACCGCCCGGTGAAGATAAGCCTAAACAATTCACATCTATTGCATTATCAAAAGAAAGAAATCCTATTGAAGTATTCAACTATGAAGGCTTCTTTTATTTTCTTTTTTCTTTTTTTGGCAAGGAAAAATATCAATTTCATTTACAAAAAAAAAAGCCACGAGGGTGAAAGCTCGACAAACTACATGATAAAACCAAACTAAAACTAAAACAAAGACAAGACAGAGACATAAATTGATCGAAAGGTAAACAAGTAACCAAGCGCAGAGTTTCTTTCTCTTTCTAGGGCCCTAGAAAGAGAAAGAAACCTCAATCAAGTGAACTCAATCGACGTGTAAGCCATCAGCAACAAAAACTCCAATCAAGCAAGATGGGGAGACACTACCCAACTCTTAGGGCACATCTTTTGTCTGGCTAGCAAAACAACTGCGTCAGCAAATTTATTTACACATAAAACCCTGAAATTGGTTATACACATGGATAAGTAATTAATCAGGAATTGTTTGACGTGTGATCCTTGTCAAGAGTAATCTATAGTCAATAGCTGTGCTATTATTTTGAATTAATTCATAATAAAGATTGAAGTAATTAAATGGAAATATCCAATATTTGTATATATATATATATATATAAACTTTATTAGATACTTAACCGAACCAATGTGAGATTAATTAGTAATCAACAGGCCTAACAATAAAAGCACTATAGTTCTGAGGCACTCGTGCACTTAAAGAACTAATTTCTGATTGCCACTAAGTTAAAATAGCTATTTGTGGTTGGTAATGGATGGTTCATATGAATCATATCACTGCCGACATTGACCGAATTAATTAATATAAGTAGTTCCCGAGTAATGATACGAACTTTGCTCTTTGAGCTTTTTAATATTACATTTGACTCCTATATATGTTCTTTATGGAATTTGAAAGTTTAATTTAGGTGATCTATTCACTCAATTAACTTGATTAATTTCACTTTCAGTGATCGGACCCCAATTTTTGGTTTATGTGATTACTCATGAACTAGTCAACCAAACACAACTCAGACAGTCCAGTAACAAAAATGTGAAACTCCACATTGACTTCTAAAAACCAAAAATCACTTCAGTAAACAACACAAATCAAACACACCAAGGATCAAGTGACATCCTATACACTCAGAGGACCCATCACAATAGGCATCCCAGTGTTATCCACAACTACAGTGGTGTGTGATTATCTAAACAGTTATATAAGGCATATATCAATTTTAAGCAAATAGCTCCAGTACAGATTTGTGTTTAAAAGATGAGTGAGTCAGTAATCATAACAACACAAACAGGGAAGACAGATGCACACAAGATGTTGACCCAGAAAAACCACAAAGGGTAAAAACTGGGGGTCTATCCAGCTGACCAGGCAATCCACTAAATCAGAAGTTCAATACAAAAGAGGGCACTCAGCACACAAGCTCAATCACTAAGTCCTAGACTAAGTGGCAGCTATCTTACCCATTTTGTGCAACTTCCATACGCAAGGCAGATGGTCATTCATGAAGAAGGCAGCTCCACTCCAAGCTCATCAACCCATGGCACCAATCCGCACCAAGCTCAGTGGTTTCATCAATGCATGAACATGATATGCAAATGTAGGATTCACAAACAAAGATCAACCTTCTCAAGCTATCGGCATGAAAAGATCAATACTGAATCCTTCAACTTAAATCTAAAATGAATGTGTTTGAAGAATGTATGAAGACATTTAAGCACTCAAACCCATATAGAATTTTAGATTTAACAAAAACAAGTTCAGAAAATCTCTTTGTGATTTTTCAAGAAATAAAAACCATTTTCTGAAAATGATGAAGATGAGCACTTCACATCAAAAATACCCAGGCGTGAAAACACCAAGAATACACGCTCAAAAATTGCTCATCGACATACAGAAAAGATCTGAACAGCCAGCCCACTTATGCCCGTACACACCCACGCAAAAATCATGTTCGCCCAAGCCACGTGGAAGCCAATCAATGGCTGTCCACAAGAGACGGATTAAGGGCATATTCTCTTTGTCCTAGAGGGGTATCCTAGTATTACTAAGGATAGGAATCAGCAGCTGTCAAAAGGAATTTTTCTTTTAAAAATCAGAAATGAGGAAGATGATGAATAGTGCTGATGTGTGAAGGTGTGTGCGTGAATGGGAAAGATGCAATCAGATCTGATTGCTACAGTGGGGGAACCAAGCCATGTGCAATGCACATGCATGTCTAGTACTAAACAGAATATGGGCTTTCAAAGAATTGGGCTTAAAAAGCAAAAACCCGAAATGACCCACTGTAGCGACTGTGACTTAAATAACAGTCACTGTACGTGAAAAACAGTGTTCTTTATGATTAGTGAACGACTAGTCAAATAGACACAAATCTGTTAAATTCATGAAATGAATGAAGTGCAGTATACCTTGTGTCTTTGATCATTCTTGACTTCTTCAAAGCAGCAGAACTTGTCCTAAATCTAGCCTAGAGCTTGTGAGTGATTAAATACAAATTAATACAATTGTTTTGACAAGGAACATAGCCAATATAACAAATCCTAGAAACTAACAGAATTTTAATTGGTATTATTATATAAGTTAGACTTCCCACCAGCTTGTTCAAGTATCTATCATATTCGTTTCAGGTTCTTTTTTTGTCTGAAATTAGATTCTAACTAATAGCTAGCTATGTAATTGTCCAGATGAAAATATATACTCCTGCTAGTTTTATCATTTTTAAATCCCACATTATATTTGGACATGAAAATTAAGGAAGTCTCAAATCTCTCAAGTGTAAGTAACCTTTAACATAAACTATATATATGTTAGATTTTCAAACACTTAAAAGAGGAACTATTTATCTAAGTGCAGGATCACCTAAAAAGAGCGGCCACATATGAGAGGGAATGTGAGCATAAGTTTTATATTGATATATTGGACTAAAAGTCTGATAATGTTATATATACTTATTGAGTCTTACCACCTAATATAGTTTAAATTTTTAAGATGAATATTATTCATCTCACTTCAGAACTTTTGATTTAGAAGACAGGCGTGTGGTTACAATACATTATGGCCATGTTTGTTTGGCCGTAATCCAAATTTTTGAATGAGAATTAGATTCTATTCCAGGAAAACTTGATGTTTGGTTTACTGGAAAGGAAACAAAACTAAGGAATTGACCTTAGTTGACTATAAACCAATTCCATAAAAAATGAGGAATATATAGAAATACCATGAGAGGGGTGCGTGGTATTTCTATGTTATAGTTAATTTGGAATGTAAAAATTACCATATATATTCTTTTATTATTTGGCTATATTGAAAAATTAGAAAATATAATAGGAAAAATTACCAAATGTTGAGAAATAGGAAATATTGACACATAATTATGGCAGATATCTTTCCTATTATATTGATATGTGTCAATTACCAAATTAGAAAATATAATAGGAAATATTACCAAACACTTGAATGGAAACAACAAGCTAGTCTTGTCCTAACTTTGATTATGTTTTTGGGATCCAGATCCTCTCCTAAGCTAATAAATCTCCTAACCTATCTAAGTTTGTAAGTATAAGATGTCATGTGTCCATTATAAATTCCTATATATGGTTCATAATGAAATTAGGTTTTTGTCTCTCATTAACTTAATTAAGTATAACTTGAAAAAAAAAAATTGAGTATAATTGGCTGCCATATATAGTTTAACTGCAAAGAACCTTTAATTCACTCTGCAAAGAACATTGGCTGCAAAGAACCTTGGCTGGGACTTCCTTTTTTTCCCATGATTTCGTGCCCTACAAAAGAACCTTGGCTGCAATAGTTTAACTCACTTTTTCTCTCTTCGAAATGACGTTTTCGTGCGTTTTTAACACCAAATGCGGTTTAATAGGTGTAGAATGCTAATTCCAAAATGAGAAAGCGTTTCTCCATGTATTTCTATCCAACCAGAAACGTGCTCAGTTGGCAAGAAAGACATGAGGAAGCACTTTCACATGTTACGATTAGCATTATTCTAGACCTATTGAATTAAGTTTGGTGACTTTTTCCTCTTCAATTATCTCTCCTTCAATCCTATGCAAAGTCCTTTAATCTCTCCCATGATTTTATAAATTCTAACATTTAGTCTTTCAATATATGATTTGGCAAGCGAGAAAAAGGGAGGAACACGAGGGTCAATGAATGGTGCGAGACTATCACCCATATTTTGTAAGCACAATACAAAGATAATCAAGATCTAAGCAGATCTGAGAATGGTAGCCATATGATTTTCCTTGCTAAATAAGATTAACAATTTTGAATATAAATTGTAGCTTGAGCTACCTTTCCATCAGGCATCAGCCCTAGCATGTATGAAGGGATTTTGAGTGATAACCATATGAGAAAAGATTTTGTATCCTAATATGATCGATGTGGCAAAATTATTTTTAACATATCACTATTTATTTGCCACATCAAATTAATATCATTATTGTTAAAAAACTATTTTACCCAATTCAAATCTAATGGCTACAATTATTATTTATAATACAATGGTCTTTTCAACAACCACATCATATTTAGAGAGAGAGAGAGAATGATTTTCTTCTTTTCTCTCTTCCTTCCTTGCCGTGAGAGGAAGAAAATGGCTTGTTTCTTTTTTGGGGTTTAGTTTTGCAGAGAGAGAGAGAGAGGAAGGAGGTGAGTGGTCTTTTCTTTCCCTTGCCGTGATAAGGAAAAAATTGCCATCAGAAAAAATTAAAGGAATGGGGTATTGCTAAGGAATAAAATTTCGAGTTTCGAGGAAATTTCGAAGATTTTTAAATTTCGACAAAAATTAGACAGAAACGACGGAAATTGCTATTAAAATACGGAAATTTTGAATAAAACTTTACCATATGTTTATTTAACATATTGTCTCCTACATTGATAAAAAATATTGAAAAAACCAAATTATATAGTAAGTTTCATGTGATATAAAATGAATATAATGCACACTAAAACCTAATACTAAACTTTATATACTCTATATACCCTGATACTCTTTGTACTCTATAGTCTATATACTAAATCCTATATACTCTATATTTTTTCAAATATGATATAAGATATTAGGATTTTGGCTCTTTAGAGTATTTTTAATTATTTTATGTATAGAAATGTATTATGGTTTAGGTTTTAAAAATAATTAAGCAAAACCCTAAAAGAGCCAAACGATACCCCAAACTTTTTTTTTCTTTCCAATTGTCCAAAGACCCCAAACTCCAATCAATCTTAAACCCTTCTTTTTTTTTTTTTTTCCTTTTCTTTTCTTTCTTTCCTTTTTCTTTTCGTTTCTGTTCTTTTTCTTTTCTTTCCTTTTTCTTTTCTTTTCTTTCCTTCTTCTTTTCTTTCCTTCCTCTTCTTCCCGTGACTTTCTCCCAGCCATTGTGTCACATAGACATATGAGATATTTCTCTTATCTCTCCTCCTTCTCCTGCAGGTCCTGCGCCAATCTCTATCTCCCTCACCAATCTGATATTTTCCCTCTTCTCTCTCTTCCCTTCCTTCTTTATCTTCCCTCCCCGGTTGGGTTTGTAACAGCTAGCAAGAAGTCAGATCGACATAGATGGCCCACCAGCAAGGAAAAGACAGATCGACAGAAATGGCTATGGCCGCCAGCAAGGAGAAGACATATCGACAAAAATGACTGGGCTGAGCGAAATTTCGCAAAATTATCGAATTTCGGCGAAATATGATCGAAAAATTGATCAACTAGTGCTAAAATTTTCATACCCCTAAAAAACAAAATTTTCGGCAAAATTTCGCCGAAAATTTCGAAATTTAACTCCTTGGGTATTGCAGGCTCTGACAACATTTTTATTCCAACACTTACAGAGTTACAAGAACAATTGATATAACATTATAGGAGTTTCACTAATGGTTCAGGTTGTGTAGGTCCGAATGCAACAAACTCACCAATTAATCTCACCTCACATTAGTTAGTAGTTACTATACAGCAACTAATTAATTATTTAATTGGCATTGCTTTGTAAAGTCAAACCACCAATAGTGTATTTTGACTGAAAAAATACTCAATAGCAATGGTTGGGCATTTAGTGAAAGAAATTAGTGCTTATTGCCCAGTTTTCTTGTAGTGTTCTCTATACCTAGCTTTGTGGCTTTTATTTTAATGGAAAGCATTCCTGGCCAAAAGAAAAAAAGAATGCCAGCAATTGCCACCATGGAAGAGATTATGATCGATTTTATGAGTTTTTAGGGTTTAGAACGATTTATGGCTTGAAAATTTTTATTTTTGTTTAATTTAAATTTTGTAAAATTTATAAAAAGGTTAAAACAGTATTTGTAAAAACTGATGTGGCAAGAAATAATGAATTTAATTAAACAATATTAATGATTTTAATTGACATGTCATTAGGGCACTCTAGCGTGCATTGCCCTAACCATATACATATATGTTTTACTCTAAATTTTAAGTTTTTTTTTTTAATTTTATGTTAGCACACCCACTTTGACATGGTTTAGATGAAGAAAAAAACTTAGAGATTTTAATCCCTATTCCAAAAGTCTAAATGGAGAGAGAGATGTATATATATATATCTAAGATTAAATCATTATTTGGTTTTTCATTGTTTGAATCTCAGATGAACATTTAGGTTTAAGAGAGAGGTGTTGCAAATGCCTAGATGAGGAAGGAGATGAGTGGACAATGGCAAATGAGGAAGGAGACGGCGTTTGCCATCAGAAAAGAGAAAAAAGAAAATCTCAAGATTATTGTAAATCGTTGGATCCTATAATAGACGGTGTCATTCTTTACTATTCCTATTCTAAGATTCCGGTCAAATAAACAGGGCCTATATGTGTATTAATGTGTTAGGTATGCCGTACACATGCTTTATTTATTAATTTGAACCAAAGATATTCAATCAATTGTTGGATTACATGAGTAAAATCATAAAATGTCGTTTCTTATTTGAGTCAAATTGAACCAAATTGGTTGCTTAATTATATGATTCAAAGTTCAAATGAGTATATATCATACACTTTTGACAAATGACATAACTAGTGGTTTTGTTCAAAAGTTGCTGTATGATTCTAAATTTGATTGTTTGCTGTTTTTTGATCTTTTGTGGGTTGGTATTTAATTTTGTCCTTTTATGTTTTGCATCTAGTCAAAAAAGAAATATCAATGTTAACCAATGGTTTGTCTGGAGATAGATCTAAGATCAACACCCATTATGGCAATCGATTTAATTTAATGCTATTTCATACCATCTGGTTTGAAATGTTATTTAATTTGTCAATTTTATTTGAAAGTATAGTTTATTAATTTAAATTAACAATTAAATAATATAGCATACCAATAAATTCTTTTTTTATTTGACATAGCATACCAAATTGTTTAACAATATTAACCTTACCAGCAACTTAATTAATTAAAAACAAAAAGAGACAGGACTTGTGGTCAAAGAATCTGAAAAGTCAAGTCAAATGCACTATAGTACCCCAAAGCTGTGGAGGGTCCCCACCACCTTTCTTTGTCACAAAACAAGTAATTTTTATTGCCTTTTTAGCCTAATAAGGTCAAAATGAAGCAAATGATCATGATCGAGAGCTCCAAATTAACCACCCCCCTCCATTGAGGTCGGGATTAATTATTGAAAATAACTAGAGAATCTTGCAAAAGGTGCTTAGCTGTGATTCGCGCTCCTGGGATTGGGGAAGCTCGATCTCCTGGCCTTCCTACCACATGAACTAACAAATATATATAAATATAAGCTAGCTAGGAGCCTAGGACCAAGGTTATATATATTAAATGGTACTATACAGTCTATACATAAATATAAAGAGAGCACAGATCAAAGCGCACTTGATTGTCTGTTGTGCTAGGCTGTAGTGCACGAAAAGTTGTTCATTCTCAACCTCGATCAGTACATGTTAAAACTGCAACATACTGTGCATATATATGTGCATTGTTTAAGAGAAGGATATATATATATATGCTTTGTTAATGAATCATAGTATGTGAGTGAACCCCCTAACATGCACGTAATTAATTAAAGAACAATGACATTCTATTAATCACTAAGAGGAGTCTAGACAATATGTTCAGGACCCATTTGAAAGCAGCATCAAGCATGCGAGCTCTGGACGTTGCTTTTGACAGATCAACATGAATGAGTGAGATTTATATTGTATCGCTGATTCCTTTGTAACTTGTTGGGTCTTAGGCTCGACTGGCAGCTTGAAGAAGATAGAGAAAAGAGATTAATATTGTGTGGATCGCATTCTGAGAGAGAGGGAGTAATTATTTTTTGGTCCAAAGAGGGAGTAACTAATTAGAAGAGATAAAGAGATCAGAAGCTTCTTTGAATATTTTTGATATATTAAATTTGGGCTGAATTTTTAGATCGATCAATACCAAATAACATACAGCCAGGAACTTTAAATTTTTTATCAAATCGAAGGACAAATTAACCAAGGGACAATGACTATGAGAAAACTCGAGGATTCAGTAAGTAAGAAGTTAAAACTTGAAGAAGGACAATATTGAGAACAATCATAAAAGATATTGTATTTATGGTGTATGTTAAGTTGTCTTTGGATTCTTTGCCTTCAACCGGCCATAACCTCTTTTTATAGCCTTCATCCGTGTGCAAAATCCTTTAAAACTTTATAATCTTGATTTTTTTTTTCCCGGGTGCGCTTAACACTTTGGCTTTTGAGAGTGTGGTTAATTATGTGTATATATATATATAAGCTTTTCAGATTTTGTTGTTGATCATTGACCCTTCAAGAATATATAAGCCCCCAATATTTGGATGTATAACCATAAAATGGCTATGTGGTGAAACTAATCCACGTTTTAGTAGACTTTATTAATACTAAACTCTACAAGTATAAATTCGTCATCTACCTATATTATAACATGTAAATTCGTTATACCATATGACAATATTACGACTATACACAATATTCTTCATAATTATTGGAATTACAAAATATCAACAAAGTAAGAAGCCAAGCATGCATTAATTGTCCTATTCAGAATAACGTTATCATTTATAACATATGAAGGGGAAATTCATTAATTTTTCCCTAGCTTGAATCCCTTTTAATACTTCATAAGCTTAGGGTTTGGAATGTAGGGTAGTTTTGCAAAATAATCTAACGCCTTCATTAATTGTATATTTAATCAGTGGATGACAATATATATTAATATTGTTTAAGACGTAGAGAAAAAGTTAGAAAAAAGAAATTAATTTTATTGAGAAACAAGCGATCAATACATTTACTGCTAATTAATTACTGCACTTGATACAAATTAAGTGATATTTACAAACTTGGTGAAGAGGCTAGCTAGCTAGCTAGCTAGGCCTTTTCTTTTTGATAGATAAGTTGATGAGCTAGAGCTAGCTAATGGGAGAACATGGCCAACTGATAATTAAATGGTACATATGATAGAATGATAGATGCATGCCCTAGCTAGTTGTGAAGGGAATGCCCAACGCCGGGGCTGTGACCTGGAGCTGTGGGCCTGAAGTCATCTTTGCCATGCGTCGGAGGTGGTGGTGGTGGGGGCTGTGCTGCTGCTGCACCACCTGCAACCTCAATTGAAGAAGCTTCATCAGTAAATGTGTTCCCATCACCATGCCTTGAGTACTCATTTTTGTGATCTACTGGTTTGTAATTTTGGTAGATTTTGTGGTGAGTTTGGCTGTGGTTGTAGATCAGTTGGTTCTTATTCGAGGAATTCAAACGCCTTGCATCAATAGACTGAATTTCCCAGGCGAAGATAATCAACAGTAGTGAAAGGAAAGAGCAAGCAACGAAGGTTAATTTGTTTAAGGCCATAGTACTGTGGGAGGGAGATCAGCGAAATTAAGGTGACAGTTCAAATCAACCAAAGAGGTAGAGATGAATTAATGATGTAAACTAACTAGTAATTAGGACACAAATTAAGCAAGTTGGCTAGATCGAGTACTTGAATCAACTAGGCATATGCAAGCATGCCAATTAAGCAAGTTGCTAGAGTAGTAGCAAGTAGATCGATCAAGTCAACTTATAAGCATACAAGTTAATTGCTTAGACCCTTCCCTCTGCGTGGCTATATATAGAGCTGAGAGGACCAACTCCCAACCAATGAGAACCTTTTGAGTTCAAACTAATAGAAAAATAAAGACGGTGATCTCTCTCTCTCTCTCTCTCAAAAGTTGGTGTCTTAAGTTAATTACGTGAATAATGTCATAGTTGTGTAAAAATAAGTGATTTATCGATCACTCGAGTTATAAACCCTACACAAGAGTTCAATATTAGGAAAAAGAACAACCGTTTTAGTAGTTTATAAGTGTTCATATATAGAGAACATCATGAGTCACTAATATTTCAGACACTCACTTGAATGTGGTGTAATTAATTCGATGGTGTCTTGCAATTAGATCCAGATTTTACTTGTTTTTTCTCTATTTATTCCTACTCGACTTTTAATTTCAGCTATGTATTTATACTTTAAGAATAATAATCAAAAGATGAAATGGATTTGTAATATTCTTTTTAATAAATTACTCCTAATGACAAAATATGCAAGGCTCATAATTAACTGGAAATCCACCTAAATAAAAATTAATTAAGTTTAAATCCAATCTATTCACGTGCACGCTCTTGGAGGGCAGAAACATGCTACTGAGTATTCAGTAGGATGCCGAGGGCTCAGTAGGCTTGTCTAGACTCGGCAGATGCAGATGCATCCTCCATCTATATCTGCATATGCAAATTTTTAGGTTGTAGATATATTTTTTTAGGTTACATATGCATTTTTCTAGGTTGCAAATGCATCTTTTTAAGTTACATATGACATGTTTTAGGTTATGGATGCAGGTTTTAGGTTGCAGATGTAACTTTCAAATGCAGGTTTAGATTGTAAATGCAGCTTTCATATGTAGATTTAGGTTGCAGATGCAACTGCCGAACGCTCGATAGAATTTTTGGACTTCTACTTAAGTTTTGGGCTAAATGGACTGTGGGTTATCTTTCTTTCTCATTTTGAGCTTCTACTTAAAGCACCCTACTTAAGTATGAGTGGCGTTATACATAAACCCTTGAATTTAAATTACATTATTATGAAGCAAGTAAACCTAAGGAAATTAGAGCTAGAATCTAAATCCCTTACAATTAATGTATAAGTGTACAACGTGCACACATGCAAATGGGCTGTTGGATATTGATTTATGGGTTTTTTTTTTTCATATTTAGTATCTAAATTTTGACCATTGTCTTAATGTGTTACCTAAACTTTTATTTGTCCCAATTGAGTACCTAAATTTTTATTTTGTGTCTAATAGATACCATGTGAATTTCTGTTAAAATTGTTAACAGAAGTTAGGAACAATATGGTCACTTCAAAAAAAATTATATTTTAATTATATTTTATTGTTTTTTTTTGTTTGTTGTGTTTTTTTTTATAATTTTAAATATATAAAGACAATAATTAAAATATAATTTTTTTAGTGACTATATTGCCCCTAACTTTTGTAGATAATTTTAACAGAAATTTATTTTGGTACTTATTAGACACAAAATAAAAATTTAAGTACTCAATTAAGATAAATAAAAATTTAGATGCCATATTAAAACAAGAGTCAAAATTTAGATATTAAATATAAAAAAAAAAAAAACCCTTGATTTATTTCGCACTTATAAAAATAGTTCGACTCTTACTCATCTATTTGAATAAAAAAGTTCGACTCTCACTCTTATATATATTATATATATAAACTATATTAATATACATCAAGCGACAGAGACTCGTGAAGGACAAGTTGTTCTGATGATTCACTTTCGGTAGGAGACAAGCTCGGCTTTCCAACCCAATTAAACACTCCTGACATTGCTGAAGTAGAAACAATTATTTTACGAGGAGAAATTTTTTTTATAACAGGAGTATAGTTAATTTGGTATTTTAATTTAATAATATGATGCACTTATATTTGTATATTTTATAACATAATATTTTTTTAAATTTTAAGACATAATATATCTCTTAAAATGTCAAATCAATTCTTATTTATATTATAAGTAAGTTTTTCTGCTACTTTATTTATCTTACCACCCATTTTGGATCTTATTTGTCTATTTTTTTTTCATTTGTCAAGTTGGATCTTAATTATTTGACAAGTGAAAGTTTTAGCGGCTAGCTTTTTATTTTTATTTTTTAACCATGCACACACTGCGAAAAGTTTCTAACTTTTGCTAGCTGTTAATTAGTAATTTAGTATACATAGCTTTACTGTCCACCCATGTGTTCAGTAAAAGTAGCCCCTACATATATATATATATATATAGCTAGCTTAGGGTTTAGGGGCCACTATATATTGACCCTCGCATGCCTACCATTACTATCTGCACAACTGCACAACTGCACAACTGCACAAGCCGTACTGTGAGCTTATTATGTCTCATTTCCACACAAGAGACAAGACACGCATGCAAATGCTACTGTGCAGTCTGTGCATGCCATCAGTTATATATGTTGTGGCCAGCAGCTTAGCATATGCTCCAAGCTTAGCATAGTCTGTGAATTCCACGTGTTACCTCACCATCATATCGGTTTGAAGTGGCCGTGGCCCTCCAAGCTTCCATGCAATACATGTATATGAGGATCAAGGTACGTACTATGTCAATTGGCTCACATATTAATTGAAAAACTATATTAAAATTTAATTGTCCCCCTCCAAAAGTGAGATGCTAGCTCCACCACTGATTATGCGAGATGTAATCAGTAATGTACCTAGCCATTAAGGGCCCATTTGTTGGGCATGATATGGGCTTGGAATAGGATAAGTTATTTGTTTAGCCCATTTGTTGGGCATGATATGGACTTGAAATAGGATAAGTTATTTGTTTATCATGTTTGGGCTGCAAGTATGACTTTAGATTGGAAAAGGCCTAATCCTACCTAGTCCAGCCTAAGTTATATGCTGTAGGATAACTTATCCAATTAAAATGTGAAGGATTAATATTCCAATCGTGCCTGAACCTCTCGCCTCTCTTGCTCTCGTCGATTTGATTTCCAACGACGGTGGTCATCTCCGGCCACTCATCGCCGGCAAAAGTCATCTCCGGCAAGTCATTTCCGCCAAATGTCATCTTCAGGTCTCACTCCTCTCTCTCTCTCTCACTCTCTATCTCTATCTCTATCTCTGTCTCTGTCTCTTGTTCACTCTCTTTCAATCTTGTTTAATTCTCTCTGATACCAGCTATTCTTCCATTGCTGCTATGTGATCCATCTTCTCACTCTCAGATTTGGGGCTTTGGTTGTGAGCTATGAAAAGGTTGAGGTTTTTCCTTTTTCTGAGGGTTTTCCCCTCTCTCTCTCACTCTCTATCAATGTCTCTGTCTCTCGCTCACTCTCTCTCAATCTGTTACTTAATTTGGTTCTGGGTTTTGAATTTATAGGTTTGTTTGAATTTTTTTTGTTGCAGGTTACTAGGATTAGGATTCTGCATTTTCTCTTGAGATAAACCTGATTTGCTTGAGGTTTGTATTTTTTTGATGCAAGTTTTCATGTATATAGGCTTGTTTATTTGAGATTAGTATGATTTTTTGTTGATTTGGACAAAATTATCTTGGTTTTCATCATTTGGGTTTTGATTAATTTTTGAATGTGTATATATGGGCTAACAGCTTTGAATGCATATTTGAATGTGTATATGCAATAAGCTAGAGACTAGAGTATGACTTTGTTCATGCTGAAAAGTTGGTCTTGGGTTATACGTGTCTAGCTGGCTATAGTTTAATTGGGATGAGATTTTGATGGCCAGTGTGGTTCTAGCAACATATGTTAACCATGAAATAGTTTAGTAATGATGACTAGTGATAGGGATAGCAACACAATAGTTTGGTACATAAATGAAAGTGCTACATATATATATATATATAGCTTGGTGTCTTTTCAGTTCTTGTGATAAAGATGAAGATCAGATTAGTAATTAGAGCAGTTTGGAATACCTATGTTCAGGTATGGTTCTTATTTAGAAGCAATTAGCAACTAGAACTGAGGGGCTGGTTGTATCTATTATGGTCATGCATTTTTTTGTTTTTTTGTTTTGGAATTGTAGCATGCAGATTGGTTTCTTGGCTTAAAGTTAATGATGCAGTTGGTGTTGATCTATTATCTTGTCATTCATGTCTTGCTTATTTGATTGGTTGTTCCCCATATTTCATTTGTTGATGATTCTGTTTGTTTGACATGTAGCATAAAAAGGAAGCAGAAAACTACAGAGGCAAATCTTGTCCATATTATGAGAGAGTCGTACATATATTTGGAACAGACCGTGCAACTGGAAGAAGCTCTCTTGCACCAGCTGACATTTTTGAGAAGGTCAACCAGAATCAAACTAATATAGAGGTTGGTGAAGTATCGGCTACTAAATCTCATTCCACACAAAGGAAAAGAAAAAGACAAGATGAGGTTTTATTTGCTGGGTTAGACAAGTTTGCTGAATCATTCAAGGAAGTTATGCATACATCAAATGAGCAAATACGCCTCCTAATCCAATCTATGCAATCCAAAGATGACAAAAAGGATAAACAGGAGGAGACTCGGGCTAAAAAAGATGAGGTGCAAACTGAGCTACTAAGGTTGGGGCTTTCCACTACAAATCGAATTAAAGTTTTAAAAGTGTTTGTGGTTGATTCTGATGCATCTACAGTTGATCTTTTTCTTGTTTTAGATACTGCAGAAGATAAAATGGAGTACGTATTGCAACTCATCTCATAAAGAATGAGTTGCATATTTGAGTAGTATTTGAATGACTAGATTGGTGGATACTAATTTTGGTACTATTATTTTGGTATGGTGGCTAAACTCATTGCATGACCAATGAGTTGAATATTTGAATAGTTTTTTATTTACTATATTTGGTGGATATTAATTTTGGTACATTATTATTTTGCTTGTATTGAAAAAATTATTTCCTTTGAAGGTGAATAAAAAAATTTGTTATTTTATTTCATATATTATTATTTTGTTAAATTTTATTACTCAAAATATGAAAAAAAAAATGGTTACTTTTTTGAAAAACAAGACTAAAATAGCATTATTTAGCTAATCTTGCCTTTTAGTTTTGTGCACAACCAAACATGGCATTGGATTAGATTTATCCTTTCCAATCCAATGCTTTCCAATGCAATACAAGGATGACTATCCTTTCCAATCCAATCACGCTTACCAAACGTGGCCTAAATGTGATCCATAGAAATACACAGTCGACCTGAACTATGACTACCAGCTAGTTTTTAACTTTTAATTTTTCTTTTTCTAAAAAAACATTTCTACAAGCTAAGAAATTTCAGATTGCATACAAATTTTGAGCATATACTATTATTTGACGAGAAACAAATAGGATGTGCATGCATAAGGCTCCTAATCATGCATGGTATGCTTTTAAGTAGCTGCGCACATAAAGTACTTAAGATAGAGAAAACAAGAATTCATCGGTCAAACTTAGGAGTTAATTTGGTGGAGAAATTAAATTTGACGCTCTATTTCAATTCCCACCATAAAATTGATTTCTCCAATTCCCATCATGAAATTGAATTCCAATTGACCAACTACAAATCCCTAGAGCTGGTTAAGGGGAAGGAATGTTGAATTCAAATTTAGCACACTGTTTTAATTAATGACCTTATAATCCAACTTGCATTAGGAATCCAAGACCTGGGGATAGAGATACTGCCCCCAACAAGGAAGGGCTAGTACAGTAGTACACTAGTACTTTGAGGCCTTGTGTGGATCATATTGGTAGATAGACTCAAGACTCCAGTGGAAATATAAATAAGATCTGAGATTGGCTTAAGAGGAAGGCAAAATTGTTGACATAAGACTTGTATGTGTCTGTGTGTGTTTCTATAACATTTGCAACTTAATTTGTACACACATTTTGAGGCCCAAGATGCCTGACCAATTAATGCATTGGACCTGAGCCCAAATTTTCTTGGGCAGGAAGCAAATGCCCACATGTCCTAAAGGATACTGGTTAAGTTTAATCACAAGACCAGCCCAAAGATCTGAACTGAATCTTTCTACTGTGCAACTCACATTAAGGCCTACCAGAGAAATAAACAGAAAAACTAAAAAAGTGCCAACTTTTATATTATTTTTTTCCTTTAATTAATAAAACTCTATAAAAAATTTGGGCAATACTTAGGCAGGGTTGCTATGTTATGTTTTTATGTTCTAATAATAAAATTTCAACTAATGAGACTAGAGATCAAAATTTTACTCTATAAAACTTGTTCAGAAGATCAATTGCATACACCCAAGTAGGTGTTATACAATACAATTTGGGGGGAAGAATGAAAAAACCTTTCCTTTGCTCTATAACAATTAAGAAAGTGCATGCAAATTGCAATGTATATCCTCATTCTCCAATCAGTTTCTGACTGAAGTTCAGATAATATTGAACCACAATAATAACACGATACAAAAACAGAACCTAACAACATATAATTAAATGATTGCATATTCACTAACAGTTGTTTAGCTGACATATACAATGTGTCTGTCTGGTTAATAACAAGAAAAAGAAGGTATAGACGCATCAACAGCGTGTTGATGAGATAAATGAAAGAGGGATCAAAACACAGAGCCAGTGTTGCAGCCAAAATTTTTTAAGAAGAGGCAGTAACCTGTCAGCTTCTGGGGTTAAGAGTAACTTGAGTTGGTATTTACACCAGTTTGAGAAGTTAGCAGAGGACTACACCTAATAGTCCGAGTGGAGAAAATCTTGGTAAGGTGTTCCCATAAGTGTCTTCTTCACATCATCCCAGTTCATGATATGGTCTGACAAGGATCCGTTGTGTATCTTTACCTGACGGCTAGTTAATTCCACTTGTGGCAGCCTGAGAAATTCTTGAACATCTCTTAGTTTCTGCATATGAAGAATAGTGACCACCTTAGATTTGTAATCCCACAAAAATGTACACCAAAATAGTAGCAGTACTAACATAAAGTCAGATGTGGTACGCAGTTGTCTCCAAGTGAGTAATGACAATATTTAGATGAGACTAGCATAATAAAGCACTACTCAAACTCAAAGATTTCATGAAAACTTTACGTAGATCCTTACAGTGCGGTTTTTGATAATATCCTCATAGTATAAAATGATGTGCCTGGTGCTATTGAAGTACTCTAAAGCCTTTGCAGCAGTCAACTCCATTTCCTTAAGATTACTAATCAATGTCATGCAATTGATAGTAGGCTTGTACTTTGACAGTGTATCAGCCTGTATATACAAGGAGTCACCAACTAAAATTCAAGACCATGAATATTTGGGGGATGCCCGGGGGGAAGAGAGAGAGAGAGAGAGTGACCTCTTCTTCAGAATGTACATGTGCCTTGTGGGTTCCATTCAATAGCTTAGCATTTCGATCATAAGAATTTGCAAGAACTGAAACCATTCTACGCAATAAATTTCTACGGAAGAGAAATATTGCAGAAACACCCCTCCAATTGAAATATTGTACAACTTCTTTATGGTGCTCCATTAAGCCCTGCAAAAACAATGTTACCTCTTCCACTGTCTCCCCCATAAAAAAGATTGAACCAAATATTCATAGTCAATTACTTTAGATATATTGCAAATTGCACACACACACACACACACTTCTTTATGGTGCTCCATTAAACCCTGCATAATCCATAAGTTAGCTCGTGCACTGTCCCTCCCCCCCCCCCCCCCCCCCCAATATTTAAACCATAGGCAATTACTTCACACATTTGTCTCAAAGCTGGTGGTTGCTACTATTTCAAGGAAAGGGTATAATGCAATAGTGTACCCTATGGAAATGTTACGATTATCCAGCAGCTTATATGGAATTTATCAAACTCTTCTTTAAACTATTAAGTAGTTCAGATACTTGAAATATTTATAGTCCCAACATTTACACTATTATCAACGTTTGCCAAACCAGAGTTACCAAAATCGTGGTATGTTTGGGTTTTCATTACAAGTAAGGGAACCTATGCCCAGAACATAGTATGTTGGGTTATACTCCAAACTACGCAATCTGTACCTCCCAAAGTTAAAATTACATCAGAAAGTAATCTTTCCTTTTAACTAGCTAACTCTAATCCCTCCTGTGCTAATCACATAGAGCAATGTAGAACTGAAAAAGGACTGCATTGAACTTAATTCCAATTTTCAAGGCAGTCTGGGTAATTGCAACCTTTTATATTGATATGATCTTTTTAATACTGAGCTGGTCAATCCTGTTAATTTGATGCTATGTATGATGCATATATAAAGCCAATAGGAGACATCACGCAGATACATAAATCAATAATTTGAGTAATACAAGAAGTAAAGCGATTATGTCTTTAAGAATCTTAGGATGAGTAAAACATCCCTAATATCACATCATATATAAAATTATTGATTATTACTAACTTATTGCATAAAAAACTTCAAAACAATAGTAATTAATCAAACATAATCTGTAAAAAAGTTGACAAATTATCGAACATGGGATGAGAATACCCTATAGCTGTTCTGATGTTTAGAGACCAATGATAGTCTACATTTCCAATATTTCATAATTGCAACCACTTAGGTAACAAGATGTTCACATTGTTTCACATTTGCTACTACTTGTCACTAAAAAGATAAGTTTTCTACTAATCACTGAGAAGAATACTTCGTAAAAGAATATGATTATTTATATACCTGGTTAAGCATCCACTTCAAGCCAGTTGCAGCAGAGCACTCATTCTTCGAAGCACTACTGAACCAGTCCAAATTGTAAACTTTATCTAGAGTCTGTACAATTGAAGAAATGTTTTCTCTCCTATACCTAACGGAGAATATCTCTCCATTAGAACTAATATTTTTGTGACTATTAAGTAGGCTTTCGAACCATCCACTCCCCGATCTCTGCATCGACAAGATTGCAAAAAACCTTACAGGATTTCGTGCACATTCAGCCCTAGAAAATAGACCAAAACAGAGATTAACAAAGTTGAAGATGCCCAAATTCAAAGTCAAAAGGTACAAATTCTCAATTTACCTGCTAAATGTTTCAGGCATTGGGTAATGCATATAGGGCATTTTGAATAGTTTGATGTCGTGAGAAGGCCTTCCAATGACTTTGATGTTTTGAAATTTAGTCATGGTTTGGATACTTATCTGCTTTAGACACATGAAGCAGATATAAATTCCACAGACCATTGCAAACATCAAGACTGTCATCCTCAATAACAAAGGAGATTTCTTGGGAGGCTTTATGATGAAAGTTTCCTGTGAACCAAAAGGGGGAAGTGGGGAGAGTTAAAAGAAAATTTTCATAAGGAGAGATTATGAAAACCTTCTAATGGGTATGCACAAATGTAATGTAGGTTCTCCAAGTAACACTAACAACAGTAATTTAAGTATAGAAATCCTTAGACCCACTAAATACCAGCTCAAAAACTAATCCACAAATTAAAAGTCAGTTAGAAGAAATCTTATGTAAGTAGGTTTTAAAACGGTAATATTAACAATAACTAAGCTTATGGAAACTTATGGAAACCCATATCATCGAACCCAAATCAAAACCCAGATCGAACATGCAGAGGAGTGGCAAGCATCGGAGTTGCAAACCAAACATTCTCCTTCAAATCCATATATATTTTTCTTTCACATCCATGAATCCACCACAAAACTGAGACCAAAGTCTGAAGTATAACACCTTTACAGGTGATTAAGGAAAGTAGAAACTAAAAAAAGAAAACGAAGATGCCCATGTATGCTACAAGACCACCAGAACATATCTCATACCCATAACTTCTTTCGAAATAAAAAATAAAAAAGGAAATTTCTTCAAGAAAAAACAGCATTTTTGAGCAAAACCCACTACTTCATTCCAACAAAAAGTGGACTTGAAAAGTCAAAAACACAAAATAAGGAAAAATAAGGAAGAAAAAAACAACACCTTGTTGAAGAAACAGATGTCTTCAGCCATTGGTTTTACCAGAAACCCAGAAGCAGAGTGAAAGACTAAGCAAACAAGGACCACCAAGCAGAGCTCAGAGAGTGCTAGCTGTTCATCCCCAACCTTGTATGCTGAGCTGCCGCTTGACCCTCTCAAAGAGAAAAGAGTGTTTGAGTCAGTCAGTCAGAGAGAAAAAGAAGGCAGAGTCACAAGGGTCTGGGTTTAGCCGTTTAGGAGCTTTTTCTTTTTGGCCTCGTGAAAAAACAGAACAACAAGGCCATGAAAAATTGGAAGGCTTGGGTTATAACTTATAAGACACTTGGAGTTTAGGCCAACTAGGAAACACACAGCCAACAGAGCCTACTCCTAGGGGAAAAACTCTCCTTCTTGTTTTTGGTCTCTGTGGGTCTGTGGGATTCTTTATTTGGTAATAAAGATTTTATTTTTTAAGGAATTTTCTTCTTGTGTTAACTCTTCATTCTATATCTAATCAAATTGTCGTACCCCCAGATGCCGTAACCCTGTGCAGTCTTAAAAAAGTCCAAGTTGAAGCCAACAAAGCACAGGACTTGAAGCGTGTGAAGAGAAAAGAGAGTACAAGCCAAAGAAAATAAAGAAAATATAACTGTTATTTGCACACCTCATTTTCTCTCATTATACACCTTTTCAATTTTTTAAAATTTGTGATTTCTCATAACACACCTCTCACATTACCAAAATATCCTTATTTCATTGCTCTCATAAAATTTATCACTACACACCCACCCACCCAACACATCCAAATACTATACACCTCACCCCTCAACACTACCAAATTGATACCAGCAACATACAACACACGACACACTCAAGTCAATGCCGCCATTGAGGTTATCGGACCCTACCATCTCACGGTCTCACCACCTTGCTGCAACATCTTCTCTCTCCACCATGGTCATTGCTGCAAGTTGGAGTGCGGGTTTTTAGGGTTTAAAATTGGAATTTTGGGTTGGGGGTTGTCACTTTCACGGTTCGTTCGGCACTAGTCTGTCAAATAAATTCATTTCATTCAGCAGCAATTTGCTAAACAAATTCGATTCATTCGGCAACAATCTGTCGAATAGAACCTAGATATTTCGATAGAACACTACCGAACAATACATGTGAAAAATAAATAAAACAACACAAAGCACAAAAGTACACTCATTTAGAATCACATCCACATAATTTTATATGTTAGTTGCACAAGGGTTAACACTTTCAACCGTCCAGTAGAAAAAAAAAAATTTGAAATTGTCGAGCGTGCGTCCAAAGGGGCCGAGCACTCAATCCTACACTAACATGACATGGAACACTGTTTTGACGAGCTATACGTTATATTGTGGGTCTTTTTAACATTTTTAAAAACTTAAGTGGACATTTTTAACATCCACTTTATGAAAGTTATTTTATCAGAGGGGTCTCTAAAATGATCACTTTTATCATTTACTGTAAAATTAAATAAGTTGTTATTTTATAATTTATTTTTTACTAAACTTTCTTTTAATTTAAGATGCCAATTGCCAAATCTTTTTCTCAATTTTGACTTTCCATAATTGGCAGGTGATATGACCAGCCCATATTAGCATAACACATTTAATTTTAAAGCTTAACACAACACACCTACACTTCGTTTGGGACGTTATAATGAATTAAATTATGCTAAATTATTGTTTTGGATTAGATGAGATATAACTTGGAGTCGATTACCATCTTGTACGATATAAAATTTAGATTAGACTATATTATATTTTGGAATAAATGAGATATATAGATTGGACTGAATTCTTAAAGTACTATGATGTTTTTGGTGAGGTATTAGATTAGACTGTGTTGTTTAATTTAATTGTAATCATCCAACAAATTTATAATTAAAAGTCTAATAAATAACAAGTCAAATAAGGATTGCTCATTTTTCTTAAAAAAAGAGTAAATTATTAAAAAGAAAAGTACAACTGAATAATATATGCATTCAATAAACCTATACTTCATTAATATTGACTATAGTTAACAACATAAATTAGCATGATTAATTTAAAAAATGAACTCTTGGATGATTAACCATAATTTCTAACAATTTTTAACACTTCAAAAATTAATTTTCAAAAATATTATATATCTTTAAGAAACAAATTATATGGCATCTTGAAAACTTGCGTCGAGTACTCGAACGCTCTCAAAGAGTGTTTGAAGACTTTGGAGAGTGTTCAAAAGTTGCAATGCAATTGCAACTGATGTAGTGATACTAAAAGATGCAATTACAACAGTGTTATTAGGTTATTAGGGGTTATTTGGGGGTTATATAAGGGATCTATAGCTTTCATTAGGGATATATAGATGTTATTGTAGGCAAAAGACAATGGATGCAGAACAAATAACTATAAAAGATAATTAGACTTAAGTTCTTTAGAAAAACAGTTTTTAGATGGAGACCAGGAGTGCTTTAAAATTTATAAGAAAATTATTTTAATTTATAATAATTTATAAGAAAATTCTTTTAATTCATAATAAAGTTATTTTAATTTATAAGAAAATTATTTTAATTCATAATAAAGTTCTTCTCCGATTTGAAGAGTATTTCCTTCTATTTGAAAGGTATTTCCCCTCCTAGGGTGTAGAGTGAGCTTTGTAGAGGTTGCATGTTAGGTTTTAACTTTGAGATTTTGGGCGGAGCCTAAAATATTGGAGTTAAAACCTAACATAAAGTCGTTAAACAAGAAAAATAAAAGGACTTAATTAAAAACCCTAAATTACTAATGGTCTTAGTTTAAGAAAGACTCATCAAATGGACTGTACTCTAAGTTTCCCTAACTATAATTATGTTGAGCATTAGAATGCTCAATGTACATTGCACTGAAAAAATTATTTTTAAAATCGTTAAATTTTCATAAGTTGATTTATGGATAAATTAGAAATGTGTTAAACCCTTATTAATTAAAATCACATAAAATTATAATACTTGTAATTTACTGATTCAAATTTGTGGAGATATTAAATTGGCTAAATTTTACTTCAGTCTTTGTGGTTTGATCATTTTTCAATGTTATCCATGTGGTCTTAATTTTTTTTAATAATGCCCCTGTCGTTAACCCTTTTTTTTTGTTATTGAGTGGCAACGATACGTATACAACCTCTTTGATACCATCGAAGAAATTAGATTATTTAACTCAAAACCAATTAGTAATAGATAAAAAGACTTATTACTTTATAAATTATTATGCAAGAGTTTAGTTATCTAATGTGAGATATTCTAAGCCCTTCTCTTTCTTTTTATCTCTCTACTGCACTGGCCTTCTCATTTGGCCATTATTGTGGGGGTGAGCCTCACATGATGTCTTCAAATTAATTCACTAACTCAAATCCTTACTAGATCGATCACTTTCGAAGAATGGTTTATGGGTAGTAGGTACTCAAAGAGACTTCGAAGATAAAAGAAGGATAATGAATTAATCATGAAGATTTTTTTTCATGAAAAAAAAATAGCTAGCAGGAAAAGGAAAGGGATGATCATTGATTGCGTAAACGCTAAAGAATAGCCACCGACCAAACTAATGTTGCTGCATTAGTTATAGCATTCTAATTTTGATTTCCTGCGCATTTGGCCATTAAACTTTGGTGATGAATTTCAAATCATTCTTTAAATTTGAAAAGATAAAGGGGTGACTCAATTTTCTGTATACTTGAAAAGGTTTTAAAGTGCATGTGAGTTAAAAGCACTTTAACATTGTCAAACCATTGAAAATTATTAGTTCTAGAAGTGCTCATTACTTCCAATTTAAAAACTAGACTTATGATTTTGCTATCAAAGGAAGGACATTTTCTCTTCCAATATTTTACCAGTTAGAATTAATTTTCACGCGTCAGAACTTTGAAGTCTTGGGGTATATAGATGAATATTTCTTCTACTCTGACAAAAAGAAAACTTAGAAGTCTTTGTGTAGATGCATATTTTAAACTCTAGCATTTATATGAATTAATGATCCAGTCTATTTAGCATCCATCATCATGACCTAAGACTCATTAAAATCCCTAGAAGACGGTCGTGCTACGTGTATGATGCGATATTCATTTATATAATGTTATTGGCGTGTGTTCTTATTAAAAGGAAAAATTATAATTTTTTGAAGGGAAACAATGATTTTGGTCCTATATTTTACCCCAAAAAACAAATTTGGTCCATGTGATTTTAAAACTCCACATTTGATCATTGCTTTCTTATATTATTTACAATTTTAGAACAATTTTAACAAAACTTAAATTTTCAATTTGAGGATAAATTATCCAGTTGTTTTCAACAAAATTTTTTGAAGGACCATCTTATAGGTTTTCTAAAACTAATTTCAATTTTTATTTTCGTCTTTATTTGCTAAAAATATTGAGGTTAAAAAAATTTTAAGGTTTGAACTTTAAGTTTGGGATTTCTCTAAATTTTTGTTTAAAAATCAAATTCAAAGTTATATACATGATTTTAGATCATTCTTAATTAAAACTCGCAAGTTTAAACAGGTTATTAGTTTCTATTTAAGAAAAAATTTCATATTGGATGCAAAATATCCTAAGATTGCAAATAATATAAAACATAAGAACCAAATGTGAAGTTTTAAAACCACGTGATCAAATATGTTTTCGAAATAAAACACATGGACCAAAATTATTTTTTTCTCTTAGAAAAAAATATAGAATACATACATGGCACTATAGTATTAGGTGTTCATATCGTACATATGTGAATGAACTATTCAAGACTTTTTTAGCTAGATTTTTGGTTTAGTACGATCCAAATCTGCTAATTATCTTGATTTTGAGTCTCAATTGACCTGGTCATTCGTCATAGCCGTTAAACTCCTTTTTATTTGGTCAGGACATAGCCGTTAAACTCACTAGACTAATATTTCATACCCTTTTATTCTCTTAGCATTTCTCTTTATCTTTTCTACTCTCTCTTATACTTTCTTAGTTAGATCAATGCAATGCTGATTAATGATTGTATGCATTCATATTATGGGGATGCAAAACCTCTAAATTCTTATTATTTGACATTTAATATTCTTCCAATAAATGAAGTTATTTTCTAACAACAAAATAAGGTTCAATATAATTTCTTTTTGTAGTTTAAGTTGTCATCTATTTAAAATTTTCATCAGATTTTCAAAAGCATATATAAAAGATAAGTTTTGATTTCCCTTACAATAATGCTAGTTGTCCCACATTTTTTTTCTTACATTTGTATCCCATTTGATGTGTTATTACTTTACTGGAAGAGTATTTTCTTTTTCTTTTTTAGGTTTTATTTTTTAATTTTTAGTGTCCAATGTATGAATGCCATGTAAGATGATATAAAATTGTGGTATAAAAATGTGGTAAGTGTAGCATTACTGTTTCCCTTATTATGCATTGAAGGAAGAACTCTACATTTAATCCTATTTCAGATAAACCCATCAATATTCAATCCAATCACATGACGTACTTTCCAGCCCTACTTGAAACATGAAATCAAAGAAATAAATTGTAGCCTCCACAACCCAGCCACATGCAGTTTTTCAAGAAGACCCAATTTATATATGAATTAATTACCCTAAGCTACATACTAGTTATTGTTTTTAATCTGTAATACCATGATCATTAAAATGTAACAATTAGGCCACTTTATTAAGAATTAGGTCACTGCATTTGATTTCTTTCTCCATATTATCAATGCACTCAACCCACACTTCCCACTACCCACCCTGATCTCATTCTCTCTTCTTTCTCCTCCGTTTCTCTTTCTCTTTCTCTTTCTTTTTTTTCCTTCTCCTTTCTCTTTCTTTTTTTTTTTCTTCTTCCTTTCTCTCATTTCCTCCATCAGTAACTCCATCCCCCACCTGGGTTGACCACCAGCCCACCTTCTCTCTCTCTTTCTCCATGCTTTCGCCCCCTACCGTCGCCCCCTGCCGCCGAAACCCACCAAAACCCAGCCCCTCCTCTCTTCCTCCACATCTTCAGCTCCTCCCAAATCCCAACTTCCACATCTTCAACTCCTCCCAAATCCCAACCTCTACATCAGTAGTAGGTTCTTGATTTTTTTTGTTTAGTTCAGTTTCTGAAACTGCAGTTTCTGGAACTGCAGTTTTCTGAAACTGCAATTTCTGGAACTGCAGTTTTTTGCAGTTTCTGGAACTGCAAGTGAACTGAAACTGCAGTTCTGGAACTGTAAGTGAACTGAAACTGCAGTTTATGAAATTGCAAGTAAACTGAAACTGCAGGTTTCTGCAGTTTCTGGAACTATAAGTGAACTGAAACTGCAGTTTATTGGAGTTGCGGACTCGCAGTTTCTGTTTCTGTTTTTAGTGATGCGTTGATGCTGGTATTTTTGGAAGATGTCTGCATGTTATATTTTTGGTGTCCGCAAATGAAGAATGAGTTTGTGGTAGCTGGTCCGCAAAGGAAGAATGAGGCTTTAGGTAGTTTTGGTTAATAAAATTAGATGTTAGTACCTATATATTAATAGACTCTTTATATATTGACTTATATCTAGGGGTGTGATTTGGATTGGAAAATCCGAATCCGACCGATTTCAATCCCAAAATTTTCAATTTTGGAACGTCCGAATCAAATTCGAAATTCAAAAATACCGAATTCTGAAAATTTTGAAAAAAATTGGATTGGAATTGAAATGTATCAGTAAATTCCGATTCAATCCGAATTTCGATTCGAAATTTTCCAAAGGCATTCCGATTCGATATTTTCGAAATTATGCCAATTTATTTCGTATTTATATTAATATTATATCATTTATTTAGTTTTTTACTATATGCTTCATTAATTTGTTATTTGTTTCAAACATACACATACATATATATTAAAATAAATAAATAATACTATTAATATAAACATATGTATATTATAAATATATGTGTATCATAATAACATAAATATTAACAAAAACACCCACATTTTTTGTACGTGTAATTACTAATTTTTTTTGTTTGTTTTTACTAATAACAAAAAGTAATGTGAAGATTCTGATTTTTTATTTGAAAATTTCGAATTTTTATCCGAAAATTCCAAAAATGTGATATTCCGAAAAAATCTGAAAATTTCGAGAAATTCAAAAATTCTGAATTGGAATGAAATGTTGAAATTCCGATTTTTTGGAATAAAAATTAAAATAAAAATTGAAATAAAAATTTTATTTTGAAATTTTTTGAATTGGAATTAAAACACCCTATTTTCGATCGAATCCGTTCGAAACACACCCGTATTTATGTCATCAATGTTCCCTTACAATTGAAGTGTCATTCAAATTTCGAGATGAGTTATACTGAAAGAGCAATTATACAAGGACAAAGATACAAGACATGGATATCATATGAATGAAACGTGAAGCCCACTCTGAATAGTTTATGACAAATTGACAATCAACTTTGTCCAGTACTCTTATTTTGCATCATTATTATATATGTCTGGTTTAATATTATTATATTCTTGTTGAAGAATCGACCAGTACTTATTGTCGCTTACCACACTGGTCATTGCTTGCATTTTAAACCATATGGAGTCATTATTGTCTTTGCAAAAAAGGGAGAACATAATAAGTTAAAGTGGAAACTAGCTAGGTCACTTCTAGCAAGGAAGGATATGGGATTTAAACGTCAACCATGAATTACATATTAGTTTGGTTAGTCATGAACTACATCTTAGTGACCAAATAAGAATGCATGAAATAATACTCGTGAGTAAAACTTGTCCTTACAAAACCAAATTATAAGATAAAAGGTATCCAAAAGCTCATATACTTTCTCGTCTGACTGTAAAGATAAATTACGAAGTCATAGCCATACTATTCTCAATGTGGTGCTTTGATTTGATACTAATTAATAGAACACTAGAAAACTTAAGCATGCTCAAGAGGTGAGGGGTTGGACCCACTTGGCAGTCCCCTCTCTAGTTAGAAGCCCATGGGCTTAGGTCAACCCCAAAAACATGATCCACAGGTTAGGATTGCCCAATACTTATAAACAGCACAGCCAAGTGGTTCCTTAGAGTATGTACATTGCTGGGATAAATGCAAGCCTAAAGGCAACATTTAGCTAAAAATGTGAAAATATCCCTATATTGCTAGGCCGAATACAAGACAATTTTTGCCTAGCAAGATTTTAGGCTAAATGTAGTCCAAAATTTTGTTATTGTTCGCACAGAAGCCAAGGAATTGTGCAGTCTGCATGGAGAAAAAGCTGGTGGCAGTACCTCTAGTGGAGTCTAGGTGTCGCGCGCGGATTGGATAAGCGGGCCCTTTTTGTCTTCATGTTTACTGGCCTAGAAAAAGTTTTCCAATTGTTATTTTTATTTTTGACATAAATTTAATTTAGACACAAACTATATAAACTATTTCAACGTAGTTTATGAACTTTAAAATATTTCAAATATACACCCGATCTATTATTTAAATTAAAAAATGAATTTATGTCCATTGATTCGTTGAGAGCTCAGTTAAATGACAGTTTGGCTTTTGCTGACCGAGATTACTTGACGACATGGTGCTATCTCAGCAAACATTTTCCGCCGAATGAGCGACACAGACCCATAAGTTTATAATAATAGAGAGAGTGAGAGTTTGTGGGCCTGTGTCAGGGGTTAGGTGGACTCGTGTAGCTCATTTCTCGCCAAATGAGCGACACAGGTCCACCTAACCCCTGACACGGGTCCATAAACTCATCATTTCTTTCTCGCTCGTTGAACACAATTGAGAGATTTATATTCGAATTTAGGGGAAAACGTTATGTTTTTTGGAGACTAAATGGTCAAGAGAACGTTTGACGAGCATGAAAGAGGTGATGGGTGTGTGAGCCCGTGTCAAGTGGACATGTGTTGCTCATTTGGCGGGAAATGTATGCTGAGTTGGTGCGACGTTACCAATTAATCCCCATTAGTAAAAGCCAAGCTGACATTTAACTGATCTCTCAATAAATTGATGGACGAAATTTCATTTTTCAATTTACATAATAAATCAGGTATATATTTGAAATATTTGAAAGTTCATGGACCCCGTTGAAATAGCATATATAGTTATGTGTCTAAATTGAATTTATGCCTTTATTTTTTAAAGCCCACCTATCAATTTCCAACACATGGCACCAATGTTCAAATTTATGACAATTGCCACTGTTCACGCATGCATGCTGCCTTTTGTTTTTGTTTTTGTTTTAATTGCCACTAGCCAATAAACAAATGAGAAAAATAATTAAATAGGTATTAAAATAATAATATTTAAATATATTCAATATTATACTCATATTAAAGATCTCATTAAAATAATTATAATTATATAATTATATAATTATTAAATTATATTAATTTATAAATTTTAATTTATAAGAATATATATGAATACACTTAATAAATTAAATATGTGGGTTTTTGCCTTTTGTCTCTAGCAATATATAAATTTGTGCATTTGGCTAAAAGCAAAAGCTAAATCTTGCATTTAGCCTTGCATCTTGCCTTTAATAATGTACATTAGAGCATGTATAATGACATGATTAAATGCTATGCTATATGCTAATTAAAGCAGAATTGATAAAAAAGCTCACTACAATGGCATAGCTAAATTTAGCATTTGCTATGCTATTGCTAAATTTTCCACCATATAGTAGAAAATTTAGCAATTGCTATTGAGGAACTCAAGAAAAAAGTTGACCCACCATCTGAAAAGTATGGGTAAAGAAAGAATAAAAAATCAAGTGAAAGAAAGTGATTGGTTGAAAAAGTGCTGGGTCCCACGAGAGAGAGAGGAAAAGATATTCACATGGATGAAAAATGTTGCAGCAAGAGGCATGAGGAGCAAGAGGCATGAGGATGAGCAGCTTGCATGAGTTGATTGACCATGTATTCAAATTTTACAATTCCTAAATTTGACTTTGACATGAAAAATACTAAAATATTAATTTGAGTATTAAAATAATAATATTTAAATATATTTAATATTGGATTCATATTAAAGATCTCATTAAAATATTTACAATGATATAATTATTAAAATAATTTAATATATTAAATTTAATTTATAAGGATATATATGAATATATTAAAAATATAAACATACTAACATATAACTATAACTTTTGTGCCATTGGAGCAAAAAACATAAAAATTATTACTAAATGCTAAAAGTCATGCTAAATATAGTATCATAGCATATAGTAAAAAGCCATTATACATGCTCTTAGTGATGTGGGACAAATTCTAAAAAAATCTAACACTTGTAAAAGAATGCCAAAAGTTCGTACGTTAGCTTAAAATGTTTAATCCTCCAATGTGAGTAGTGACGGATCCATATTGGTCAACGGGGTTTGTTGACCCCAATAACTTTTTTTTTTTGTCTTCTATTACTGTTGAGTACGTCAATATACAATTTGACTTCAATATTGTTGAATTTTTATTTTAAAAAAATAATAAGATATTTGATGAAATGCCTCAAATATGCCCTCTTTGATGTATTTCATTAGCTAAGAGAAGGCTAAAAGCACATTATGTTCAATTTCATAAACTTCTTTATCATGCACTCTTAGTGATTGATAAATCTTTGACTTTAAATGTGAGATGAGATACAGTTAAAGATTTTTTTTTTGGTCTGACAATTAAAGATTCTAACATTGTGATGTTAATTTTCTTTTATTGGTACAACTAGTGTTTGGGTAAGGGAAGGATAGGATTTTTTTTTGGCCATGAAGGAGGATAGGATATAAGTAGAAAAAAATTACTAAAAGGTAAGTAATATTATAAAGAATAAATACTTGACTCAGTCCTTTGTTGGAGCTCATCCAACCTCTTTTCACAAACACATGTCTTTTTAGTCTTTTTCATTCGAAATAAATAAAAAATTAAATTAAAAGATTAAAAAAAACATACATATGTGAGAGGGGGTTAGAAGAGTTCTTCCAACCAAAAATTGAGGCAGATATTTTCCTATTATAAATAGGTAGACGGTAGGAGGATTCCATTGTCAATCATAAGTTTGTCAACACCTCCACCTTGGCTTCAGCTTGAAGACAAAAGAGAGAAAGGGACTGGGACTGGGACTGGGACTGCCAAGACACGTGAGTGGAAAATCCTAGCTTCTGATAACAATGGATGGTTATGGAACACAGCTTGAAATTTGAATACAATTAGAGGAGCCTGCAAATCTGCAATATATATATATTCACTAAAGACAACTTATACTCGTGCATGGCACGTACACTGAATCATTGACTGCACAGCCCATGACTCATGACTCATCCCTCATGAGTTCCCCACCTGCAGGCACTGCCTTTCAATGTGGCTAGCTCCTAATAATATTTCACTACTTTATTCCATGGCACTATGGCAGTGTCTAAGAATTAATACATTAATTTGATGAAACTGGAAATTACTCCAATAGGCTCAAATCATATAAACAGAGTGATTAGCTCTAACCTCAAACCAGTTGGGTGACTCAATTTGACAAAAGTATAAACAAAGTAATTAGTTTTTCAATCAGCACCTACCGAGCACTCGACGCTATTTCGGAAGTTTAAGTTTGTGACTGGCTGATCTTGTGGTTAAGAAAATTACATTTTTTGTCCTTCTAATCAAAGCACCTTACATTTATTAAAGTAGAGTGGAACTTTGAGTTGATTTGAACTTCGGGTTGAGTCAAGACTCAAAAGTTGTGAGATTGTATGTGTGGGAAAAAACTTCTCTATTACTGGCGTATACACCTACTATCTCTCTCATTATACAATAGGTATGAAGAGAAAAATAGAGGGAATAAGTATGGGCCTAATACCCTTTTGTTTTAACACAGACTACTTGGGGACATGTTTCCATGGCTCAACAAGTGTACTCTCCTTTGGTCCATTGGAGGTCCAATGGGCTTCTGGGCCGTTAAGCGTCTGTACAGCCCACTAACAAGATTTGCTCAACTCCTTTCAATTTGGAAATTTATGAGCAGCAACCTAAAGAAGGTCAAATTAATGACATTCTATTTTATTTTTTGGTGAATAATGGCATTTTATTGCCTCACACTAAACCAACGTTTTGTTTTATCTGTTGGTACATGATGGATTAGGCCCAAATCTCTCTCCATTCTATTTTATTGTAGGTGTCCCGTTTGGATCGATCTCTTCCTCTAGTCTACTTAAGCTTTGAATATAGTATAATACAATTAAAGTAGGAAATTGAAAGCACTCTTTAATTATTGTCATTCTGAGAGAAATGATCACAATCACTAATTAATTAATTAAGCACACCACTAACATCACAATCACTAATTAATTAATTAAGCACACCACTAACATACTCTTTCTTGCCGATGAATAATTTATTTTATCTGTCTTTCACGAGCTGAAATGGCAGGCCTAGGTCAATATTACCAAGCATTTCTTATAGCATTAGCTCATTACCTACCTCAGATTTCGTGTGGGTTTACATTTTGCAGATAGCCAATTGCTATAAGAAAACCTGGTTATATACGTAATTAACATAATCTCTGGTATGTTAATAATCTTGCAGAATTTTGGTTTTCCCTAATTACATGATAAGCACTTACTTGGACTTGACAACTTCTTGCGTGGACTATTACACCCAACCTCAAGAGAGCGAGAGAAAGAGAGATATGTGACAAGATTTCCTTTAAAAAATAGGCACCTGAAATTAAAAGAGAGCACAAATTATTAAGTGACTGGACCAACTCACCAACATGTCACCCAACTTTATCAAATCTTAAGATAAATTAAATGGGAAAAGATTTGTATCAAAGAGTTTACGTGACAATTTTAAAACTTAATTAGTATAAATCTAATAAAACTTAAGGTAAGTTAAACTCAAAATGAGGGATTTGAATCCTCTCTTAAGCACTATAATCTCTTAACCTTGTTAATCTTTTAATTATAGAATGTCACGTGTCTTTTATAACATCCTATGGTTTACATTAATTTAAAACTATAATCACTAATAATTAAAAATAAGAAATAATCCAACCACATAAACATAAGAAACTTAAAAAAAAAACCATAAGCCCAGGCGCGCCCAGCCCACCCTCCCTCCCCAACCTCTGACCCCTTCCCTTCTCTCTCTTGATCTACTCTCCCTCTCTTCTCTGCAGATCGGATGGTTGGTGCCAAATTCTCCACTTTTCTTTGATTTGTATTCATGACTTCAATTTTTATACTTTACAAGCAGCCTCCCCACATGTTAATGGCAATGATGTGTTACGATTCTGCATGCAAATTAAGTAATTGCACAATAAACAAATTCAATGAATACTGTGTAATTTGATATGATATTTTTTTAATCATAATTGTATCTCACTCAATAAAGAGAAGGATAAGGTAGTAGTATTTCAAGCTGTTTTTTTATTTAATTTTTTGGAGGGACTCCGATCTACAGAGAAGAGAGGGAGAGTACGTAGAGAGAAAGAGAAAGGAAGAGAGAAAAGGGAAGGGAAGGGAAGGGAAGGGAAGGGAAGGGAAGGTGGGCTGGGTTTATGGTTTTTTTAATTTTTTTTTCTATTTTTTAAAGTTTTTTAAGTTTATGTTGGATTACATATGTGTTTTATTTTTAATTTTGATTTAGTGATTATAATTTTAAATGAGTATGAACCAGAGGATGTTATAAAAGACACGTGATACTCTATAACTAAAAGGTTAGCAAGGTTAAAAGATTAGAGTGCTTAGGAGATGATCTAAATCCCAAAATGAGACTTACAAAATAAACTTTTGTCTAAAAAAGTGTATATTTTTAAGAGTAATTATAACTTACACCCTTGAGATTTGGGGTGTTTCACAACTTGCACTATACATTAGTTTTCAATTTAATACCCAACGTTTTGATTTACTTACAATTGACTATCACTTTTGTCAGATCATCTAATTAGATGTTAACTGATGATGTGGCTATTGTGAGTCCACATTTTTGCTTACCTGCAAGGCTAAATGACCTCCTAGAATATCTCATAGGAAGTGCTTCAACTGTTTGATATAAATTTTGGTTTTAAAACAACCTCCCAAAATCCATATCAAACTTGATGTCTCGAAAATGCATATGAAGAGAAGTCGTTCGGCCTTACATGTTAGCAAAAATATAGAATCTGCAACTCCCACGTCAAAAGTTAATGTCTAACTAGATAGTCTGACAGACGACAGTAATCAATTGTAAGTAAATTAAAATATTAGGTACTAAATTAAAAAAATTGAAACGATAAGGTGTAAGTTGTGAAACATTTTAAACCTCAAGGGTGGAAGATGTAATTTACTCTAGTTTTAATGTTGATATATCAAATAAAACATACGAATAGTTATGGTGAGAGACTGAGAGGAAGAAGCAGGTATAAGAGGAAAAATGGACGTACAAAGCACAATGGCTCGTTTTATTTGATATGCGGTCGTTCTATCTAACCAGCTATGACATATGCCCTACAGATTTTCTACTTATGTTAATTTTTTGTGCTTATATCGTCAACATGTGCTTATGTCTAAAACTACCAAGGATAAGGCCAGCACACATTAAACCCCAATGGCTCCAAGTCCAAGCTATAGCGATCACCTTCTCTAAATTCAAAGATCGATCTAGCAGAAATACTTTTACCAACACGCAATTAAATAGACTAATCACTTATAAGTCATCATTTTCCATCGTGCACATATATAGCTTCATACATATGCTCTAATACTAGTACTACTAACTAGGGTTGATCCATCGCCATCCACAAGCTTGTCCTCAAGTACACCAACAAAACTAGCTTCTCTAAATTCAAAGATCTACAAATACTTTTACCAACACGCAATTAAATAGACCAATCACTTACATGTCATCATTTTCCATCGTGCACATATATAGATTCATACATATGCTCTAATACTAGTACTACTAACTAGGGTTGATCCATCACCATCCACAAGCTTGTCCTCAAGTACACCAACAAAACTCTCCCATATTTTTTTGTGTGTTTCCAATTCAACAAATCGCCATTAATGGAAACAAGAACCTCATCCCACAAAGCATTTCAACCTCCAAGATATGGGAACCTCATAACCATTCTTAGTATAGACGGAGGTGGAATCAGAGGAATCATTCCTGGAGTTCTTCTTGCATACCTTGAATCTCAACTTCAGGTAAGAAATTAAATATATATCCCAGAAATAATAATGGAAATCCGTTCAAAAAATTGTTCATATATATATATATATATGTGTGTGTGTGGTTCTAGCTCTCTGAATTGAAGCTTAATTACATGCATTATATATGGGGGTACTAATTAGGAACTAGATGGTGAAGAGGCAAGGCTTGCAGATTACTTCGATGTGATTGCTGGGACAAGTACAGGTGGTCTAATTACAGGCATGTTAGCAGCACCCAACGAAAACAACAGGCCACTTTTCGCTGCCAAAGATATTGTCCCATTTTACCTTGATAATTGTCCCAAAATTTTCCCACAATCAAGGTGATATTTATGTTCAAACTATACAAATTTTGTTCACCAAATAACATAACGGATTTTTATATATTTATGCAAATTGAGTTCATTCTAAACTTCATTTATTTCTATCAAATAATATACGATCTCACATTATTTGATAAACAAATTTAATAACCTTAACATTATTGATGCATGTTATGGCATGCATGTAGTGATCACTAAACCTCTTTTTGGCTACTACTCAAAAACATATATAGGGGACTGTGTGCATCAGTTACAGATCTTGTTAAAGCTCTAACTGGACCAAAGTATGATGGAAAGTATCTCCGCAAGCTAATAAGGGAGACATTAGGGGACAAAAAGTTGGACCAAACCTTGACAAACGTGGTTATTCCAACTTTTGACATCAAGAAACTTCTGCCTGTCCTTTTTTCCTCTTATCAGGTTGCATATATGCTTCTCCAGTTTTTTTTTTTTCTTCTAATGGAAATATATGTATATTAATGAACTAATTACCCAATTATGATAATTCAACAATTTCATGTGGAATTTGATTTATTTTTAACCAACCAACCAACCCCATACATTAATGAACAAGACTTCCCTTATTTTTTCAATGAATTAATTAGGTGACAAGCCGTCCAGTCTTGAATGCTCTACTTTCAGACATCTGCATTGGTACCTCAGCAGCGCCAACTTACTTTCCAGCCCACTATTTTGATCAACAAGGGGAATCAGAAGAATTCAACCTCATCGACGGTGGCGTGGCTGCTAATAATCCGGTGATACTCTTATCAAATATATGACATGTCATGTTATTGAAGTCTGTGTATTCCGACCATACATTTTAACAAATATCTACTCAATCAATGATTCAAAATTTCAAATTGATGAATCTGACAACATAACATATTAAACTGTTCAGTAAGAAAAAATTTCTCTAACCAATATGTACGGACTAACTAATATTTAGTAGCTTGTTTTATAATTCCTACAGGCTATGGTTGCCATTGGTGAAGTGACAAAAGAAATTACGAGGCAGAGTCCAGATTTCATGGACATTAAGCCGCTGGAGTACAATCGTTTTCTCTTGGTCTCATTGGGGACAGGTTCAGACACGAGTGAACTGAAATACGATGCTAAGAAGGCTTCCAAGTGGGGGGTTATAAGCTGGTTATACAATGATGGCTTTACTCCTTTGTTGGATTGTTATGGTGAAGCAATTGCGGATTTGGTTGATTACTACAACTGTGTTGTTTTCCAAGCTCTTCATTCTGAACATAGCTACCTCAGGATTAATGTAAGTTTTAATTCATATCTTTCACATATTTTCCTCATGTTTTTATTATACGATAGTAGAGCCTATTTGGGGGTATTTTTGGTAAACGATTTTTATAGCATTTGGCAGAAATAGACAAAAGTATTTTTTGCGTTACAGAAACACTTTTAAGTGCTTTCATGTTCATGTTTTATCACTTAGCTATTATTGTTGAATGCGAAAGCAGGAGGACACACTAAAGGGAAATCTAGCCTCAGTTGACAAAGCAACCAAGGAGAACTTGGAAAATCTAGTGGAAGTAGGAAAGCAATTGCTCAAGAAAACAGTTTCACGCACAAATTTGGATACGGGCCTCTATGAACCAGTTGAAAATGGTGGCACCAATGAGCAAGCACTTCAAAGGTGACTTCTACTTATCAAACACTTTTCAAGTTTTTCTTCTTATGTTCAATAGTTTTTATATGATATCCACCAGATAAATTAGCTTTATTTTTCCTGAATTAATAGTCATCATCATCATCATATTAATGCATGCAGGTTTGCAAATTTACTTTCTGATGAAAAGAAACTCCGGGAGTCAAGATCACCACACGCCAAAGACACAAAGTAATAAGCTTTAAAGTTGGGCTCATATATTTCTACTTCTAGCATGCTTGAATTTGGAAATTTATTCATTAATGTATGTTGAACAAAAATTGTAAATAAATAATAATAATATTACTCAACATAATTTCACCCAAATTCATTTAAGGAATAAGGGTTTTATTATTTTTGGTACGACCCATTCAAGATGGAGTACATCTCTTAATTACAATCCCTTGAATTAAGGGAATACCCTTTGATTCCAATTGCAATGAAACCAACAGATCACTTTGTGAGTGTTTGGATTTTCAATAGGTGAAAGACCTATTGAAATAGAATTTATTTGCAGCTGCGGTTGCACCCATATTTTAGGTTGACTACGTACCAATTGCAAGATCAAACCACATGTAGTTCCAAGGTTTTTAAGAATTAAATGGGTGGATGACCCAATTAAATCAATTGTGTAACTTGGGTAGAGTTTAGAGCCCTTAGATTTGATTTGAGAAATTAATTCAGAAACTTTTGTGTGTAGAATTAATTTATGAAGGATTTGAGCGGATTTGATTTGGTGCGAAATTAATTCAAAGAAACTTGTATGAATTAATTCCTAAGAGAATTTAGAGAATTTTGTGAATGAGGTTGAATGTGAATTTCACTCACATTGCCTACATACCCATGATGGGATCAAACCGGACGTAGTTCGTAAAGAATTTGACTTGATTGGCTTTATGCCATTTTGAGATTTGGATTTGAGAGATTTGGTTTCGTACCAATTGAGAATTTGGTTTTGTACCAATTTGAGAGTTTGAATTTGGGGTTTGGATTTGGTTTCGATTTTGTACCAATTGAGAGAATTGGTTTTGTACCAATTTGAGAGTTTTAATTTGGAATTGGAGGAAAATGTGCCCATTAATATTTTTGTATCATTTATTTGTTAAATGACACATTTTTTTATAATGGGCTAACAAGAATTTGGTTATATGCCCACTAATATTTTTATATCAATTACTTTATTAATTGATACGTTTCTTATTCTTTAATGGGCAAATGGATTTGAGAGAAATCCATTAGACTTTGTACCAACTACCAACTAAATGTTAATTGATAATTATTTATTAATGGGCATTGTAATTTTGGAGACAAGCCCAATTAACCTTAATTTGAATTCACACCAATAAAAGATTTGTCAATTGGTGATTTGTTTTGTTGATGGGCTGTTTCGGATAGACACATGACTATTGAACTTTGATTGAAGACATTTGTCTTCCTACTGGGCTTTCTTTAGTAGGAACTGCTCTTGAGAAATGAGATTTCTTTGTGACTCATTTTGCCTTGAGAGTGCTAGGCAGCAAGTTTTTTTGTTTGCTTCTTCCAAAAGAACAGTAATCCATTTGCATGGGTTCTATATTGTGACTTTGAAACCATACATTCTTCACAAAGAGAACAAGTGGCTGATTTTCTTTCTCCACCCAAAGGTAACGAGCCTTCCTTGTATGATTGCCTTCTCTTATTGTTTAATTATGTTCAATGGCAACCCAATATGGCTTTCCTCAATCTTCCCTTCCGTCTTTTTGTGGGCTGGCCTTTCAATCCTTTCTTTTTTTGTTGCCTCCGTTGCAGACCTTGCCTTCTCTTGGTCTCTAACTTGCAGCCATGCCCAAATAACAATCTTGTATACACGGGCCAGCAAAGTAAGATATTTTTTGTTTACTTTGCTCTTGTAGCTGGAAGTCTCCATTCATTTCTGTTTGACGTACAGAGAGCAAGAAGGCCAGTCATTGCTTTTTGCTTGGCTTTCTCTTTTGGTTTCCCTTAATTATTTATTTTAAATGAAGAAATGAAAGAGCCATCTTTTTGTTGGTAGCGGCAGAGAAGGATTTTTGCTGTTACTGCCATCAACTTTGAGCTGATGCCCTTGAGCATGATATTTTGTTGATGCTCTTGGGCGTTGCCTCTGTTGTTGATGCACTCGGGCATCATTTGGGTCCATCTTTTTGATGTCCGTAGCCACCAATTTGGTACTCGATCGAATCCTTTTTTTTTTTTTTTTTGCGGATTCAGCTAAATCCATTTTTTAAAATGGTGGTTTCAGGCGAAACCAAATTTTGGAAGAGAAAAGATTCAGCCGAATCCATTATTTGAAGCTCATGATGGTTTCAGCTGAAACCAATTTTTTTAGAGAGCAAGGATTTAGCCGAATCCAAATATTTGACATTTGAGAGATCCATCTTGAGAGGATTCTAAACGAATCTAAAAGCCGTCTTGAGGGGATTCTAAACGAATCCAAAGGCCGTCTTGAGAGGATTCTAAACGAATCCAAAAGCCGTCTTGAGAGGATTGTAAACGAATCCAAAGGCTTGATTCAACGCCATTGGAGGAGAATTTTGGTTGAATCCTAAAATAGAGATGAAATGAATGGCATAGAATGACAGCTACCTGTAATGTTTGTTCTGGCGACTGCACTTTTGCTTTCTACACTTCCCTTTCCTTAGCCTTTTGGCGTTCTCTCTCTTTTTTTTGGATCCATTTTTTGAAGTTGCTCACCTCATTTTATAAGCAACATGAGACGCTAAGAAAAGAGGATGTGATGGAATAACTCATTTGAAATCAAACTAATCTTTTTAGGGGTTGATAATTTTTAGTTCAAAATTGATAATTATCTCTCAATTATCCTTTATCATAGAAGTCTCATATTTATCAACTTCATGCATTTCAAAATATGAAGCTGATGCACAGTTTTTTTTTTTTTCTTTTATCCAACTTAGCACCAGCCACCTATGTGACGTGGGGCTCTATCCTTATTTTTTTTGAATTTTTTTATGGTTCAACAATGTACTATTTATTGGTGGACTATGATAATCCATCTAGTTAATTAGCCTAAGGAGCTGCATGAAAGCTGATTGTATTTTCGGTTCTTTGTTATCAATGAAATTGATCTTTGGCCAAGACAAAAGAAAAAGACAACAAAATGCAAGATGTTTTTCAAATAATAGGGTAAGCTTACAAACAATATAATAGAACAGAATTAAATCAAGAACGAGGAGTGGTGAGCATTGACCCACATTCCCATCAACCACTAAACCAATCCAATTATCGAAGTGTTTTATTATTTTTTTGATCAACCAATTCAGACGGAATTCCCATATGATAATATACAAAAGAACAGCCAGTATAAGCGTTAACAATACATGCTATGTACCTCACTTTGCAACTATGTGTATAATCTGCCTACATGGGAAACTCTTATGCACAAATTGAATAAAATAATAAGCAAAAATAAATTATACATAGCTGGAATACAGCTACAAGCCTACAACTCAAACTATGCAAATATTTGCTGAATGGCTGTCTCAGCATTTCCATTGTACTGTGCAAGAAGATGGATGGCATCAGCCCTCGAAAAAGCTAGAAATTCCTGCAAGCACCAAAATGGTAAAATTAGTTGTTGTACTGAGCAAACCTGTGTTAGAACTTAGAACTTAGAGATAATGCTTATATTAGAACAAAATATCATAGCTTGGTAGCAATTGCAATTTACCAACCATACAGAGACCTGGCCCAACATTTCTTTTAAACCTAGGGGAATCCTTTTGGTGGGGAATATATTGATGATCAGGAATCTTATGTCGTAAGGATGACCAAGAATGGGAAGGACAATGATGTGCAATGGACAAAATAACTATAGGAAGACGCCAATCTTTGGTAAGAGCAAGGAAGTGTTGTGGTTTTGTCTCGTCGGAAATTTCTGGAGGAAGCTACAGTTCTGGCCAAGAGCAGTAGGGAGACTGGGCAGTGGGGTAGTTTGTTGTTTTCCTAGTGGGGTACGATTTTGGAAGACAAATAGGACTTGCACAAGACTTTCCTAGTGTGGGAAGGAGTTCTAAAGGGTTTTCCTTGTGTACAAGGGAATAGAATTAGCTAATAGGTAGATTACCTAATTCTATTAGGATTAGGAATCCATATTGTAAGAGGTAAGTCTATGCTCTATAAATAGGCTGCTGCAAGTCTCATAAATAAAAAATATAAGTATAGCTAGAGACTTCTAGGGAAGAAACTCAAAGAGAGACTCGGGTTAGAGACTCAAGGGTGAGTGACTTCAAGGGAAGGGTTTTTCAAGAGGGAAAAACACAAGAGAGCTATTTGTGCAAGAGAGAAGAGAGCGGCTGCGAGTTGGGTAGTCTAGGGTTTCAATAAGTTCTTGTACTCTTATTCTATACATAGTGCAGCTGTGATTCTCTAAGGATCACACGGGGACGTAGGCAAAGTTCGCCGAACCTCGAGAACAAATCTTGGTGTTTTTTGTGTTTACTTTTGCTGCCATATTGTGTGTTGTTTGCTATATCTGTTTTAACTCTAGAATACATCAAGGACAAGATCACAGGGGGTGTTAATTCACTACAATTGGTATCAAAGCCAGGTTGGTAATAGGTGTCCGCGATGTCTAGAGGAGGTCGAAGCATGGACTTAGGGGATTTAAGGCCTGCTTTGAAGCCATATGATGGCAAGGATGATTTTACAGATTGGCAACGGATGATGAAGAACGTGCTGGTGCAGCAGGATCTGGATGATGCACTTCTTGGTGAGAAGCCGACAACCACGTCAAAAGGAACATGGAACAAGGTTCTCAAGAAGGCCAAGAGTTCAATAGAGATCCACCTCACAAGATCCGTGAGGTCTCACATCACAGAGGCGATGACAGCAAAAGAAGCATGGGACAAGTTAGAGAGTGTTTATATGGGCAAGACGGTGTCCAATAAACTCTTCTTGAAGGATGAACTCTTCGGGCTTCGACTAGAAGAAGGTGGAGATGTAGCGGATCATGTATGCAAATTTCAGCATTGCATAGCTAATCTCGACAAGGTCGAAGAAGTTTACAAGGATGATGATAAGGCTATCATCTTGCTGAGATCCCTGCCATCTTCTTTCAAGCACTTCCGAACAACTTTGATGTTTGGAAAGGAGACTCTAAAGCTTGATGACGTGGTGCAAGCGCTCCAGTCATATGCAAAGTTAGATGATTTAACTGAAGACACTCAGTCATCACAAGGCCTTTACGCTAAGGGCAAGGAGAAGAGTCGAGGGAAGGAAAGGAGGGGCAGATCTAGCAAAAAGGGGAAGTCCAATGATTCCGATGAAGAAGGTGGTTGCTTCGAGTGTGGTTCACTAGACCACTGGAAAAGGGATTGCCAGATATGGCTGGAGAAGAAGAAGAAAAGGGATGAAAACTCAAGTAACGTCGTGGTCGACGATGGGGAGCTTTTGGTGGTATCTTTAGGTAATTCTACTCCACATGCTTGGTATTTGGACTCCGGATGTAGTTTTCATATGTGTGCAAACAAGGAGTGGTTTCATACATATGAGGAATCTAGTAAGGGCAAAGTTTTGTTGGGGGATAACTCTGTGTGCAAGATTCATGGCGTCGGCACAGTCAAGGTGAAGATGCAAGATGGAATTGTTAGGTTGCTTGGGAATGTGCGATATATTCCTACATTGAAAAGAAATCTTATCTCTCTTGGAACTCTAGAGAAGAATGGGTATGCATTCAAGTCTAGAGCAGGGAAGCTCCAAGTCTCAAAAGGATTAAGTGTGATCCTGAAGGGAGTTGTGCAATCTAATAATCTCTACAAGCTTTCCGGGGTTACAGTGATAGGTGGAGCAGCTGCGTCTACCAAAGAGAGCTTGGATGTTGAGCTCATGGAGCATTGTAACAAGGGAGAGCAAGGGCATCATCTCACAAAGGAAGAGTCTCATCAAATAAGTGCTACGGCTAAGGAAGAAGAAGCAACAAATCATGATTGTTGCTTGGTTAGTTATTCATCAAAGATTGACTTCAAGGATGCAGCAAGGGAAGTCAATAAAGATGAGGAAGGTTTGATTGTTGTTAAGGAAGATGCAACCATAAAGGCAATCAAGGTGGTTATGAAGGTAAATCCAGTTCAAGAGAAGGCCAACTCTGAGCTGGTGGAGCATAACACAAGGGTTGAAGAGTTTGGGCAGCAACAACAATCAACAAAGGTTCAAGAACAGGTGGAGAAAAAGAGCACAAGGCAGTCCAAGCCCAAAAGTACCATCAAGCTAACTCATAAGTTTTGGTGGGAAAAGGACAGAGGTTACTATGGTGTTAGTAAGGGAAATCCGGCTACATTCAAGGGGGCTTGTGAGAGTAAGGAATGGGAACGTCGGAGGTGTGCTAGGTTGTCTCTACAAAGGAACTTCAGTTGGAAGTTAGTTCCTAAATCCAAGGAGAACGTTGGCTATGAATGGGTTTATGGAACAAAAGGCGAAGAGAATCTTGAGGCTGCAATTAAGATTCGAAGGTACAAGCTCGGGTTGAGCTTGCTCAATCTTCAAAGTTAGTTGATTGAGGGTGGAGCACCTTCTCACTTAAGGTGCATTGAGGCAATAGGTTTTTTGCCAATGTGAAGGGGTTTTGGAGGTTTGTTCGAGGTTACTTCAAGACTAGAGAATATCTCGAAGGTACAACATTCATGGCTTTGGTTCCGACTCGCCAAGGTGGAGATTGTTGTGGTTTTGTCTCGTCGGAAATTTCTGGAGGAAGCTACAGTTCTGGCCAAGAGCAGTAGGGAGACTGGGCAGTGGGGTAGTTTGTTGTTTTCCTAGTGGGGTACGATTTTGGAAGACAAATAGGACTTGCACAAGACTTTCCTAGTGTGGGAAGGAGTTCTAAAGGGTTTTCCTTGTGTACAAGGGAATAGAATTAGCTAATAGGTAGATTACCTAATTCTATTAGGATTAGGAATCCATATTGTAAGAGGTAAGTCTATGCTCTATAAATAGGCTGCTGCAAGTCTCATAAATAAAAAATATAAGTATAGCTAGAGACTTCTAGGGAAGAAACTCAAAGAGAGACTCGGGTTAGAGACTCAAGGGTGAGTGACTTCAAGGGAAGGGTTTTTCAAGAGGGAAAAACACAAGAGAGCTATTTGTGCAAGAGAGAAGAGAGCGGCTGCGAGTTGGGTAGTCTAGGGTTTCAATAAGTTCTTGTACTCTTATTCTATACATAGTGCAGCTGTGATTCTCTAAGGATCACACGGGGACGTAGGCAAAGTTCGCCGAACCTCGAGAACAAATCTTGGTGTTCTTTGTGCTTTCTTTTGCTGCTATATATATTGTGTGTTTGTTTGCTAATTAGTCTAACTCTAGAATACATCTAAGACAAGGCTAGAAGGTGTTTTTCACTACAGGAAGTAAAACTAACTAGTGCTCAAAAGGGAAAAATCACAACTACATATTGAATATGCTTCCAAAGGCGAGACAATACGGAAAAAGTATGCACTTTAGTCCAAATAACATACCATTACTTTCAGTATTGCATTTTCGTCACACACAACATCTCTGGATGACACTTGAGTCAGACTGTTACCATCTTCCACCATCCTGGTGCTTGAAGATATTGTAACTTGTGAAGACCCATTAGAGCAACTATCAGCATTAGACTTCGATGTTGCGGCAACAGCGAGCGAAGGAGTATTAACTTCTTTCAATGAATCAATCTTCAATAGACTTTCAAAGTGATCTTTACACATTTGAAGTTTAAACCACTCATTATGTGTGTGAAGGGTTGCTCTCATTATTTTCATAAGCTGGGGCTCGTCAATGCCAAGCCTCCTACCAATTGCAACCTATCCGAGACAGAAGCAAGTGTTAATTTCTTATTCAAGGCATGGTACATTGTTAATTTCCATATATTACATTTAGGAATAATGTCCGGATAGCAAAAAAAAAAAAAAAAATCGACAGTGAGTGCTAATTGCAACCTAAAAGCTGTTTTAGAGAACATAAAGCAGTATACAAGTATAACTGAATACAATTAACCAAATATATTGCATCAGCAGTTACTATTAATTCTTAATTCAGTCATGGCATACCTGGAGTGAAGTTGCAATAGCATGTAAAGGCAAGCCTTTCCCAAGTGCATCTTCATTAGGTTGGAGCAGTGCTAACAAAGTCTCCTTCAAAGGTTTCAGTAAAGTTGGATTACTGGCAGCTAAAGGACCTAAATGAGAGCATGCAACCCTGAGAGCACTAGAATAATCACCAGAGCTGACAAGCTTAAGAAATTCAACCTAAAATTGGTGAAAAGATTAGACTGACAAAACATTGTATAATATTATAATGAATAGAAACTATTTCCTTCAATGAAGCATTGAGAATACATGATCTAAGTACCTGCTTAAGTTGGAACAGCAAAATAGGATTGTGTACAAAAAAGTTTGGGTCCATAGCATTAACTTCTTCCACAACCTCTGCAGCCATTCCTTTGCTGGCTAGTTCCTTCATCCCAATCACAATCTCATATTTATCCTCCACATTGTTAATGTCTAAAGTTAAACACTCAGATGCCTGCAGAGCAACACTTTTGTCAAATAATCAACCAGTACCAACACTAACACTAGCACTTCTACCTAATAACAACGAAACAAAACCTGCTGTTGCTTCGATGAATACGTATTGGAAACCAGGGCAGTTGTGCTAAGCTCTTGATTACAAGAAACACCATGAGTAAAACCAACATCATCTTGTCTTCCCCTCCATCGCTTGCGTTTACTTCTTTCTGCAGTTACGTTGGTCCTGCTTCTTCGTGTTCCTCTAAGCTTTTCATGCTGATGTGATCCACTAGTGCTACAATCCCCATGGTTGCTTGTTGACTCACAAGCATAACGTAATTCAACCTCGATTCCTTGCATGCTAGTCACATCTGAATTCTTTTCAGGGGAACCACCTAGGTGATCATTAGTAATGGAAACTTCACCATCAGAATGCTTGCTGGCACCATAATCCACCTCATGAGAACAGTCTTTTGATGAACTATACCCAATCACTGGTTGATCAACTTTCAAAGATTTGGAAAGGCTTTGTACTCCACCAGATACTGTCATTGATAGGTAGATCAGTAGTAGTCAGAGTGAGAAATTAAAAAAATATAAAAGCCTAGGAAACTTTGGAAAAGAAGGATGAAACGCAAAAGTTCAAATTTCACCATAAGAAGATGCAATACCGGAATCCACAATGCCCCTGTAAACGCAGTACTCGCGAACAAGCTCGTCAAGCATGGTAACATCAAATCTCATTCTACATAATTCATTCTGCAGTCAATTAGTACAAGAATTAGTACTAGTGGACTCAAATATTTAAACCAACCATAAATAACTCAAAGAACCTCATAAATGATTTATTGGATTTATGGGCAGGAAGATATATTTGTCATTGAGAATGAAAATGTAAACACATTGGCATCATTAAGGTTTATTCTTCATGGGGAACCACTAACATGCAAGCTTAAGTAGATAATAGAAAGAAATATAGTTTAATGTTAGTGCATAATGTCAAAATCTTGTTCTTCAGGTTGGAAGAAAAGAAGTAATGTAGTATCAGCACTATAAGTTCTTCTACCCCTTCTTCTGGTCAAATCAGTCGCTACTCTTTAGATGCTCAGCCTTTCACTTATATAAACAACTGACCAGTATGCTTGTTCTTTCATTTATATCTAAAAAATGTATGTCTTAAATCAATTAAGAGCTACGAATATAGGTGGGAAAAGACAAGGACTAGTCTACATATGCATCAAATGACCAATTTTCGTATGAATTGTGAACATGATGAATACAATAAAAAAATTTAAAACTTACAGAAATGTAATAAACAAAATTTACATTGAAAAGTAATTAACCTGAAACGCCTGAAATAAATCACCCTTAGAAAATCTCAAGCTATCTACCGCTTCTTGTCTTTCAAGCTCTACAGCATGTGCAAGAGCTTGTATGTCCACCTGGTTTTCCAAAACAAACATGAAATTATATAAAGGCATGCTTAGCAGTGCAAATGATGGTTTTATTACTTGATTGTCTAACACAAGAAAATGAGGAAAATCTTGTGGATATCACATTTACCCTCAAGATGCTGACCTATATGATAATTCTCTTTTCACCTCAAGTAACATCTATGGACAGTTGTGCATATTTAAAAATCTCACCTCCTCAAAAGGAGGTGCTTCATACAGGCTCTCCTGGGGTGTTGCAGGGGGGTCACGCTCCTCAAGAAGCAACCTCTGAGTAAGATCTGAAATGGGTGATGAAATTCCTTGGCGAAAACAAAATCCCTTGTGTATGCTGCATAATACAAGGATAACTTCAAAAGATAAATACAATGATATAGTGCCTCAGATGTACCCACACACACACACACTCACTCACTCACCTTGCATACCAAAGATCAGAATAATATTAACTGTGAGTAATACCTTATTAAATATATCAATGTCATCGAGAAGACTGGATCATAGGCATGTAAATGAGCTCTTAAGACAGTGGAAATCAATCCAGCAATGTCAAACCTCCTCCTTTCAGACCACTGGAATACATAAAGAAAACATGCCTTTTACCACAAGCTACATGTATGGGTGAAAAAAGAAGAACCGTAGGTCATAGCTGTCTACAAGAACATTATATACATTGAGTATCCCACCTCACTTGCTACTGGAGAAGTTTGATCGTCTTTGTCATATATAAAAGCGAGAAGAACATGCTTGAATTCCTCATATGCTTCCTTAAATGCAATAAAAACATCCATCAGAAGCCATAATTGAAAAGAAAGAGCAATTGCATCAAAGCATTTAGTAAAATATCAAAACCCCAATTCTCATATTTGCTCAATTTTAACACATACAACAGAACTATAAGCTAGCCTCTCTAGTCTCTCGGCAGTGAATTCCATTAAAGGATTCACAAAGAAAGAAAAAAGACGAAGCTTAAAAGCAAAGAAATAGCTTTTTAAGTACCGGGTAGGCGTCAAGGGCACAAGGAGCAAGAGCAGTTCTCAGGCAATTAATTGCAGAATCACGATCCTCTGCAGTCTCTCTCCTCAACAGCTCAATAAACCTCTTTAAACAAATGGCCAAAAATTAACAATTTTGAGGATGAAAAAGACATAAATAAACCCCCAAAAAAGTACAATTTATCCGGCATTTTCTCGGCAGCCAAACAGAGGCAGTACCTGTTTCTGCAAGCGGAAGAGGAGTCGGTGATCGTCGAGAATGAAAGGGGCGTGGGAGCGAAGGAGATCGATGGCGGCTTCAATGTCGCCGGCCTCTAGCGACCGTCTGATCTGGCGAATGATCAATCTCGACTGGTAAGACGACGAAGAAATAGAGGAGGAAGAAGAAGAAGAGGGAGGCGAGGAGGGTGGAGACGAAGAAGACGATGTCGTATAGGAGGAGTCTTCGACCAGGTTCTCGGATTTCGCGAAATCGATGATCAAAGCGTCTAGGGCTTCCCAGTTAATGGGGGTTGAGTCCATCTGAATTTTTGTCGGGAAAGTTTTTCGCTGTTCGGGTTGAAGAGGAAGGTGGTGGAGGGGAAAATATTCTCGGATTGTGATTGTGAGGTAAAAATGCGGATGGATTGGGCTTTTATACGTGGCGGTTAATCAGAGGAGTTGGAGGGCGGATGTTGTTAGTTTGTTACTCTTAACCTTTGGGTGATTTATGTTTTGCTGATGTCTACGTGGAAGCCTACGAATCTGGAAAGGTCTGCGATCTGATAAGTGAAGCCTATCTCTGTGTGTCGACAATGGGCTGTTCAGATAAGTAAATAATCCAACCGAACCAAATATAATAGAAGTAGGGTTTAGGCTGTTTAGCTGGGGACATGTTTGAGACAGATTTGCAAACCTTGGATCCACATGAGTAACCCAATATGAGTGGGCCTGGCCCATAGGCAGGGACGGATCCAGGATCCCAAACTTGGGGGGTCATCATCAGATCAAGTTTAGCGCCGCGAAGCGGCGGCAAAATTTTTTAGGGACCAAACATGTGGCCGGCTCTGGTGGTGAGGGCTGGATTAGTGGGTTGGGTTTGTGTGGTGTGGGTTTTGGGAAGTTTAATTCAATCAAATATTTAAATTTAAAATTTTTAAATATATTAATTAAATATAACAACCATTAGTTATATTTTTGAATCTTAAATCTAAAAAAAATGGATTTTAGTCTATACCCACAACCCCACAACCGTACGAGTAATAGGCCACAACACATACATGGTTTTAGTTAAAATGGGCTGCTGTATTAGCCCATCCCAATTCCCATTTGTTTTCCTTTTCAACTAGGCCTACCCACGTAGCCTTAAGTCAGCAAGATTCAGGCAATCATCACCATCACTAGCCTTTCACTCTCGTTTTATGTTCTCTCGCTCTGTCTCAACTCTCAGCTCTCACTCTCTCTCACTACTCATTAAGCATCCAAATCATCGCCACTCACCAGCTCTCACTCTAAGAAGGAAGAAGGCTAGCTATTGAAACTGTTTTGAACCAGTTCGATTGGGGCGGCTTCTCTTAGCTTGAGAAAAGTGAGGCCGTGAGGGTCGCCGTCCAAACACTCGGGGGGTCGCCGTCCAAAGAGATGGCATGTTATGGGCTTCTCAGCTGGCTACTGGGGGGTCAGACGACCCCCCACCTTTGTATGTGGATCCGTCCCTGCCCATAGGAGTTACAGTCCATGACAAGAAGGTCGGCCCAAAATGCATAAGATCTTGGGTCGAGCCATTCAATGATGAGAGGCCCTTGATAAGGGGCCGGCCCATGACGAGGTGAGGATGCCAAGCGAGGGCAAACATAAGAGTATGGGTGCAAGTAGAAGTCTTGACTGTCAAGGCATACCAAGATCATGTTGTCATCCCACAAATCATAAATAGTGCCCAATAAGGAAAGAGTTTTAGCAGCACCTGTTTTGAGAGAGAGAATCAAGTATCAAGAAATGAAGGCATGGTTTATCATAATTAAGTATTGGATCTCCGTGAGATTCTATAATGACTATAGTCATTGTATGCCGTCCACAAAAACTTATCATTTATGGACAAAAAGTTACCACTTATTACCACTTACTTGAGCGATCTATCAAAAAGTAATAACTTTTTGTTGATGACATATAATGATTGTAGTTATTATAGAAGCTCTCTGGATCTCCCTACCTATTGCCAATTAATTTTGAGTTATATGCTCAAATTTACTCTATGGTATCAAACCAAGTTCACGTGTTTAGCCAAACATCCACATGTGGTCTCACATCACCTAACATATGTTGTCTATGTGTTTGATCTAAGTGATGTCATATGTGAGGGGACGTGTTGAGAAAGAGAATCCAACATTAGGAAATTAAGACCTTGCATAGTGGTCTCCCCACTCATATTACCAATTAGTTTAATTTAGAGATAAATGGTCCTAGCTATTTCCTATATTATAAAGGGATTTAAATTTCAGCATAACCAGGAAAGTCATAAAAGGATCGTAGATACAAGTATACAACCAAAGGGAATAATAATAGTTTACAACACCTCTATAAAAATATGAGGCATCATTCAAAGAAGGAAGTCACCCTCAATTACACAACAATACAATGCTTATCCGCTAATAAAGTGTATCGAACCAAGTTTTCTACTATGCACAAGCAATCTTCAGAAATGAGAGAGAGAGAGAGAGAGAGAGAGAGAGAGAGAGAGAGAGAGAGAGAGAGAGAGAGTATTATTAATCAATAAACTTGCAAGTACACATCATGTGTCAAACAATATGATTTTACAGCTTGGATTGGGCTTCAAATGTTGAGTAGTCAACTTCTAGCTGCATATTTGTGTGCATTGATTGATAGAAGCGGCGAGTTTTGGTTGAGACAATTCAGGATTTATCTTTCTTAGAATTGGAAGAAAAAGATTGAAATGACTGCATATAATAATTAATTTCACTTCACAAGTATAGGGTCATGATTCATGAATCCCTTGTAAATTTGTAGTAAGGTAGTGTTAATGTGTCAATTGGAGGAGCCTTGGTGTAATCTTCCCTTGCGCAGTCTTCTTTCCTCCGATAGCAATTTTGCAAATCTGCCATATGCATGCGACAACTAATTAATGCTTATATACAAATTCAAAGTAGTTTGATTATTTAAGTGATCACCTACTACGTACCTAGTGAGGGCTTCTTCATTGGTGCCTTCATTTCCAGCTGGTTCAAAAATCCCAGTATCAAGATTCACCCTGGAAACTGGTTTATGCAACAGACTCTCACCAGTCTTTATAAGCTCCTCCATGTTCTTATTTGTTGCCTTGTCGGTCGATGATATGTCCCCACTTAACGTGTCATCCTGCAATTACATGTTTTTGATCAATAATGTGGTCAATAAATGTAGTACATATTAGTGAATGCAATTGAGGGGTTGAACTTATCAAAGTACCTGAATACGAAGGTAGTTGTGCTCACATCTAATGGAGCGGAAAATCAAGGACATATGAAGGTCAACCATGTCTCCGCTGGCAAATGTAAATGCATCAACTAGAGGGGAATGGCCATCCGAGTAAAGCCAGCCCAAAATCCCCCACTTTGATGCCATTTTTGCATCGAACTTTTTCTCTATCTTTGAAGTTCCAGTGCCTAGAGAGAGCACAAGGTATTTCCCATAGTCTAGACTTTGTGGTGAAGGCAGAGCATTTGGATCGCCTGGGAACACCGTCCCTGTTGGCTTCATTGCCAGCAATGCCTTTCCAATTCAAATCACGAAATTGATTCCATATGAGTATAGTTAAGCATGCATACCTAATCTATATATGTAAACAAGATCATATTATCAGGGTAAATAAGAAAAGGAAACACTAAAAATTTGAAATTCCTATTCTGTCACTCGGGTTTTGGCTGAAGTGGTAACGATTGCGATGGGGATATATGGACTAGACCCTTTTCCGAAATGCTGGCAAGTAAAGAAAAACGAACCATTTAATCAATTAAGGGAGAAATTCTTACATACAACGGGTGTATATAACATGTCTCTTTTATATTCACCTCTTATGTTCCGATCATGTGGCCATTGTAAGAGGGACGTAGGAGGGGTGTAGTATATGTTAGCACAGTCCCACATTACCTGGTTACGTTTTGAATATGTAGCATCTAAGTACATGGACACCCTTTAGTCCTTTACTTGAAAGCTGGATTTCAAGAATAAACTTTACCTATGAGTTTAACACCCACAACTAACGTTAGCATTTTTTGGATGAAAGAATGAAGGATTTGTATCTTACAGGATTGTTTGCTGCCACCCCACCATCAACAAGGTTGAATTCCCTTTCATTTCCTCCTGAGTCTTTAGTTTTGAAATAATGAGATGGAAGATAAGTTGGAGCTGAAGAAGTGCCAATGCAAACATCTGATAGCAATGCATCCACAGAAGCATCCATCTCTGCCTGCATGCAACATAGATATCATGGTTTTAACATGTGAACATTTTCAATGTAATGCTGCTAGCTGTCTACATATATAAGTATGTATGTGCAACTTATTGAGTATACTACATACCTCAAAGGTTGAGAAGACAGTAGGTTGTAACAATTTGATGTCAAATGTAGGTATAACAATTCGTGTTACAGTTTCATGCAGTCTTCGAGCTCCAAGTACCTTGTGAAGTAAATTTCTAATATACTTGCCATCATATTTTGGTCCCGTTAAGGCTTTTATTCTCATAACTAGGCCACTATATATGTTGTCACAAACAAAATTGTAAGTATTAGAGTGAATACACACACACACACAGCCAGAGATCAAATTGATTAAAACCTGGATTGAGGAAATATTTTGGGGCAATGCTTGAGATAGAATGGAACAATTTCTTTGGCCTTGAAAAGGGGTCTCTTTTTTTGGTCAGGTGCTGCCAACATGGCTGCTATTAGTCCTCCTGTGCTGGTTCCTGCAATCACATCGAAGTAATCTGCAATTCGGGCTTCTTCTCCATCCAGTTCCTAAACAAAACAAACACTACTTACTACGTACACACTGATTATACATGATCCCAAAGAGGCAAATTAAGACACATTTTCTGAACTAGAAGTGTCACATTAACACTGTTGCTACTGATACTAGTTAAGTTTTAACATTTCCTTCAATATTGGCTGTGACCAAATAGTTGTGTGTGTGTGTGTGAGTGAGAGAGAGAGTCCTAAATTTGCATACTTGTAGTTTTGATTCAAGGAGACTCAATATGGTTCCAGGAATAATGCCTCTAATTCCTCCCCCATCAATGCTTAGAACAGTAATTTTATCACCAAAGCTTGATGGGTTGATTTCATCACGGAGAGAATGGCTATGCTCCCCCATAATTTAATTTTCAGCTAGCAGTACGTGACACATAAGAATGTGTGTGTATTTATAAATGGTAGGTAAAGTTCCAAGTACCCAAATGCTTGGATATTATGGCCAACCCTAACCATCAGGGTTGGCCAGCTGGTCTATATATATTATATATGTATATATATTGGCTGCTGCAATTATCATGATGAAAATGAAAGCTCAGGAAAAGTTATGCAAATTTTTACACAAAACCCAAATATGCAAACAGCTAGAAATTGATTAGATGAACAAGAAACCATAAAGTAGATCCATGTTTTTTCTGATACTAAATAGTAACGAATGGTTAGGCTACTAATTAGGTCAAGGGCACTATACCCAAATGAGTAGAGACTGGCAATTCCTGAATTCTGAAAGCATTGAGTACATAACATTTTTGTAACAAGTGTATGTACATACGTACCTGTATGGTCTACATAATGGGATTGGACAATTATACATACCAAACAAGCTTAATGCAGACTTGGATTAAATTCAAACACTGGGTCTAAAATTGATGACCAAGAGTTAGAGGGTGAGTTTTGTTCATGAACCAGAATTTTTTGAATCCAAGTAGGCTCCCAAAACTACAAGTAAATATTTAAATTGACATCAATTTCCCAAATCTGCAAATCAAATCCAAAACCATTTCCCCATCTCCTTTTGCCCACTTTCAGTTCTACAGTTGCTTGCACGTTAAAAGAACAGTATAACAAAAGTACAAGTGAGAGACAGATTTAATAAGTAGTTAATAATCTAAGAACAATACTTGGGTCACCTTGGGGATATCTCAAGGTCACCCCACCCCCAAATTCTGATTTCGGCAATGCCGACGCATAATCGGAACCGTTTTTAGATCACCTATTATAGATCTTCTCTATAAAAAATTAACTCAATCGAAAATCGTTTGGTTATATAACTGTTGTCGATTAAATAAAAAAAATCAACTGTTTGGTAAAAAAATCACTTTTTAATTGAAAACTATCTATTTTTTCTATTTAATTAACAACAGTTATATAATCAAACGATTTCCGATTGATTTGATTTTTTGCAGAGATGATCTTTAATATGTTATCTAAAAAGTGAACGGTTCTGATTATACACCGACATTGCCAAAATCAATATTTGAGGGGGTGGGGTCAGTATTGTTCATAATCTAATATGAAGTATGATCAACCTATAGCTAAGCTAGGCCATGTCTACTTAAGAGAAAGTGCTGCCAATTAGCTTCCTCTGTAATATAAGTTGACGACTTGATGTATAGATAAGATTCCTCAGTACGTAGACTTTTGTCTAGTGATATAATTAGGAAATGTTTGTTTACCAGCAACTGATAAATTGTCAATCTTCCATTAATTGTTTTTTTTTTTTTAAATTGATTAAATTGATTCTTATCTAAATATGTGGTTCAGATTTACAATGAGTCTATCAACATAAGCTTTATGTTATTAGACTATGTGACAAGAGTACATTGTATGCTATATAATAGGAGATTCCAACACCTCGAGTATAGGACTACTTTCTAGCCAAACTTCTAACGTAACCATTAGAGTTACAAGTCTCTACGAAATTTCTAACGTAATTTATGTGAAATTACCCAAACTTCACAAGTTTCATGGTAAAAAGCATATACCAACCGTCTAGCCAAACCAACTTCAACCCTATCAAGGAAACAAAATAAAGAACATATTGCACATTTGGTTCAACATTGTGAATGCCTCGGCTAAACAACCATACCAGAAATGGAAAGGTTTGAAAAAAAAAAAACAAAAAAAAAACAGTTCTTTATTAATAAACCACAACATACGATCTTTTTTAGTCATAAACTCAAACTTCTAATTTATTTATTTTTAAGCCACAAAATATAATTTGAAGCCACAAAAATTTCTTTTAAGCCACAATTCAAAAAAAAAAAAAAAAATCAAGTATGAAGCATTCAATACTATTCAAACTCGAGCATATCCAAGTAAGGTATTCAAGCATACCCAAGTTTTAGTTTAATTTTTTTGTATATCTTTTGAGAGTTTAGGGTTTATCGTATATATAGTCTTTAGAATTTAGGGTTAAAGTCCTAAAACTCTAAATATGAAGTCCTAAAACCTAAACTCTAAATGCTTAAACCTTAAAACAATACTACATTATTCAACAAAGTAAAGTGTAACTTCAAATCAAGAATTACATTCTACATTATAACAAAATAAAGTGTTAACTTTTTACATACTAAATTATAACAAAATAAAGTGTAACTTTGTGAAAGTTACATACGGCGTCAGGAAAAAATTTAATTTTAAGTCACTCTTTATAGCTTAAAAATAAATATATATTTTATATAAATTTATGAGTGAAACTTACAATATTTTGTAGCTTTTTGCTATTTTACTTAAAAGAAGAAGTGATTTCCGTCGGCTAAACCACCTAAGAAAGTTGAAGGCTTGAAGCATGTAAAAAGAACACGATATGAGAATTCTTCTACCTCTTTGGCTTTTCCTTCAAATATGTGTATTTTTCAAATTTTTTAGTTAATCCTTAAAAGAAGAAAGGATTAACGTCAAAGTTAATTTATCTATTTATTAAATTAACAATTTAACTCTAATTTCATCTTGGCTTCAGTACTTCTCCTCCCCAACTGGTGACATAGACAAGTACAGTAAAGGAAAGGTGAAAAAGAAACGTATTTGGAAAGGGCAATAAAGACTATGAGATCCGATCCAAACAATCCGGAGCGGGGGCTTAGGGCCTTCATCACTAATGAGTAAATAAATAGCATGTCAATAAATAGTTTAATTTAATGAGTAAATTACTTTCATCCATTCGGGTCAATAAATACATGTCATTTTGGTGATGACTGATAGAAGGAAGTTCCTTCTGAAAGGTAAGCATGGACCAAACTCAAAGGGGGTGAAGAAATTAAACGCTTAACCAAAGAAATAATTCGATCCATAAATACCATGTGAAAATCCTTCTTGTATAATAGACTCTGAGCAAAAACAAATATCAATAACAATATAACGCTGAAGGTAAAATATATAGTGCAACTTCCAATATAAAATTTTTAGCTTGGAAGATGCAGGTCCAATCAGATATAGAAATTCCCAAAAATTGGGAAGCTATAGGTTCTCTGGTATAGAAGGTTTAGCACCATCGCTAACACTGAGTTAGTATTTCAGCTCCATCCTTGGTTATTAAAATGGTGTGTTCAAATTGTGCTGACAAGCTTCCATCTTCTGTGACAACTGTCCAATTATCGTCCCACATTACAGGGTTAAAGCTACCTATTGTCAGCATCGGTTCTGCACACAGTTGCCATGAGTATATGATAAATAAGCAACAACTTTGCATGCATATAGGACTGGAGTTCATAAATAATACGGTGGTATAAGAAGAAAAAAAGGGTAAGTTTAAATAATCGAAATGCATTACCTATTGTGAAGGTTTGATTTAATACCATGCGTCCACTGTCATTGTTCCCTAGAAGAAATACCAAACATCACTTCAAATGGGAATATGTTCAGCTGTTGGTAGATATTGTAGATGCATTTTGTGTGTGTGTGTGTGTGTCCACTATCATTGTTCCCTTGATGGAATACTTTATATCACTTCAAATGGAAAATGTTCAGCTGTTATGCAGATATTATAGATGCATTTTGCATGTGTGATTATTACTAATGACCGTTTATTGCATACTTGGAGAAAAAATGTAAGACACATTAATAGTTTTCCTGGGTTACGACTTCCTAGTAAGAACGGGGTCCTTTAAAGATCTGGTAGATAAATGTACAGATTGTAGATCATTTTACAACAGTACAGCTAATTACATTTTATAATAATCTACTTTCAGCTGTTGATTTAATTAGCCTAAAGAAGATTTATAGACCATCAGTTTTTAATAAATAATTTGCATGACTTGCGTAAAAACTAGTGAATATTAAAGACAGGAGCAGCATAAAGCTCAGAATGATTACTGAAGTGTAGGACAACAGGATCAGCATGAAAGACACGTCCAACCCCATGCCCAACCAACTGTCGAACAACACCATAACGATGTTTATCTGCATGGTCTCTGGTTGAAGAAAAACAATGATAATTAGGATAAGAATAAGCTATCATCCATGAGTATTATGTATGCATTTCTATGACAAGTTAGAGCCTAGAGACACATTGATCAATTATAATGTAAGTCAATCATCACAGCTATTTTGACAATTCAACAAACCTACTTCCATAAATTTGGCAGGTGAGCAGAAAGTAAAGCTTAGAGCATTACATGCGACTAAAGAAAATCACAACTGCAATCACCAATGACCTTTGGGGGTGTGTGGCAGCTCCAGGTGGAGAGTGAGATTCCAGGTTCACCCCACATGGTGGGGAGAAGGGGGTGCAGTTTACATAGCGCAAAAGAAAGGACCTTAAAATTTATGGCACCAATGCCGCTGCAGAGTCCAGCAATAAGGTAAAAAAGGGAACTACAGAATTAACGGGGAAAAAGAAGATGCCTTACTGGATTGTTTTGCCAATTTTCTTAAACTCCACTCCTGGCGCACATATTGATATTGCCTTGTAGAGGCATTCTTTAGTTACCTAGAGCAATACTTCAAAAGTTATTCTTGTAAGCATAGCTATAATAGAAGAACATCTCGAGAAGTTAAGAAGAATTATTCTTCACTCAAAGCCATACAATTGACTAATTTCTTCCTGAAGAGGTTCATATACAAGATGTCTCACTACAAGTCTATAATGAAAGAAGTAGGAGATATACTTTACCAAGAAAAGATGCTGAAATTTCACCTTTGGCCATCAGTAAATAGCAATGGCATAAGTGTAATTATAGGTACAAGAATAAATAAAGGAAATCCAAAAACACAGGCACGGGGAAAGCTGAAGCATCTTTTTTAAGTTTTTCTTCTATGACCTAATGTAGCGGAAGCACTTAATAGAACAAAATTCCATAGAAGACTAAGGTTTGTAGAGAAATCCTCTCTAGAAGGACCTTGAAACTCAAGGGGAATAGGAAAAGATGGATGGAAAACTCTCTGAAAGTTGCATTTCAAAAAATTATAATCTGGATGCTGATCCAGGTTGCAAAAGGGCCTTTAAGTAGGCTAAAAATAGATACATTCCGATGCATGTTCAAGATGTAGGAACAGTCATAAATGACAGATGCATGAACTAGATGCATTAATGACAAATGCATTGAACCTATTGTGCTACATCATGACCAGTCTGTGAACAAAACTTTTGAATGAACACAGACATTAAATAGATGAGGGCATTCAAGAAGATACTGGCCATACAACGTTAGCCAAGTTTCATGTTTCATTGCAAATAATTAGGTGAAATGAATTCTTGTGAAACTAATGGAACTTTGTGTTCATCTACGGACAAAGAACAATACTGAAATTGTAACAATAATCTTTAGTCAAGAATTCTTATCACTTTTTTGCTAGCCATAACAAATATATGGAAAACCTATGGAATTCTACAAAATTTAAAAGAAAGATATTCCCACCTGAACTAAATTTCTGCCCTCATCATCAACATCTCCACAAAAGAAAGTTGCTGATGTATCGCCATGATACCCCTGTAAATTACTAGTCAGTCAGAAGGATAAAGATACTAAAGCTTGAACTTGGTAAGTCATTGAACATGCATTATATCAAACAACTGTGAATGCTAATGCAGGTACAAAAAAAGGGTATGTAATTATCAAAATCATAAATAAAAATTGATTTCATTAACTGCCTACTAATGTGTAGAGTAAAACTAAGCTATATATGAACAGTACCAATATTGTAATGGAAAAAGAAAACAAAACTCTAATATAGTAATATGAACCCATTACAATCCTAGAGCAAATAAAGATAACAGACCAAACAAAATTGGATTACTTGTGATCCAGGAGGATCTTACGTATTATATAAAATATATAATATAATATAATTATTTATATTATATTATATATTTAAAATTATATTAATTAATTAATTAAAACCATTAAAACTAATGGTTTAAAACATTCCGTTCTAAACCATTAGAATTGAAAGGTTTATATTAATTAAGAATTTAAACCATTCATATTTTATGGTTTAAGTTCATTTGTTAATTTTAGTTATTTATTTTTAGCTATTAGAACTTGTATATAAACTCAAGTTATTCAATCAAATAAATCAAGCAGTTCCTAAAGCTTCTTCTTCCTTTTGTTTCTTTATTTTATCTTTAGTTTCCTCTCGTTCTAAGGAAGTCCGCTTCCAAAGAGAAGCAACGACTCCTTGTTCCTATTGATTAGGAATTTATCGTTCTATCGCCTAGAAGTTTTGGATCAACTTGAAGACATATAGCTAATAAATGAATAGACTTGCTCTGCCAATTCTCATAACAAATCTATTTTGAATAAAAACGCAGGAGGTAATGAATCCTTGTTATAGCATGCTAATAATGTAATAATGAATATTATTTAAATACAAGAAAGGTCACAACCACCTCAAGAGACAATGTCTGACTTATTCCACTTCAAGAAAACAAGCGTGGTATCAGGATTGAAGTAATATAAGCATAATTTATAATGAAAAGAACAATGTTATTCAAAAATAAATAAAAAATGTGAAGTTGTGTCAACCATTTAATACAGATAGAAGGTCAACACCTCAAGTCATAAAAATTGGGTATCTAGTGTCATCTCATTCAAATTATGGATGCTTGAAATTAAGCATACTCACATTTAAATAGACGGTAACATCAATATTAATTATATCGCCATCCTGCCAAAAAAAGAAGTGATTTTGATTTAAAACAATTGATTACTTAGAAGGATAGAATTTTGTAGCTAAGAACTTAAATCCAAAGGACCTCAAGCGCTCGGGAATCTGGTATTCCATGGCAAATGCATTCATTCACTGATGTGCAGACACTCTTTGGAAAGCCACCATAGCCAAGAGGTGACGGGTAGGCCCCATTATCAATTATCATTTGATGAACAGCTTGGTCAATTTCATCTGTCTTTATGCCTGGCTGCCAATAGAAGCAACAATTTAAAATTTTATACAGAGCAAGACACCTGCCTCTAACATCATGCAATTACAGTCAAGAATCCATCTCCAATTACTTAATAGCAAACAACGAAATTGAGAATAGATTGCAAAATCTTAAATGTATCATGCATGTAGTAGTAGCTTAACAACTGTTCAACTTAATTACAACGGCCGAAAGAAAGACGAAAAAGATAAGTTCAGAAAATATCATGGAGATTAAACACTCCGATGTCTAGTCTTTTTACCAAAACAAACTCTAAAATCTATAAGAAAGTGGCATATTGATGAAAAACCTTTTCTCTCTTTTTTGGTTTGGGGGAGCAGGGGGCTTTTGGAAAAAAAAGCAGGCTGAATCTGCACTACTATATAAACCCAACCCAATTTTTTGACATGACCTTGGGCTTTCAAGCATTACAAAAAGATTTTATGGGAAAAAAAAAATCCAGGGCACAAACCGTTGCACTGTAATTTTGAGCTATTCACCTAAGGAAAATTTAAAAACAAGAATAAGCTTATCACCTTGAACCAATACATAAGTTCTCCACATCAATCACCTACACACTACCTGAGAGGGACAAAGTGAAAGGAGTTGATTTTTGTATGGAAGTGCGATGGTACGAGAGTAGGGCAGTCCGCTTTTTCAGGGTTTAGACAGGTAAAGGAGTCATTTCCTTTACTCCTTATTCAATTCTTTTTCTTCCTCCAAATTGCTTTCTCACCTTTTAGTTTGGATGGGCTATTTCAGTTTTTGGACAGAAACTATATGGATAGAAGTCTTCAGCCATATGAATTCCTTTTCACCAAATTGAATGTTATTGTGCACTAAGGCCGTATGGTTCCTAAATAGATTGTTATTTCAATGCATACTTTGCTACAAACAAATACATAATCTACTACTAATTCAACCCAAAAAGCTTCTAGCGAAAGGAAAAAATCAACCTAGAAAATTATTCTACAAAGCAAGTGCTAACTTAGATGATTAACAAGCCAGAAGAACAGTCACCTTGACCAAAGTCCCAGCATATTCAAGAACCTGTGCTGCAAGCCTTCCGGAGGCTCTCATGCATTCTATCCCCTTCTCATCATGCACTTCAGGTCCACTTGCAATTCCAGGCGGGGTTTTAGATTTGACATAAGGAGGCCTTGGTATATGATCTGGAACAGGGCGATGAGGTGAAACTTTTCCAGGCCTTAAACGTTTCCGCTTGGTGTTTAGCACTTTATCTACATTTCTGCTAATTTCAAAAAAATAGCTACCACTTATGAGTTTGGAAAAATGTGTCTGCCTTATGCTCTTCTAGCATACATTGTACAATTGAAAATCATGCAGGGTTTAATGTTTCATCAATTCCAGCCCAGAAACCTCAGTCATTGATGTAGGACAGAAAATAAACTAGAAGAATAACACTGTATTCTGCTAGGGAAACCTTGAATCCACAAGGAAATTGAAACTCTCAATGAGAGAATTATAGATAAGTTTTCTGATGGAAGTTGAGAATACCCAATCAAGGGTACAAGCCACCCTTACATAGCTGTAGAAAAAGCAAACTCAAGAGTCTAGACTATTAAATGTGACTCTTGGATGATACATGAATGCAAAATAACTCACAAATAAATGCATGGACAGTAACTGAAATGCTTATTACTCTAAATCTTATCCATCAGTATTATTACTCTTCATCAGTCATCATATACAAAACCCTAAACTGGTGCCATGACCAGGTCAACAAATAGATCAAACAAGCTGGAAGCTAAGACACAGTTGTCCTATAATATCATCTTTACTCATTTGAGCTTTTAAAGACAAATTTTGTACAAAAAGGCAGCCAATTGGCATGATCATGTCTGTCTTTCATATACACCTATAACAGTTTAACAGTGCCCAAAAGTGCATGAAACAATCATCCATACTTTGTGTGTTAGAATCTATAATAACACATGTGAGTGCGCAGAATGTTGCATGCCATACCTTCCATTGAACAAGAGGTTGATCAAACCAGAAAATTTTCTGGATAACTGCAACGACACATGCTTGCTTCCTGTATATAAGAATTAGAAACAAGGAAAGTAAAATGACCATCACTATATTCAGATGCTTTAAGACATTGAATCATTAACTCTGAGCTAGATATGGGCATGCAAGGCACAAATGTTAAAGAGCCACCTAAACACAAAACTGTCAACGAATCTAGGCTTTGGTTTTTAGATTCACAGAAACTATTGCCATTATACAGGAAAACATATCGTCAAGAAAATAGCCCAATTAGGCCTTTAGATTTCATTCATTAGGTATCAAAGATTTTATTTTTTTAAGTTCAAGTCAAAATCAGAAAGAACAAAGCACCATGCCAATTGTATGTGGTATTTGACAGTTCATAGAGCTATTTTAGGATTTTGGCAATCTCGAATAACAATTAAGCTAGGTTCACCATTATAACACCTTTTTTTTGCATGCTAATGTCCATTTCATACAAATATAAATAACCGCAACACGTATGCAACACTCTACTTCTAAGATGATTCAAAAAACATTAAGAAAGAACCAAAATATATGAAAACAAACAGTTGCACATACAATTGAAACAGAAGCTGAATCAGAAATATTATAACTGAAAACCAAAATTAGAAAGAACAAAAGTGAAAGACCAGGACCCAGGTTGCAGAGGAAGATTCAGTGAAACTGTATTAGCTGAAGGAAGCAGTTACCCACAAAAGAGGAAAGGTTTGCAGGTTGAACAACACACATTGTTCTGCCACTTACCATTCTCTCACTCTTACACAGTTAGTATCTCTCTCTCTCATCCATTAATTCGTCTTTATTCCCTTTAGTTGTCCTTTTAGGCGCCTTTTCTTTTTTTCTCTGGAAAGGGCCTTGCTTGGCTTGTGATTATGCCAACAAGTACCCAGATTGAATTTGCAACACCCTGCCTTAATAAGTTGTATAAAATGCAGGCCCAGTCACATGGACCCAAAGTATCTATACATTAGAACTTCCATTTGTTTAATTTCCGCATTCAAACCAACTATTTCCTGATGGCTTCACTGATCCACGTGCTTCCATTTGCTTCCTCACCCATACAGCAGCGTCCCATCTTCCAGCTCTTGCATATATATTTGACAGGGTGACATAGTGTCCAGCATTTTCAGGTTCCAACTGGACTAACTGTTCAGCAGCAAGCTTTGCAACATTAACATTTTGATGAGCTCGGCAGGCAGCTAACAAAGCTCCCCAAATACACTTATCAGGCTCCAAAGGCATCCTATGAATAAAACTAACTGCATCTTCAAGTTGACCATCACGTGCCAGCATGTCAACAACACAAGCATAATGTTCCATTCTGGGGATGAAGCTGTATTCCTTCATCATACTGTAGAAGACTTGAAGGCCCTCATCCACAAGACCTGAGTGACTACAAGCTGACAAAACAGAAGTAAATGTTACAGAATTAGGGCAAATGCCTGAATGATTCATCTCTTGCAGAAGCTCAAGAGCAGCTTGGCCAAGCCCATGCATTGCAAATCCTCCAATCATTGAGTTCCATGACACTAAATCCCTATTGACCAAGTTAGAAAATATAGAGTACGCAGATCCAATGCATCCACATTTGGAGTACATGTGGATCAGTGCATTCCACACTGGAACAGCCGAATCAAAACTACTTTTCCTAATCACGGTGTGAATTTGTTTTCCAGATTTTAAATCGCATGTTGGCAACACAGTTGAAATTGTCGTTTGGTCAACCCTGATCCGTGCTCTTTGCATTTTTCTAAAACATTCAAGTGCCAAATCCTTCAGTCCTAGATCAGTAAAACCAAGAATCATGGCATTCCAAGTAAGAACATGAACTGGGTCCATTAATTCAAATACATTTCTAGCATCCTGAATTCTACTGCAGTTAGCGTACATTGTCAATAATGCAGGGCCAGCTGAGTTGTAAAATGCGAGGCCAGATTCTATTTTTATCCCATAACTATGGATTTCTTTTCCATTTAGCAAAGACCTCAGGTGTCGACAGGAGACAAGGACAATAGAAAGGCAGTCCAAATCGGGGTAGACCATGCCGCTATCCATCATATCCCTGAAAATCCTCAAGGATGCTTCATGTCTCCCGATCCTTGTATATCCTGATAGCAGGGTGGTCCATGAAATGATATTGGGCACCTTAATCCGTTCAAAGATTCTCTTAGCCTCATCACAAAGCCCCATTCGGCAATAAGCATCCATTACCGTATTCAAAGTGACAACATCAGGCTCACAACCATCTAAATTCATACAATCCAAAAGTTCTACAGCCAATCCAAGCAACCCGTTACACACATATCCTGAGATCATCGAATTCCATGACAACAAATCTCTTCCCACCATCTCATCAAAAACCTGTTTAGCACTCCTAACATCCCCACATTTTGAATACATATCAATCAATGAATTGCAAACTTGCACATTAAGCTCAAACCCACATATGATCACATCTTTGTGAACTTGAATTCCAACTTTTAAGCACGACAACTGTGCGCATGCCCTTAAGACCTTAGGAAACACATATCCATCAGGTAAATTGCCCTTCAAAATCATTTCACCATATGCTCCCACACATTCTTCATACATTCCGTGCCTCGAATAAAATCCAATGATCGCAGTCCAAGCAAACACATTCGGTTTTGACAATTCATCAAACAATTTCCGGGCAGACACCAGATCACTGCAATCTGCATATATTTGGACTAATTTGGTTACTAGGAATGGGTTTTTGTCCAACCCACATTGAATTATCTTTTGATGGGCTTGTTTTCCTTGATTTAGAGACTTTGAATTGCTGCAAAGTTGTAGGTAAAGATTGAGTTGAGAAGGAGAGGGGACTTTGCTATCGGTTGTGGACAAAATTGAGATTGCTCGCTGAGAGTGCCATATTCTCATCTCATTTGCGATTTTAGCGCAGTAAAGGTCAGTACCAACTGGGACTGAGAAAAGAGAATTTGGTGGGAATTCCAATTTGACCGTTGAAGAATGGAACTTTAGCACACTAAAGGTCAGTGCCATATGTTGTGTGTGCTTGAACAAGAGGTTAGTCAAGCCAGAAAATCTTCTGGATAACTGCATCAATGCATGCTTGCTTCCTGTGTGTGAGAATTAGAAACAAGAAAAAACAATGACCATCACTGTATTCCCATTCTTTAACAACCCCCCTCCCACACACACACAAAACAAAAAGAGAGGAAGATTATCACTATATTCCCATGTGCTCGATTCTCGGAGACTATTGAGGAAACAGAGCAACAGTGGCATTATACGGGACAAATTTTGTATCTTCAAGAAAAGGGATCATTTAGGCATTAATATTTTATTCATTTTTTACCAAAGACCCTATTTTCTTCAAGTTCAAATCACACAATCAGAAACAACAAAGCATCATGGTAACTGTATGTGGTATGTGACAAACTGACAGTTCATACAGCTATAAAAATATTTTGGCAATCTCAAACAACCAATAAGCTAGGTTCCCTACAAAATATAACACACTTTTCCTCAATGCTAACTTCCATGTCATACATATATAAACCATTCGCAACGGCACGTTTGCATCATTTTATTCAACTTCTAAGCTGATTCAAATAACCTTAAGAAAAGAACCCAACATAGATAAAAACATAAAATTGAAACAGAAGCTCTTATAATCCAAAAAAAAAAGGTGAAAAAGAACTGAACCAGTAGAACCAAAATTAAAATAGAATACAAGTGAATGAGCAGGACCTGGGTTGTATCGGAAGAGTTGGTGAAGAGGCTGCGCTGACTGAAGCAAGCGGTTACTCACAAAAGAGGAGAGGATTGTGGGTTGCACAACACGCATTGCACTTGCGCTTACCATATTCTCTCACTATTACACAGTCGCCTTCTGGCCTTTTGCTCTCTCTCTCTCTCTCTCTCTCTCTCTCTCTCTCTCTCTCTCTCTCTCTCTCTCTCTTATCCATTAATTCATTTCTCCTTTTCTCTTTTGCTCTGGAACGGCCGGGCCTTGCATGGCTCTCGATAATTATGGCCACAAGTTTAAGGGTTAAACTTGCAGGCCCAGTCACATGGGCTTTTGTACTAGGACCAAACTCATTCAAAGCTTTAGCTTTTGGACTGATCTCAACCACTTGAAAATTCGTGTAAAAAAAAAGGCCAATGCTATTCAGACCACCCTAAATTGCTAAGTTGACCACCCTATTTTAAAATTCTAATTTTACCCTTAAAACAAAAAAATTTCAATTTTGTTCGTTGGGTCATTCGACAATTATCTACCGAAATATTTATGATTATTCGACAGTTATCTGCTGAACATTGGTGGATTATTCGGTGGATAACTACTGAATAGAAATGAAAAAGGCATTCGACAGTTATCTGCCGAAATATTTGTATTTATTCGACACTTATCTGCCGAACATTGGTGGATATTTCGATAGATGACCACCGAATGGATCTGGGTGATTTTATCATGTTTTTGCAATAAAAGGTAAAATAGGAAAAAAGTTGAAAAAAATTTATTAGGATGGTCAACTCAGCACAAAAGGGTGGTTTGCATAGCCTCCCTCAAAAAAAAAATGTCTAACGTGTAAAAGTTTATAATTCTACTTTCTAATAGTTGTTGGTTCTACTGATATAGAAGAGAATTTCATTAAATCTATTTATCTTCTCCACGGATATTCTCTTTTATTATTCTTATTTCGCATTTTATTTTTATGATCAGAATCATTCTTTGAAGATCATCTCTGTAAAAAATCAATTAAATCAAAAATCGTTTAGTCATGTAATTGTTTTCAAATAAACAAATGGTGAATCAAATATTACTAAAATTGTTTGTTTATTTTATGAATTAATTACCCTAAGCTACATACTAGTTATTGTTTTTAATCTGTAATACCATGATTATTAAAATGTAACAATTATGCCACTTTATTTAGAATTAGGTCACTGCATTTGATTTCTCTCTCCACATTATCAATGCATTCAACCCACACTTTCCACTACCCACCCTGATCTCATTCTCTTCTCTCTCCTCCGTTTCTCTTTTTTTTTTTTTTTTTTCCTTCTCCTTTCTCTTTCTTTTTTTTCTTCTTCCTTTCTCTCATTTCCTCCATCAGTAACTCCATCCTCCACTTGCGTTGACCACCAGCCCACCCTCTCTCTCTCTCTCTCTCTCTCTCTCTCTCTCTCTCTCTCTCTCTCTCTCTCTCTCTCTCTCTCTCTCTTTCTTTCTCCCTGCTTTTGCCCCCTGTCGTCGCCCCCTGCCGCCGAAACCCACCAAAACTCAGCCCCTCCTCTCTTCCTCCACATCTTCAGCTCCTCCCAAATCCCAAATCCCAACCTCCACATCTTCAACTCCTCCCAAATCCCAACCTCCACATCATTAGTAGGTTCTTGATTTTTTTTTTTTTTTAGTTCAGTTTCTGGAACTGCAAGTGAACTGAAACTGCAGTTCTTGAACTGTAAGTGAACTGAAACTGCAGTTTATGAAACTATAAGTGAACTGAAACTGCAGAAGCTGCAGTTTATTGGAATTGAAATTGCAGTTTAATTATTAGAGTTGCAGACTTGCAGTTTTAGTTTCTGTTTTTTGGTGATGCGTTGATGCTGATATTTTGGAAGATGTCTGCATGTTATATTTTTGGTGTCCGCAAATGAAGAATGAGTTTGTAGTAGTTGGTCCGCAAAGGAAGAATGAGGCTTTAGGTGGTTTTGGTTAATAAAATTAGATGTCAGTATCTATATATTAATGGACTCTTATTTTATTACAGTTATATAATCAAACGATGTCCAATTTGATTGATTTTTTGCATAGATGATTTTCATAAAATACTTTAAAAAATAAACAGTTATGATTACAAATTTACATTAAGAAATGAAAATAATAAATAAAAAGGTCGGTTAAGAAGATAGATTAGAAAAGGTGGATAACATTTCTCTAATTCAATTAAGGATCGAGTCAATTGAGAAGTTTGTAGTTTTTGGCTCGCAATAAAGTTAGGGTCCTGAGAATCACACATTCAAATATGATTCAATCATACAATGATTTTGATTCATTGCCTAATAATGTAACATACGTACCGAAATATTAACAACAAATCTTTCATAGCTCAATCAAAGGTGCCATCAAACATTGAATTTGGTGATAGGGTCTCTGGCCCACAATATTGACTGAGTAGCCTAAAGGCATAAGAAATACAAGGGAATTATCGGAGTTAGACATAACAAGTGTGATGTCCTTCAAATACTCAATGATATTTAAGTCAATTCTTAACTCATTACTCCATTCACTCTCACAACTTATATTTTGTACCAAGTTTTAATATGCTTATAAGATGTTTTCAACATGCCCACTAGTTTTTCTTTGTAGTCATTATTACGTTATCACGCATTGTATGTGTGATCCATCTAGTATTGTAGGTTTAAAATACCATATTTCTGTAGGTATGACATATTATGTTCTTATTCAATCCAATTCCAAATATAAACATAGAATCTCATGAATCACCAAAAGTATACCATTATGTAAATTTTACTTTCCAAGTCACATATAAGGTTTATTGTTGATTTATCCTACCTAAATAAATGATTATCTTTCTTGAATTTATTACAATCTTCTTATTTTTGTAGTATAATTCTTAATTATGTTTTTTACTTTTCCTTATACAGCTTGTGCTTGACAATCCAGGTTTATTGCTAAGAAAAAAAGAATTGAATTCAAATAAATATATGGATAGTATATATAATTCTATTTGATCTCTTTTCATGCAAATTTGCGAATGCTATATATACTTTGTCGTTTACAAACTACCAGTCCATCAGCAGCAGCAAATGATTTGGAGTAATCACAAAGCCAACTACAGCTCTTTTTGTACAATTATACGAGACAAGGCCAAGAAAACGAAAGGGTATATTCCAAGCATCAACTTCACATCAAGGCTTGGCACACATGCTATGAAATGATCACAAAAATGAAGAAAAAATAAAAATTCAAATCCAGGCCAATGTGAATGAGAGGACATTTTAGATGGGAATTGTGAAGTGTAAGTGACAGCTGGCCCAGTTGGGCCCAGTTGGGACTGGCAGACCCGACTTGACATGACAAAGAGGCCTTTACGGTCCGCCCACATAAAAAGCCGTCAAGCCCATGCCGTGTCGACATGTCATTTTCCAACCTCCATTGCTCCTCCAAAACGACAAGGTTTTGGAATCCGATGCTGTGTGGATACTTTGCGTCAGTCGATCTGACAGTGGGCTTGGCCCATCTTGTGGGGCCCACAGACCACGGCCCACGGCCCACACCACGTGTTAGAATGTTAAAGCAAAACGACGTTGCAGTCCCCACGCTTGACCATGAGGGGCACGTTAAAATGTCTTTATATAATTTCTCTCTTTATTTTTTCCCTAAATAATGTCTTTATATCATTTCATTTGCCTAATGGGATATGGCTATTATGGGTCTTTTCATTTCTATGTTGGCCAAAATTTGGGAAGAAAATAAATGAAGGAGTGAAAGACACATAGGGTCGGTAGCTGAGCAACTATCGTGGACAACAGCAAATTTGTACTAAAAGGCCTTGTACGAATATATGCTTAATTTCAAAAACAAAGATTTTTTTCTCTACTTGTTTTAATTTTAAATTTCAGCTATGCATTTGTTATCATCTAGTTGTATCATTATATTAAATAAAATCTATCTAATTTTAGCATGTCCAGACCTAAAAATGAATCCTATAATTGCTCTCTTATTATTTGACTTTCAGTTCGAGCCGGTGTATTACAAATTCAGTGATTTTATTTGGGGTTTAAGATTAAATGATAGGACTCAAAATTAAAAAATAATCCTTATATTTGTAAAAAGAAAAGTGCATGAGATTAAAAATAAACAAAAATCTTCTCCTTTTCTTAACAATTCTTATTTTTTAATGTAATTTTTTTTTATTTAAAATAAAAAGATTCTAATGTATAGATTTAAAATATGAGTGAGAGAAAAAAAAAAAAAAAACCTTATACACTATATAAGACCACCGCAAGCTAGTGATTTAGTTATCTTAGTTTGTCTAGTCCCTCTCTTAATCTTAGAGAGGGTTTGCCTAGGGTTCCAACTCTTGTTTAGTTTTGGTGTCTCGAGTCCATTTATTGTTCGTAGAGAGGGTTTATTTAGGGTATTGTCCATAGAAATGAATTGTGGTTAGTTTATTGTTGGTTTATAGCTTTTTTAGTTGTTTTGCAGGTTTGATGATGCTTTCAATCCTATTTTGGGTGTAGGTGGTGCATCTGAGATTGTTTGTGATTCGCACAAAGAGGTTGTACTGGTTATAGCCTAACCACTTGGTTGTATTGCTTCTTCCCAACAAGCAGAGATATTAGCGCTTTTGCACATGATCCAGTTTGTCTTTAGTGCTTTGTTTTCTTCTATTTTTATGGATGAGAACTTAGTCTCTGACAGACACCTTTTGGAGGAGGCTAAAAGAGTTTAAATTTAATTTTCCGAAGTTATATGTAGTTATGTGTCTAGAAATTGTAATGAAACGGCTTATGCTTTTGCTTGTTTTGTTTTACATTGTGAGACTCTTACTACTTAGGCGGGGGAAGCTCATGTATAACTTCAACAACAACAGTTTCATTCTAATTGTAACTCTTCTTTATTTTCTTTAATAAAAGTATCTTTCAAGAATAAAAACAAAATGTGTAGATTTAAAATCCATGAGAATCAAGAAAATGGGAGAATCCAAATTAAAATATGTCCTAGAATCTAATCTATATTTCAAAAATTAAAAAAATCAACAAATGTCCTATATACGTATCCAAACAATAAAAAAATGTTATCATGCAAATGAAGGCATGCCCATATAAAAACTAATGCATAGTACCCAATACCAAATAAAATGAATTTTGTTTTTTTTTTTTAATAAAAGAGGAAATTACCAATTTAGTCCATTTATTTGTTCTAAAGTCTCATCTTGGTCCACGATTTTTTTTTTTGCCAACTTAATCCACTATCTGTTTGACGTTTGCCAACATAGTCCATTCCGTCAAAATTTCAATAACAACCGTCAAATTTAGGGGCAAAATAGTGAATTTAACCCATAAATGGACTAAATTGGTAATTTCCCCTTAATAAAATGAATTGAATTTGCATGTAAATCCAACCCATTTTGGGATCCAAATTCATTGTATATATAATACAAGTCAAGTTAAACCCACGCTCTGTTTAATTAAACGTGGACTTCCTCAGCCTCGAGTTGCGTGTTTCCTCGTTCTGTAAGACTGTAACTCTGTTGATTTTCTAAAAAAGCATAATATATATGGTGATCACTGATCGCAGCCTTTTGTTGGCTTCTTTTTAATTATTTTCTCTCTTTTTTCTCTTTGAACAGCTGCAGGACTTTAGTTGAGTCTCTCAATTTCTGCAAAACCAACAAAGTTATCAAAGTCATAGAAGGTTCTTCTCAGTGATGGGGTGGAGCCTCTATAAGACAATTCACAAACATGGACATGAAGTACTCGTCCCCAAAAAGATTGAAAGAATAGGATTTGGATTTTGAGTTATACTTATTTTTACTCGTTTTAAATCTAGTTATATATTACAAAATTAAAGAATTTTGAATTCATGAATGTGATTCAACACACGCTCAACAAGTGTATATAAATTTTTTATTTCTAAATAAAGTTAGCATATTGCTTCATTCTTTTATGAGTACGTGTTGTAACATAATCCTAGATAAACATAATTTATGAAAAATGTATTATATACGTTGTGTTTCTACAATCAATACACTATTACATGATAAATATATCTGACTATACCATACATTGTTTTGCGAGATGGAAAACGTATAAGACTTTCAATTCAAAATTAATATTTGCAATTTACAAACTACACTACTGCAAAATCCTTCATCAGGCACACCCACCAAACCATGCCAATTGGTCTCAAAGGGCACAGTTTGCAGTGCCTATTGATTATCTAGTCACGGTTTGGGGAGTGGTGCGATTGGGAGGCGTATCCATTGCCACACTGTCACGGTTTACCTAACCGTGAGTCCATTTACACCGGGTCCCACCCCATTCGGCATTAGCATACTTCAGCCAAGCTCATATACTTGAGCCAAGCTTGAGCCGGCTTAAAGTGGCTTGGTGGACGATGAGACCACTCCAGTTAATGGTCTCATGGTTGTATAACCGTGAATCACAAAATAATATTAAAATATACCATACTGTGACATGAAAAACATGTACGATGAATTCATGTATTTTGAGTTAAATGACCTTCGCCTTTCACCTTCGGGTATCCGTGCCATACTTTCATTAAATGGAGAAAACTAATATATATACAATTGCTCATATACCCTTTCATATACAATAATATCAAATAATATATATACTTATACTAATGCTGTATGTATTGAACAATTAGTTATTAATAAACCATAATTTTAGCCATTAAAAAATTAAAAATTGCCACTTTAAGCCATGGATTCAACTTTCAGACATTTGCTTCACAATACTGATGAGTCTATAATTACATTAGTTTGTTCAACAAAATAACTTGCCTATTTACATCCAAAATATACCCAATCTAAGTTCACTGATATGATTCCAACCCCTTCCTTACAAGCAATTCACAATCTAACTGAAATGAAAGGGTTGGCATGCTCAAGAAATCAGCTGCCACATATCAATGCCAAAATTAAATTTTTACCCAACAGCTAAGCCAGTCAGTTCCTAAACCCATCATATCACTATGTTCTAGCCAGTCAGTTCCTACACCCATCATATCACTATGTTCTAGCAATATAATCTATACTTAAGTCCCCACCATCATTTTCACAAAAGGGGCTAGAATTCACCTGTCTAAACCAAAATGCTACCAACACTTATCCAAAATTTTTTGTACATACTTGGATCCAATCATGGGCTGCGAAACTCATCATTTGCTGTGTTCGCATTGTCCACGGCCATATCAGAGACATCGGAACCTATCATCAACATCGGATTGGCACCAACTGGTGGGCTTGCTTGAGCTTCTTTGGTGGCTGAAGCTTTTGACAACATCTGTATCAAAGCCTGCACATCCAGCCCTTGGAGTGCTTGTACCCCTGCACCTGAAATAGCAGCAACTAAAGGATTGTTCAAACGGGCTTCAAATTCAGCCATCTTGTTTCTAAAATATTCATCTCTCTCTCTTGCTTCTTGTTCCTTCCTAGCTGCATCAACTTTGATTCTTTCAACTTCTGCACGCGCTTCTTCTGCTGCTTGACGTGCATCTTCTGCAGCAATTCGTTGGAGATCACATTGAGCTTGTAACACTTCGACTTGTCGTGACAATCCCCTTCTCTGTGTAACAATTCCAGGTACATCTTTCCATTCAACTCCAACACCGAAGCCGCGGACAGTATTGCGTTTTTCAGGCCCAAATTGCTCTGCATACAACTCATCACGAACATCAGGCGTAATTTCCCTTCCCTTCTCCTGCTCCCTCTGCTCAAGTGCAGTCAACTCATCCTGCATTAAAACAAAAAAGACAACACCACATGCTCAGTTTAGTAGTATTGACATGTGTATATACTATAATCTAATTACTAAGGCACTTACAAAATGTTTAGCGACTTCTTCATTAACCGGCTTGAGTTGATTTTTCACTTTGCGGCTGTAGATGAGTTTGAAGAATGTTATACGGTCAAGCACTTCACCAGGGTGCTCACGTTTCTGCACAAAATCAGACATAACACACATGTTCCAAGTACTTAATTAATAATGAAAACATGCACCAAATAGATAAAGGCAAATTATTTTTCTACCAATCTCTGCCAATGTATTTAGGAATTGCAAAATTATACAAAGCATCACCACAAAATAAACAAGAAATATACTCAATTTACTGGTATCAATGTACTTCTTTAGCATTTCTTAGTGGTGAATCAATAGTCTCAATTTATGAATTTACTGGTATGCAGAAGGGGCCGAAAAGTGAGAGGTCAGAACAAATTTTGAGATGTAATGTGATTTGATGAGGGATTGGGAGGAGGAAGAGAGAAGAAAATAAGAGAGAGTGAGGAGAAGAGGACCAACGCGCGCAGAGGAGAAAGAAAAGGGCACGGGACACGAGGCCCGCAGGACAGAAAGAGGGAAAATAAATGAAAAAAAATGACGGGATATTTTGGTGAAAAAATAAAATGACCTAAGGAGGACCGGTTCTCAAAATAGAGGTCCGGTTCTCAAAATACAACTGAAGAATTGTATTGCCTCTGGAGGACCGGACCTGTTAAGAGAGGTCCGGTACTCCAATTTTTTTTTTTACATTTAAATGAATTTTGTGTCCTCCAAAAGCAGTTCCGATTCTTCAACAAATTAGAAGCACATTGCTGAAGCATTGCCCCTGGAGGTCCGGTTCTCAAAAATTTATACTGAAACCGGTTCTCAATATACAAGCATTACCTCCTTTGTGAATCAAAAAGGCTAAATTTATCTCATCTTTATCATAATTGTAATGATTATGTAGATAAAGGCTAACATGACCAGTGGCTAGCTCAAAGCATAAGCAATCTCAGGATAATTACTTAATATGTAAATGTGTGTGATTCTTCTTTTGAGGCCATATAATTTTGCCTTTCTACACTATTATGGATTTCAAGCATCAAATAAGCATGATCATGAAAAAATACACCACTACTTTGGTCTATGCATTTGTACTATACTTATTAAGCAAGCATCACTAAAGTAAAATATCCTATATGAAGTGGAACAAATAATAGGTAATGCCAAAACTAGCATAAATTAATCTTACACTGTTCAAAACTAGTTTCCCCATACATAATTGGCTGATCAATCTAACTGAAAGATAAATTGACAAATTCTTTCCCACTAACCCTCAACATTAGGTAATGTATTAAAAACTCACCCATGCATGTCGCTTTTGGGCAAAGGTTTGTGTACCAGTGGTGTGATGCAGCCTCAATTGCCTTCGATTCCTCTTATTTATCCTTGAGTATTTCTATGTACAAAAATCCAAATGACACTGTCAATTTTTTCCACCTACATGAGAATGCCGAAAATAAGAATTCGAGGAATTATGGCTTAATTTACCTCTTTCTCTATGTCCCAATCAGCCACCAACAAGCGCCATTGGTTAATGTTAACACGATTATCATTGCAAATCCACCTATCAGCTGTACCGACATTTGGGTAGTACCATTCCACCTTAAGATCATGCTTAAATTTCTTCCAACGGTCATTCAACTTTGCCTTTGTTATCTTTTCAATTGCTGCCTCCTTAGCTAATGTATCCGGATCTGACCAGTCAAGAGCTTCCTGCATAATGTGTTTGTACATACGCATCATACATTAGCACATGAATAAATTAATAATGCTTGATATACTGAAACAATTGGCGTGGTGAAAGAGATCTTTACCTTCACATCCTTCCATGCTTTCTCCACTCTGGTTCCCTTTTTAAACAATCTGAACGACTTCACATTGATTGGAAAGTAAGAGGCATCTGTTGCTATTATCCCCACAAATCTTGAAAACTTTGCACATAGGTCAGCTGGTTCAACTGCCTGCCCATGTTCATTGAATACCAACTTCTCTAGTTTCGTTACAGCAAATTTTCTCTTATTTTTTCCTCTTCCTAATCTCTTGCGCTTACCTAGTTGCGAATCAGTGCCCGTTTCATTCCCCACATCATTTGTTGGCCTCGATGATTCACCATTTTGTTCCAAAAGTTCATTTGGTTGGCAAGTTGAGAAACCCACTGCATTGCTCGATCCATTGGTTTGATTTTGAGTTTGGACAACTATCTCATTCTCAGTTTCATTAACGTTGTGTGTGGTATCATCATTCACACCTCTAAGCAATGTGTACATAATGTCATCGCTTTGTCTTAAATCATAGCCATTCAGTGGAGGTTGAGTCTCGTGGTCTTGTGCTAGGTTAGTGAGCAAAGGTCCAGTATGGGGTACGTAGTGATTAAGCATCTGTACTAATTAAGAACATTAAAGATCAATTAAATTGCAAAGATGCAAACATACATAAGTCATGGAAATTCACCATAGATGAAGCTAGATATAAGGGCGAGTGATAACTAAATTCACCATTTTGGTGTGATGAACTAATAGTAATTAATAAAAATGTAGAGAAGTAGTCAAATAAGGCTGAAAGTTCATTAATCCGAAAAATTGAAAAGGTTAAAGTTGGTGAGACACCCAGAAAAGAAAAAAAGCAATGAGGAAGTGCATAGTGGGGACTGTGGATAAATATTCAAATAGACATGTCTCTGTTCTATATTGACTCTAATTTGCTACCTTACTCTGTTCTCAATCTGCCTCCCTTCACCATCCTCCTGTGTTGTCAAGGCTAGCTGGTATTCTCTAATCTCTCTCTCTCTCTCTCTCTCACAAATATGTAAATGATAGTTAAATAATATGTTAAGGTTTAAGTTTGAAACATATTGCAGCTGACATGATCTAACAACAGATTTCAAATTGGGTATGGATTCTCTTATAAGTATAACTAATCCTAACCAGAAGTCAGAAGTTTGGTTACCAAAGTTTTCCAGTTCTTGAAAATATTTTGAACTGACTTTGTGAGTGTCTAATTAAGTTGTTCTACCGCAGAAGCCCAATTCTTCAAATGTATACAAGTGGCTGATTAATGAGTTAAATAAGAACAGAAAACAAAGCCAGAGTGACCATGAAGCTGCGCTCAAACAACAACACCAATGGAGAATATTCAATATAAGCAATCATATATGCCAAATCAAATATATTTCAAGGACCCAAACATACAGAACTCATGAAAATGACCCATATCTGAAGCTATACAGGGCGAATGATATATTTACAGAGATAGACAGAGCTACCGACATGGGGTTATTCAGAGAGAGCGAAAGAGATTGTGAGAGAGTATTATCTACCTTCAAGAATGGCAACCAATCAGGCACACCCACTTTGCCACTGAATATTTAAGCTCCAACGGACCAAGAATCTCGCAGACTATGGCGCCGATCAACAAGAACGCATCCCCTGATTCATCAGGTGGAACTGAACAGGGACCATTGGAGGACCGGTCTGTATCGACTGGGTGGTCTGAACGAAGGTGGTGGGTTTATAATGGGTCCTAAAAGCAAAGTTGGCTTAAAATAGGCAAAAAAAACCCTAATTCCCATGTAATTTTAAAATAAAATATTTGCACCCATTATTTAATAATAAAACTTTCCAAAATATCTGAATAATTGGAGGGAAACCACTTGTACCTAATGGATGGATAATGATTTGTAGAGCTCTTAAAAATATAGCGGCAGTTTTAAAAACCTTCATTTTGGAATAGTTAAATTATATCACACTGCTATTATTAAAAAGTTAAATCCTTGCACTTTATTTTCCATATTTCACAGTTTTCCAATATGTGTCATAATGCATTCAAACACTCACACGGGTGTAAAATTAGGCGCCAACCATTCAGTACAGCAATTCTGTATTTAGAATCTTAAAAAAAAAAACTGCAGGAATATAGGTCAGCTCAAATATACAAGTAGGTATTGTAATATTAAAAATGCAATACTAAAAATTAAATGCTTGGTAAATTAAAATGTCAAACAAAATACATACGTATGGGGATTATTCATCACGCAAGTGACAAACCAAATGCATACTCATATGATATATTCATAACATATATTATAAAGTCATGAACCTCAAAAAATGGGAATTCCTAAATTGCAATCAAACCCAATATTTCTATTGTTCTAAATCAATCAGATGTAGAGCAAATAATAGGTAAGTCTAACATGTAATAATTCAAGTTCAGATTGCCAGGTTCTCCTTGTCAATTCCTCATCTCATTAATCTAATCCGGTCTCGTGGTCGTTGTTCAACTTCATAGCCAACAACTCATAATGGGGATGAAGTATAAGAAGACTACCATTACATACTTAATTAGGCAAATTTGGGATATGAGTATACTAAATAAACCCATACCTGGCCTTAGTTGATCCGTGAGCGCAGAAAAATTTCTCAATCAAAGGGGGGAAGAGAAGTGGGTTTTCCTCCTGCGCGCGGTGGGTACTGCTAATATCATTTATTTCGCGTGATAAATTGGAGAGGGAAGGAGGAGGGTTAATCCTTCATATCGCATATGCCATATTATTGTGGTCATGGCACAGTATGTAAACCGTGACTAATAGATAAAATCTGACAGTAATGATGGATCGCCTCTGGATGACCGGTCATCTCAAGAGAGGTCCGGTTCTTAATTCAAACAGAAATGATGGATCGCCTCTGGAGGACCGGTCTCCTCAAGAGAGGTCCGATTCTTAATTCAAGCAGAAATGATCAAGCGCCTCTGGAGGACCGGTCTTCTCAAGAGAGGTCCGGTTCTCTGTTGCTTATAATTTCAGGGTTTAGGGTAAACCGTGACAGTGGCAATAGTAATTTTGATCATGGCACAGTATGTAAACCGTGACTGAAAGATAAAATATTACTTTAGGAATAGGCACTGCATGAAAACAGTGACTAATAGTTTAAATATACACAATTTATTCAAAACCGTGAGACTTTAGATAACCAGCAAACTTGTACACAATCCGAACAATACTTAGTACATGGCACGGTTTGGACTACTGTGAATTACTACATGTCACAGTTTGGTCATCTGTGACTTAGTAAATGCGAATGTTGTGCTCATTCATTTATCGGCTCCGTTGCAGCGGCTCCACGCAGCCGAAGCCGCTGAATTTTAAAAATCCTCACAGTTACCAGTGCCTATTATTAAATTACTCACGGTTACACCGTGAACACTAAGTTTGAGTCACTGATTGCTCAAAACCATGTTTGGAAATGCTGTAATCTCATTCGCCTCATAACTGTGAGTCATTATTCGTGCCTACTGTCCATTTTTCCAGTAGTGCTACAATGTGTTACCATGATGATGGAATCAAAAAAATGAGCAATTTGGGTGGTTGGAGATGGCCCCAAAAAGCTGGCCAGGTAATAGGGGTAAGTAAGCTAATAACTTTAAACCCTAGCCAAAACAAGCTAAGAGAAAATGCATATGTCTACAACTAATTAAGTTCTTGGTTCCAAATGGACCACAATGCACACTTGGTGCAACAACTTAGGACCTTTTGTACAAGGAGCTTATATATATATATATATATATATATATGATTATATGGTTCCAAATGGTCTTACATTATAACCTGTTTTTAATAAAATGCCACAATATATTAGTCGCACTCAGCTGTTTCTTATACATATTGATGGGATCTTTTTATGGCATGGACCACTTTGACAAAAGATCCTTTTCATTGTGGCATGTGCTTTACATGTGATGATTGTTCTCAATTTTTTTTAAGGTATATTGATTTTAACTACTAAATTTTAATAACATTTTAGTTTATGTACCAAAATTAAATAGTATTTTAGATTATGTATTAGTTGAAAAGTTAAACATAATAATAAAGTAAAAGATATTAGAATTTACAAATATTACATCACATGCCACTACAATAAAAAAAATTATATCACAAATATTATAGTAATTTATACTATATTGTATTTAAAAAAAATCAATCAAGTTACAATTTAACTGTGACTGTCTTGGTAAATTGAAGGAGACAACTCACACCACTATACTATGTATTATTTTGAGTAAAAGTATTGTTTTGACCTCTATTTATATTATATTGTAGTATAATTTTTCTAAAAAAATTCAATTAAGTCACAACTTAGATGTGATTGTCGTTCAGTCACAACTAAATTTGAAGTTGTGAGTGTCGTACAGTCACAACTAAACGTGAAGTTGAGACTACATTAGCAAATTTTCAAGATAATATAAAAGCCTCAAGGGCAATTTTTTCAAAACCTTATAAATTTTAACTAACACCCATCATATGTGGGCCAAAAGACAAAAATGTCAAATGAAAAAGGCTCAAATCAAAGGGGCCAATATATTTGTGACCTAATGCATGTAAAAAACTACATTTAAATTTGGTAGTTTAATTGAAATATTATATAGTCTTCATATCATACCAAAAAATTATTGAGATTTGATATTTAATCATAATTTTCTATATTTTTTATGGACAGTGAAAGTTTTTTATTTTATATTTTTATGGATCATTTTTCTCAATTATTATTTCCTAAAGCTTTTGTTGCACACAAATTGGATAGTGTTTTCTTTCGCCAGAAAATTGGATAAGGTTTGAATTTGAGAGAGATCGAAGTGTTTTCTCACTATCTTCAAAATCACTTTGCTAGTCGATCGCTGCATACCATATATGCTATTTAGGACCTATTTTTTTCAATTAATAATACAAGATAGTGAATTAATTAGAAGTTTAGAACAAAAAGAAAAGAAAAAAAATAGTGAATCTGCCCCTAAAATTAGATGGTAAAAAACATTACCATCTAATTTTTCCCTCACACATAATAATTTATTCAAGTTTTACCGATCCAGTGTCTTTTCTTACACACATATATTGTGAGCAAGTTACTAGTATATAATTAATACTTCTATAGGATGAATTGACATTCGTATGAGTTATATACTTGTAACTCCATTTATATACTTGAATAGTAGTTTGTCTAAAACCCTAACTCAGACCTAATCCATTCCTAGTGTAAACCCAAGTGTTTGCCTTTGGTTTTTCGAATCTAGGGCAACCCGAGTAACTTTAAATTTCATGATAATATTTTATTAGTTTATATCTAAATTTCTTTTGAATTCACTATCATATATATCACCTACCACATCATTTGATGATTAAATTTTTTAAAAAAAATTATGCTATTTTACACATTTACCACCCAAACTTTACAAATGGTGCTAATGTTACACCGGCCGTTAAATATGGGTGGATGAAATGTAACAACAAGTGCTAACATGTGAGAAAATTTTGTACCAAAGTTAAGTTTTGAATGTCAGATACTAGTGTTTGGAACTTAGGCATGCAGCATGCCCATGGTGCCCACTGCCCATGATGGAGTCGAAAATTGTTATGACTTTGAAAAGAAGCAAGTAAAAAGAAAAGACATACAAGCCGCAAAAGTTCCTCCTCATCACTTTTAAAAGGAGAAAGGCCAGGGGGGGGTCCGAAAATTGTCCTAGCCCTGACTTTGGAAAGAAAAAGAGATGCTTTTGGGAATGAAAGGACCATTTCAAGCACTATCTTGCGAAGACATGTTGTGGACATGAAATGATTTCCTTTAAAAGCTCACTTGGCCTCATTTCAAAGTTCAAACTCTGCAATTTATATCACTTCCTATTTTTACACCTTGAGTCAGATTCCTCATGTATCATTTCTTGCTTTTTCAATTTTCACTTTCTTTCTTTTTCCTTTTCCTCACTTTCTTTTTATTTTCTTTCAGCAAAATTGGTAAGTACCTTTCTTTTTTTCTACTACTTAGTGTCATAAAGAGATAACAAAACTTGAAGTTCTTTATTAATTGGTACTCCTTTTGGCTTTTGGATTGTAACCATGGTCTATATTAAAATTTATTTTCCCACTTTTTCTTTTTTATTTTCTGCCCCTCGGATAGTCGGGTCCACCACAATATTATTATTGTTATCTTTAGCTTAAACTTAACTATCATCAATCATCTGTTGGTATTGAACTATTGATGTGGCTAAGTGTTTTTTATATAAAACAAAGCAAGGGAGCTCTTAGAACACATGTCAATATAATGAACATCTTCAAAACTCTTCTTTTCTTTTGGGGTTAATTATAGTACTAGCTAGAAGTTTGAAACCATTAGCAGCTATGGGTTATGACAATGAAACAAAAACTTGTTGGAGTATACACAAATATGGCGCCCTAGACCAAACAATTAATATTGAAACAAATCCAAAAATTTTAAAAATAAATTTCTCAATCTATATGTATAAGGCCTCGTTTGGGATTGTTGTGGAGGACCCAAAAGCTGCTGTGGATGACAATTCTCAATCACCCACATCAGTTTTGGTGTTTGGTAAAAAAATGAAAAAGTGCATTGTCCTACAATTCTCAACTCCCCACAGCAAAAATAGAAAGCAAGTTTGTAGGTGCTTTTGAAAACTGCAGTAAATCACAGCAACAATGAAAATTTTATTTTACCCATAATACCCTTATTTTAGTAATTATAAATAATCACAGCAGTTTTATATTACAATTTACCAAACACCTTCATACTGTTTTTTGTACTCACAACACTTTTGAAAATATAATTTACCAAACACTTAACTGTTTTACTTCACAGCTGACTTTACTTCACAGCTGACTTTACTTCACAACTGCTTTACTTCACAACCGTTTTTTCTCACAGCAATCTCAAACTAAGCCTAAGAGATGTTCTATTATTGGATAATCAGACATATATTATATTGTACATTAGACTGTACATCAATATATATGATCATTAATTTTTAATCACATGTGCAATTTAACAACAATTAATGTACGTATCATTTTTTGAGCCCTAAGTTGGACAAAAATTTACAATTAATATGACACACAATTCACTTTCTTATAATATTCTAAACTTCTTTTCTATTAATAAAAAATTAGGATTAAATACCAAATATCAATAGTTTTTCAGGAAAGCAACAAGACACTAATTTTTTTTAGTTTAGGTACTAACCTAGAGTAAGACATTTTGTATTAGGTCACAAATTGGTTTTCTATACAGTTGTGAATGTCGAACAGTCACAGTTGTGAACTCGTGACTGTTTCAAGTTCATAAAAATTCAAAAATTATAAGGGTTTAATGTTTTTGATTTAGGTTTGATGGATGAAGTCCTATAGCCCAGAGACTAAACATTAAAGTTTAAGCCTTACAAATATTGAAAAAAAAACAAATTAATAAATAAGTTATGACTGTTAGACAGTCACAGCTCGGTATAACCATATTTTTTAAAGTTTGTACATAAACTGAAATTTAGTATCTAAAATGAAATGACATAAACATTTTGGTAATTAAAATAAAAAAAGATTGTAATTTGGTACCTAAAGTCAACGAACCTTTCTATTAATCGTTCCGAATTTTCATTCAAGTAACCGCCTTACTAAAATATATACTAATTATAGGTAAGTCTTTTACCCTGTCTTTGTATGATGTTGAGCATTTTTTGGAAAAATTATTTTGTATAACCGATATATTGACACGTGGTATAACCAGTCTATGTGTTATAATATAAATGAATGTTATTAATATTATAGTGTCTAATTTTAAACCCCCTAATCACCAAAAAAATTTGCCTAAACCCCCACCCATCTAGAAACTCTTTCAAAACCCCCTATAACTTATAATCCCAAATTATCCTTCTGACGCATGCTGACACGTGCTGACATCACTGTAACTGAATTTTGGTGAAACTTTTTTTTTTTTTTTTTTTTTTCTGGAATTGAAGTTTTTGCTAAAACTCAATATTTCGCTAAAACTAAAATCAAACACTGAAATTGAATTTCATTACACTAAAACTGAATTTCAAAAATTCAGTTACACTAAATTGAAGAATTCAGTTATGAATTCACTTACTAAAACTGAATTAAGTGATGAAACAATTACACCTTGACTAAAATGCAATTAAACCTTAATTAAAAAAGGGTTAATTACATATATATACCTCAACTATACATCACTTATCAACTGGGTACCTCTGGTTCAAAAACTTTCATTCGAGTACCTCAACTTCAATATTTCGTCAACTTAGTACCTCTGTTAGTCTGACCGTTAGGAAGACCGTTAAATGCCTACGTGGCGCTGACGTGGCACACGCATCCCCACCAATAAACGTTGACTTATCTTTAAAAAAGCCACATGGACAAAAAATAATAAAAAAATTAAAAAAATGATATAAAATAGAAAAAACAATTATTGAATTTTGAAAAAAAAAAAAGACAAACAGAAACTCTCATCCATCCCCTCCGTCGCATCGCTAACCCAACCCACCCACCTCTTTCCCCCTCTCCGGCCACTGGCCAGCAACCCCCTCCCCCGCGTCGGCAACCTTCTCCCGGTCGCATCTCTCTATCTCTCACTCTCTCTTTCTCTTTGTCACTTTTTTTCCCTCTCACTCCAGCTGCTTCGTGAGCTCGGTTTCCTGCCTCGACGACGACGGCTAGCTGCTCTGGGAGCTCGGCTTCCTTCCCCACCACCACCCCGTCCACCCCGCACCCAGCCCCTGTCCCCAACCTAGCCCCTCATCAACCTTATATCTCTCGTCTCTCTCTCACCTCCCGCTCTCCAGCCACAACAACCAAAACCCAATAAGCAATTAATCTAATTCAAAACAAAAACCAATAAAAACAAACCAAAATCGTCAATCATAATCCAAAAATCAAATCCCAAACAACTGCTGCTTTATCCCAAACTCTCATCTCAAACAACTGCTGCTTTATTTTGTCAAAAATCAAATCATAACCCAGTGGCGGGGATGGGTGGAGGAGGATGGACTGAGCTGGGTGGGTGGGAGGTGCGACTGGGCGGGGATAGGTGGGTGGGTGGGTGGGAAGAGGGAGGGAGGGAGGGGACGGGTCAGAGCAGGGGGAAGGAGGGAGGAGCTGGGTGGGATGGGGTGGGTCGGAACGGGGGGGAGGGAGGGGGCGGGTCAGAACGATGGGTAGGAGGGGTGGGATGGGGTGGGTCGGAGCGCGGGGAAGGAGGGAGGGAATGGGTGGGATAGGTGGGATGGGGTGGGTCGCCGGCGCTAGTTTGGTGGTCGGGTGCTGGAGGGAGGGAGGTGGTTCGCAGACGCTGGTTTAGTGGTCAGGTGCTAGGGGGAGGGAAAGGGCTGGGTGAGCTGGGGTGAGGTGGGGGGAGTGGCGGGGATGGGTAGAGGAGGAAGGGGATTGGGTAGGGAGGTGAAGTTTGGCAGGGGGCTGGTTTTTTTTTTTTTTTTTGTCTTTTTTTTTTCTATTTAATATAATTTTAATGGGTTTTTTTTTTTTATATTATTTTTTGTCCATGTGGCTATTTCTAAAAGACAAGTCAACGTTTAGTGGTGGGTCCGCGTGTGCCACGTCAGCGCCACGTAGGCATTTAACGGTATTCCTAACGGTCAGACTAATGGAGGTACTAAGTTAACGAAATATTGAAGTTGAGGTACCCGAATGAAAGTTTTTGAACCATAGGTACCCAGTTGATAAGTGATGTATAGTTGAGGTATATATATGTAATTAACCCATTAAAAAACAATTACACCTTTACTAAAACAATTACACTTCACTAAAACAGTTACACCTTTACTGAATTTCGTTTCACTAAAAAGAACACAGCAACCTTATCAAAAAAAAAAACAACAACAATACAACAATACAACAAGTCATTGAGATGAGAGGAGTAGCCAACAATACAACGTCGTCCGATCACCTCACGCGCGACGAGTACACGACAGTCGCCACTGCCTCAATCTGTTTCTACCTGCAAATTTGATTCATCATATTTCAGAACCATAAATTCATTTAAAACTCATGTTTCACGAACTGAAACTGTTTCACGAACTGAAATTGTTTAATCAATAAATGAAGTAAATTTGTATATACTTATAAATCAATTAAAAAACCCACATTTCTATCCGATTTATAACAAATTCAATTAAAACAGATTCACAAATCAATTTCAAATTAGAGTTTTCAAATTAGGGCTTTTGAAATTCAATGCAATTGAACCAAAATTTGTATACCAGTAGAGAGAGACTGTCAAGGGGAGAAGAATGAGACCGGAACCACTTCAATCCACCGCCGGAATCGCCAGCAACGGCGGCGATAACTCTCAGACTTTCTCGGCGTCGATTCGCCGTCCACGGTGGTCAGTTGGAGAATCGGAGACCACCATCACACTCACCACGTCGAGAGGAAGCTTCTGGAAGTGGAGAGCGGCTGCAACGTCGCCGGAGATGACGATCGGACTTTGGGCTGCATTTGGGTTTCTGTGGATTTTATGGGAAAGAAAAGGTCATGGATAGATAGATGAGGAAGAGGCGAGAAGAACCCAACCGGTCTGACACCTCATCGTCGTCGGAATCGACGGATCGCCGGCGAGGGAGCTCGGGTTTGCCTAGACCAATCCGGCGTCGATGTTATGTTTCACGAAGAGTGGAGGGCAAGGAGAGGAAGAGGAAGGAGAGGCGAGTGTGATGGGCCCGGTATCGTCGGCAACCGTCGCCAGACGGCGGTGCACGCGCCAGCGACAGCAGCAGGGAGAGAGGCACGCAGATGGGAGAGAGAGAGAGAGAGAGAGATATAGCACCCATAAATGGAAAATGAAAATAAAAAATGGGTAAAACTGGAAAATTAAAAGATGAGGAGTCAAACTTGGCTGGATATTAGTTGACTAGGGGGTTTAGGAAAATATTAAGTGTAAGATTGGAGGTTATAGGAGAGGTAGATTTTGGATGGAGGTTAAGAGAGATTTTATCTCTAATTAGGGGATTTATAATTATTAACATTTAGTATTATACCCTACTAATATATATAAACATATCGTCCAATAATACCTTTACACGTTAAATTGGTTATACTACATGACGTTATATTAGTTATACCCTATAATTTTTCCATCTTTTGAATAAGAGGGTCATAGTAACTATTGTTTACTAAAACAATGATTAATATTTTGTTTTTGAGCAATAAAACAATGTTCTAATAATTAAGAAGGGATTACGGCCTTATTGACCAGGATATATTTTAATAAGCTAGAGAAGATTAATGAAAGCCTTGAGGATGTGGATTTTGATGTGACAACATTTATGCAGTAGTTTTATATCCAATAATCAAAAAGACCTTTTAATATATAAGACCCCACCCCCCACCCCCTCTCCTAACAAAGCTCTAATTATATAGGTAGGGGGAGAATTGTAAAGTGTGGTTAATTAGTGGGAATAATATTGAGGTCACCCTAAGCTAAATCATTCAATCACCTTTTATAATTGCATGCACAGCAACTAAAGCAAGGCAATAAAAAGCACTTTAAAGATGAAATTTAATGTTGAATCCTAGTTTTAGGAGATGGAGCCGAGCCAGTGAATATGATTGCTCGCCCAATTTTTGCAGAAGGCAAAATCCAATCTAGTTTTCTGTGCCCACCCACACACCTAATCTAAAGATGCATGTGCCCTTGTCTAATATGTCTATTCCCTTTACATTCTCTTACTTGAGGGGAATCTTACTTTATAAATTTTCCTTCTTTGATTTTACGGCCATGATGTGCCTACTCTTTGATTTGAACCAAACATCAAACATTCACTGAAGCATTATTTTTGGTAGATTATTATTGCCTTACTATTACTTCATAACTAAAGTGCAATGCATGCATGCACCATTCATTCATCATACATATATGATATATCTTTCATTCCTTCTAGTTTAATTGCGTGGTAACTTGCTACCTCTCTCTCTCTCTCTCTCTCTCATAACATTGAAAATTCCTTCTTTCTATAGTTGTACTATGCACTGAAATTCTTAATTTCCATAATGGTACTTTGAATTCTTGTGTCTTCATTGGGATGAAAGGGCAAATTTGTCGCCAAGGTATAATATAATTAATAATGCAAAGGAACATATATAACCATGAAGTAGAAAATCTACTCTCTTCAGTCTTCAAGTTCTTAACATTATAAAATCGTATATACTAGCGAGCTACCCAAGTTCATTTTCATGCCTAATATATAATCAAAGAACCAAATAAATCAATTATCAATTTTAGTTAGTGATGGAAAATATGACCATATATATTTCATGTAAAAGTGCTATTCGCGTTTCTGTTGAATTTTTGTACTATAAAATTATTACACACTAAAGTATTTAAAAGATTGAAGCATATGAATAGCGTTTTTATTCAAACAACTAATACTTTTTTTATTTTATCGAGAATGACATTCAAAGATTGGATAAAGTGATAATGATGTATATGTCTAATTAGACTCTTCATGGCTCCATATATTATATGCTTAATTAGTGCAATCATCAAAGACAGCATCCCGCATCATTGTAGTTTAGGCCTGTCTAGCTAACGCGCCTGAATTGAATGGAACCCCTTCAATATATTAATAGAATTCTGAATATCCTATAAGATGGGGCACCTGAAGCGTCACTCTGATTTGGTAAAATGTGATATATAGCTTAAGATACAACCTTTTTGAGTTATTATATATCTATTTGGCTTTTTTTACATTTTACCCACTTTAAATTCTGAGCTCAATCTCATTTCAATACCTAAAAAAATAATTGTGTCAATGTATCACTTGAATTAAAAATTTGTTGTAATGTACCACCTCTAGCTAATTTTGTCTAAAATTTTGTTAAAAATAAGAGTATTTTAGTCTTTTTCAAGTTCTTATTGTTAAAAAAAAATTAGTTTTTTTACACTTTACTTGCTTTGACATAATAAAAAACTGATTTAAATAGACTAAAACACCCTTATTTTTAACAAAAGTTTAGATAAAATGAGCCAGAAAAGGTACATTGTAACAAATTTTTAATTCATGTGGTAAATTGATACAATTTTTATTTTAAGTAATAAAGTGAGATTGAGTTCAAAATTCATGTGGATAAAGTGTAATAAAACCTATCTATTATTATGAAGAAATTAATATCCATATTTTAAGGGCACTTGATTTGGATTTTGGACCCTCTGCTTCATTTTCAAAAGCTGTGTTACGTAGCTAGAAGATATATCAACGTATATAATAAAGTACTGTATTTTTTTTCTGACAAAAAGATTACAAGTTTTTCCAAATCAAAGCAAGAAAGACAACTAGTTTTTGATAATTTTGAGGAATTTTTATCAATAAAAATGAGGTATTTTAATTACGACTTACGAGAAAAAAATTCTTGTACCTAATGCTATTTTAATATAGTAATAAATCTATCTTCGTTACTAAAACTTCTAGTCACGAAATTGCTACCACTAAAACTAGTTACAATAGCCGTCGCTGAAAGTTTTAGTGACAGGGTTTCAGAGAGACACAATCACCACACTTTCCATGTCTAATACATTTAGCTACAAATTTTTTTTTTTTTAAACTTCTATTGTAGCTAATAACTAAAAAAAAAAAAAATTCTTGCTGTGGGACTCAACCAACATCTGAATGTTAATAGGTTCAAAGAGACAGCCAATCTAATTAATTGTCTCTTGTTTACACATGGGACGTACAAACCAAGCAGGGTACATTATAAAGTTCAGTAAGCCGACATTTATATGACAGTATAATATGATTTTTTTAGAAGAAATGCTAGCTACATTCTCTTCATTTCTACCTTCTTCTACATTCTCATCCATCTTTTCTCTTCTCATGTAGTCTAACTATATGACTGAAACCGTTTATTTATAAATCACACTTTAAATATCATATATGCAAAAAATCTCTCAAATCATCATTTAGATATCCAATTGTTACTAAAATCGTCTATTTATTTAATAACATACAATTAAATGACTAAACGACTTTTAAACAAATATATATAACGTTTAAAGGTTAATCTAGAAAATCAAAGGTTTCGATTATGAGACTATATTGCATAATTGAAAGGGTAAAGAAGAAAGTAAAAAAGAGAAAGTAACTAAGGTTTTTCTTTTTTATACGATAAGTCATAACGAAAATGTTAAAAAAACTTGGCTTAATTTCATTTTAGTACCTTAAGTTTAATTACTTCAAATTTCAATTTTTCATACCTATTGTTTAAAATCTTACAATGTCATACCTCATTTTTCTAATTCATTACAATGTCATATCTCTGTCAGTATGACTATTAATGAATCTGTTAAGTGCTGATGTGACAAAGGTTAATTTTAGTTTAGTATCTCAAGTTTACTTAGAATTTCAACTTCATACCTCTTGTTTAAAATCTTGCAATATTATACCTCATCTTTTTCTAATTTGTTGCAATGTCATACTTTTGTTAGTATGACTGTTAAGGAATCCATTATGTGCTTATGTGACTTTTACAGGTTCCACTATTTTTATGACGTGACACTAATGTATCAACTGAAGAATGGGTTCCCACAAAAAACCTGCTAAGTCAGTTCTGACTGGATGCCACATGGTCTGATAATTATTTTTAATTACTAATTTTTAAAATTTTCTTTTTTAACTTTCAAATTTTTAATTATTTTTATGCCACATGGCATGATGTGATACATTGTTAGATCACTTGAGATGATGTGGCATGTTGTCAGATCATGTGGCATCCGGTCAGAATTGACTTGGTAGGTTTTTGGCGGGAACTCATTCATCAATTGACACATAAGTGCCACGTCATAAAATAGTGGGACCAGTAAAAGACACATCAGCACTTAACATGTTCCTTAAGATCATACTGACGAAGGTATGATATTGCAACGAATTAGAAAGATAAGGTATGAAATTGAAATTCTAAGTAAACTTGAGATACTAAACTGAAATTAACTCTTGCCATGTCAGCACTTAACGAATTCTTTAACAGTCATACTGACGGATCGAGGTATGATATTGCAATGAATTGAAAAGATGAGGTATGACATTGCAATATTGTAAACAAGAGGTATGAAACTAAAATTCTCAATAAACTTGAGGTATTGAACTGAAATTAATCCAAAAAACTTTTACATGCAGACCTCTAACCAATGATTCAGTTATTGAGATAACAAAACATAAATTCAGTTACCCAATAACAAAGTTGAAACATTAGGAATAGTTTTATGTCTCAAAGAAAATAATTAAGATTAAAGTACAGAAGATGTTGGGCAAAGTTAATCATGTACACCCTATAGTTGTATCATTGCATAATGGTAAATCTGGGAAGGTAGATGGTAGAAGAAAGGGGGTAGGTAGCTGTGATCGATTTCTCTGTAGAGAAACCTTTTATGGCTGTGGTCCAGGTTGCCTACCATTTGCATGGTGCATGTTACTACAATTCGATCTACAGCTCATAATTTATACACTTACCTAACCGTTTTGCCGTTATGGCCCTAAAATTAAATGATCATGTCTGCCATGTCTCCTAGAGCTGATACCCCTTGAAATTATATCTAGCTATCTTCTAAATTATTATGCAAAGATGGATTTTTTTAAAAAAAAATTTGTTAAATTTTTGGAAATGGGGTCAATTTAAGAAAATGAACAATATTTAAAAAAACTCAACTTTTTCAAATATTTCTATGATTCATGAGGGTAATTATTTCTTCTTTCAATCTGTTTTAAAGTAATTAAATTTTGTTGTTGCTGACTTTGATATCACTATCACTCGGTGACACTACTGTAACGGAGTGAGAATAATTATATACAAAATAGAAAATTTTATGTAATATATAACAATTTCTTGTATAAGTATATTAATATTTCACAAGTAATATATAACAAAAGGTCATATGTATTAACATAATTGACTTTAATATAGATGTCACTATGTATGGAATTTGAATTCTGTATTTTCCTTGTTCTTACTTGTTTAAAATTGCTTGAATTTACCTCATTTGAATTTATCTCTTATGGTCTTTCTTTTGTTCAATCTGTACCATCAGCATTTCTATTGGCCATCAAGTTTCCCAAACTTAATGCTTTCTTTTCTTGAGAGTGATTAATTGGCCCAAACATGCAGATTAACATGCACAAAGCCACAAACCATTTATTCAACTCATTGGCAATTACGGAAAACAAGTCAGAAAAAACTGGTAGATGGCATTTCTGTTGTTATCAAATGAAAGAAGGGTAAATAAGTAATTCAGTTCACACGAAACGGTACTTATCGCACGAAAATACGGTTTTTACCCCCTGATTCAAGTGAATCCCGTTCGAACTTCCACAAACCGTACGGCCCTCCGAACCTGAAACTCCTCCTACGCAATCATTTCCCTCTTGTTATCTTCAACGTGGCACACGCCCACGTGGCAGCCATTAATTAGAGGAATGTTCGGTGCAAGCCCAGATCTACGTAACGGCGCCGTCAAATCCCCCGTTTCCAGATTCCCCGTCATTGTTAACGGAGTCTGGACCACCACGTAACCCAACGCCCACCCCCGCACTTATAAACCAATCAATCCCAGCCGTCCAACCGTCTCGTCATCATCATCATCATCAATATCATCGTCACCGCACACACAAACGCACACACTGACTCTCTCTCTCTCAAACTAGGGATGATGATGAAGTAGATGAGGAACTGAATTGCAGAGGTTACAGTGATGGAGGTGGCTCAGGTCGGCGGGAAGACAAAGGCTGGAGCCACCGCCGCGAGCTCAGCCATGTCGAAGAAGAGGAAGGCCAACATTGATGGACAATTGGTGAATTTAGCGCCGTCGTCGTGTGCTCGGCTCAAGAAGCAGAGACACGGCGACGACGACGTCGTAAGTGCATCGAGAATTGTGGCGGAGAGAGCAGAGAGTACTGACAATCATGCAGTACGGGATGAACGAAACGACGACGTCTGCTCATGGAGCCCTAGTAGCTCCTCATCAGATGATCACACTCAGACCTCTTGCTGCTCAAGTAACGGCTCAAGTGAGCTCGTGCAAGATAGAAGCATTGAATTCATAGATCTGGAGGTGAACCATTAAATTTCTAGCAATAAATTCGATCAATCCTCTCTCAGCTTCTTGAATTTTCAGTTTTGTCGCGGTTTTAATTGCGTTTTTCTTCACTTTGCTAACTGAATTTAATTTCACAGGATGAGAGGGAGCAAGTTGAATCGTGGACGTTTAATTCCCGCAGAGAAAGGTTTTGAACTTTGAACATATATATATATAAATAACATTTTGGCCTCAAACATTTATTACTCAAATTCATGTATTTTATCTTGAATTCAAAAATTCAAAAATTCAATTTTTCTCCCAATTCGAAATGCAACCCTATCACGTACGTAAAATTGTATATAAATTCGTCTTCTGCTTCTCAATTCTTTGCTCTAGCTCTTCAACTGTGCGCGTTATTTATTTATTTTCTGTAGCAGAAGAAAGATGACGCCTACGAGCGAGCTTCAAGTTGATGAAGCAGAATCGAGGCCGAAGGAGGCGGATAATTCTCGAGCAAGAATATCAACGGTGCCGGAGAAGATTAATGTTACGGTGTTGGAGCTCGAAGAATTCTTCGCAGAAGCCCAGAAAGACCTCCAAAAACAGTTCAAGGAGAAGTAAGTTCAACTGTTCAACTACTTTTAATGATGGTTGGGCTGTGCTAGCTCAGCTGTTTTCAAAATTTTGTAATTGTACTAATTTGAAATTCTCAACTGGTTTGCAGGTATAATTTTGATTTCGAGAAGGAGGAGCCTTTGGAAGGTCGTTACGAGTGGGTTCGATTAAAGCCCCGAAAGCAATCAAATTAAAGGACCAGAAGATCGATATCCTCGACCAATTCCTCATGCAAATTGTTATTATTTAATTTTAAGTCCAGTTTTTTTTTTTTTTAGTTGGGTTTATTCATGTACAGCTAGCTAGCTCTTTTCAGTTAATTAATTTAGAAGAAGGAGAGGAAGAAGCTGTTGATGGCCGGAGTTTGTTCCAGTACTGTATGTACAAAGCAGTACGACACCGTTTACTGCTGGCAAATCCACATAGGGAAGAAGAGAACAAACGGGGATCAATAACAAAAGCTTCTAGACCTTAAATTCTCTCTCTCTCTCTCTCTCTATGTTCTTCTGCCTTCTTTCCCAGAGTACTACTCCTGTGTACCAACAACACACATGCAGTCAATAATTTCAGTATTTTCCGGCGTCAAAATATAAATAAGAGAAATAAAATTCATGCAATTCTTTGTCTTCTTGTCAAAATATTTTTTCGTTCTTTTTTTTTTCTAATTCTCTGGATATTTTCGAAATATCTATTACGATTTACGGTACCTAATAATTGATTAAAATTTTGATGGGCGATTCGTATCGGAGTTGAGAAGCCGGAACACGCATCATGCGGACACGTGCCGAGGATCGGCGAGTTTTGATCTTATCCCAATCAGCGTGTCCTGATTGATTGACGTCGATGTGCGGTTGGCCAATGCATCCAACTTTTCCAAATTCCAAGTAAAACAAAAGCAAATAAATATGCAAGCGAAAGAGTATCGGCGGCTCCACCACTCGTACCAGCACGGCAGCTTCCAACTTGTTTTGGGTAAAAACGAACTGCAAAAAATAAAATCAGAGTGGAAATGGGTTCTGGCATCTGATGATGGGTCACAGGATCAACTCACTCAGTCAGTCAATGCTATTGCTAGCTACTTCCACTCCACTTGTTTAATCTATGTGGATGTACTCCAAAAAAGAAAAAACATATGAAAGAAATTTGACTAGACAGAGTACAGGGATGGCAAAATTTCCAGCCCCGAAAATCTATGTGGGGACGGTCCTGATTAAGCGGGTATAGTAATACCATTCTTATCTCCACCTCCCGTATATTTGTTTAATAAAATTATTATATTATAAAATTATATTTTAATTTATTATTTTAATTTTGTTATATGTTTTTAATATTGTTCTCTTTATAATTTAGTGTTATTATAATATAATATGATAAATTTTAATAAATTTTATCTATTAAATTATATATTTATATTAATTTGATATGTTATTAATAAAAAAAATTATTTAAAAAAAAATAATAGAGGCTCCGAATACCCCCAATGGGGACTCGATTACCCGGCGGGGCGGGTTTAGTATTGGCAAATCCGCCCCGTTTTCATCCCTAACAGAGTATATATTGTGCTATACAACACATTTATATTCATACAATTCAATTTTATGAAAAACAACATGCTCTTTTAATCAAGAAAATTAATTAGGATTAAATATTATAATAATTTTTTAGCAAAACAGAGAGGGATTAATTTTTTACTTTAGGTACTAATATGGATTTAAACTTTTTAGATTATATCACAATCTTAACTAGAAGTTAGTATTTAAACTGAAATAAACTTAAAATTTATGAAGGACTTCAGTTTGATGAAATGACAAATCATCAATTGAAAATTTAGTAATCTAGTAATGTGTCATAATATACATGAGGAGGAAGCACTTTTATAGAAGCTAGCAAGTATTTTGTTTTGTTGTAATGAGTGTTGGAAATTTGGTGCATTGGACATAAAAACAAATATAGCAGGTTATATAAAATTTTGGTAAGATTGTTTTAGTACTATTTGTATTATCTCAATTGACATTTTAATATTATTTGTATTATCTCAACTCACTATCTTGTATTATTGTATTATCAACTCTCTAATAAAAGTATGATCTACATAAATAATAGATGAATATCGCGTCTATAAAAACATAATGAAAATGGTTTTTTTAAAAGAAAAAAAAAACTCTTTTGACTTTAGTTAGACCACTCCATTGGATTGATGTAGGTTGCCTCAACCGTATACTCTCCAGGCCGATCTTGGAGGGTGGTTTCACTTGTCATGGTAAAAATTCCTTTGGGATTGGTGCCCCCTACAACAGTACTTTTTTTTTGTTGTTGTAATAAAACATGTTTTTTTATTAAACTTTTATGTATATGATTTAAATAATAATATTAGGGATCTCAAATTTGTATTTCAAATAATTTATTATTACATGTGTTAATATTTTACTTGTTATAAAATAAATGAACATGAGAATGTGTCATGTATGAATCAATTACATACTACCACATCATTTGAGATTTAAATTTGGAATGTAAATTTAAGACTTACTTTAAAATACTTTGTTGTCAAGTTTCTTTTATTTTTATATTTTTGTATAAAATTGATGGCACGTATTAATTTTGTGCGCACAAAATAATGCATAAGATGCCAATTTTTTTAAAATCTTGTGGTCCAATGTACACTTGTATGCAATATATAGATACTGATCAGTCACTGATCTTTCATGCCCTTGCTTTCACCTTCTTGGATCATCCTAACTAGCTAGCTTCCAATATGGGGTGGATCGTTTCATTAATTGCACTCTTTCACAAAATTTGACATTCTTCGATCTCTTGAAGTAATGTTTTCCATCTTTGGGAGTGAGAGACTGCGGAGGGATCGAGGCTAGCTTCAGTTCTTTATGAGTGATTCCAACTCTGCAATCATATTGTCCATATTGAGTCACTGACATTTCCAATGATCTATCTATTTTTTTGACATTTATCAAGATCCAATCATTCAAGTGAGTTTCATGTAGAAAACATGCATATATAGACTATAATAACATTTTTTTTACCAGATGACATTTATTTCAATGTGTGATTTTTATTAGTAGCTTAGCAACATAATAAAATTTAGGATCATATAAAATCAAACGGGTCATAAGGTGTAATCCAAATATATAGTCCTTGGAATGAACTCAAGTGGTAAAGAGGACTAGAAAATAAGTTAGTACTAACAAACATATGTTATCTTTACCACGTTCCATGTATAGATTTCTTACTCATGGAGATTTGAGAGTGAGGGACATGGTATGAATTTTTATTTATTTATTTTTAAAATAAGTTATAAATAGATTATAGAGAAAGCTAGCATTAATCATCTATGTGCTTGTGAACGATCGGCTGATATCTGTTGATTGAATGAGATACTCGATGAATGCACAATGAGTATGACTGTGTTTAGCAAAACTCTTAAACAAATGATCTGACCGATACACTAAAATACATGTCCATGACAAATTAATTACAATAATTCATGTGATGGGGAGAAAATTAAATACATCAAAAGGAACTAAATTAAAGTTCATCCTATACATCTTCAATGGAGGTAGTAGATTTAACGGAACCGGATAAGATAGAAGCCTCCTTCTCTACGGAGTATGTGATCAAAGCCTTCACAACATGGCGAAATCTCCTTCTATAAGTAGGAAGTTTTGAGACACTTCTCATCATTCCAATCATCCTGCAAAAAATTATATTCACCACTTAAAAAGATGAATATTGAGAATTATAACAGGACTTTTGATTCTTGATAAAAACTAGTATAACTGCATGCCAAGTCCATCCAGTGCCTTCAAGAAAATGGTCCATGTTATAAGGACTCTACTGTGATGTATTTACAATTGCATCAGAAACAACCCCAATTTATATTGACAAAATTTAATTAAGTCAATCCATTATACATAATAGGATGAAACACAAAGGTATATCAAATTAATTATACATATTCTTAATTTAGCAATAATGCCTTTCACTCTATTGCATCCATTAAGATGACATATATGCTGAGAAAGGAAACTGAATATTTTTTGAAGTGCAGATGCAGTGGAGGCAAAGATACTTGTTTGAATATGACTTGGTTGATGCTTATTTGAATATGTAGTTCAGATTGACAATTTGACAACATTAACATTCTAGAGTGTTTGATAAGATAATAGAAGATTACCCTATAGGGCCTATACACACATATGGCTTTGCACCCTCTGTTTGCTAAGAAATCATGGGAACATTTTTCATTTGTTTTTCCATGGTTTCTGAACAATGAGGCAATGATACTTGTTTGAATATGACTAGGTTGATGCTTGTTTGAATATGACTCAATTTGAATCATTGACTAGGTTGATGCATGTTTGAATATGTAGTTTAGCTTCACAATATGACAACATTAACAATCCAGAGTGTTTGATAAGATAAAGAGGACATTACTCACATATGGTTGGTTTTGCAGCCTCTGTTTGCTAACAAATCATGAAAACATTTGAAATATTCATTTGTTTTTCCATGTTTTCTGAACAATTTGGGTTTTTTTTTTTTTATCTGGTTTGAATTGGAATAGAGGCAAAACTTGTACCTTCTACTAATTCCCTGGATTTGAGCAGCTCTTAGAGCATCTTGAGGTACTAAGCTTCCTTTATCCCAAGCCTTCATGCGTTGTGTATTGCTTCCGAAAAGAAGAACTTTCTCCAAAAATCTCACCTCACTGTCTCCCAAGTTTAGGACCTTAATCTGTTCCTTGAGGACCATTATGGGATTAAAGAACCAGTCCAACAATTTGTCATGTGGTCTATTCAAATAGGTAACTTCAACACCATCAAGCAGCAGTAAACCAGCTGAATCTGATCTGATGGAGCTGAGAAGATTCTGCAAGCATGAATAACAAGGCAAACCAACACTAATAATCGATGCTTCATTGCTTTTCTCTGCTTTCAACCATTCATAGAGGTCAGTTGGGGTTATCACATCAGCATCCAACAGTTCCTTACCCTTCTGTTCGCAGGACATCATCAAATTTCCCCATATCTGTTGCATATTGAGTGAACACATGCAAGAAACTCTCACTTCATCATGGTACAAAACAAGTGTGAGGGCTAATAATTGGTTAATCAGTTTTTAAATTGAGGTTTAATCATGATTGACCAAAATTCAATTTGCTTACTTAGAGCATTTTAATATTTGGTGCAGCCTGTCAAAGAGGTTTTATTCCATCATATTCACATCAGCCAAGAAAGAATCGGATAGATAATACTTGAACCAAACCTTATCAAATTTCTTTTCAATTCTAGATATCTAAATGGCAAAAGAGGGTGATGCACTTTTTTCTTTTGAAAACAAATATGAATGCAAATAAATTCATTTACAGAGAAGCTTTAGTCAGAGTGTTCAGGCTCATAGTATATATTTGGTGAAAAAATCACCTCTACCTCTTAACCTAAAATCATACCTGTACCATTTTCACTTCCTGTATAGCAGCTCTAACTGATCTTGAATGGCCTACATTTGACATAAGCATTGCAGGTGCTTCCATAGGAGCAGAACTGAATTTTCCTCTAGTCACATGATTTCCTTGAACAGAAACCTCTGATGATTGAGAGACAGTTCTTTTTCGATATTGGGGCCTGGCTGCGTGTAATGAGACCACTGCTGTTAGAGATTTTCAATGAGCTCAAAAAGAATATCTCATATGATGAAGCAGGAAAATGACTAACTTTGGGAAGATAGTTCCTTCTCGAAGATACAGCCAGTCATTTGTGTATTCATCAAATTCAGCAACCATTGCAATTACATAAGCCACACCTCTCCTGAAAGATCTTTCCTTCATCCACAAACGATTAAAGCATATGTAACTTCAGTAATCATGAAAGAAGGCCAAGGAGATTGAATTGAGAGGATTATATTTCAGTATGAGCAAACCTTATAGACTATAACTGATGCATACAATCCAATAAAAATGCTTGAGAAAACTGACAATAAGACGCTCCCAACAACAACAATTGGCCACATTAGGATCGTCAAACCAGCAATAGGGATGCAAGCTATTTCAAGAAATGGACCTTCTCGACTAATTAGATCATGAATCAGTCGATACCAGCCCTTAAATAGCATGTATGGACTCTTTACAACAGCAATTGCAGTGTAAAGAGGAATCTCCACCACCAGCCCCAACACACCAACTATAATACATGCCGGCACATGAATCAACCTGCAAGATGGCTCCAAAAAAGAAATGAGTTCAGAATAAAATCGATGTTTGAGTAATGCTATTTCATTCGTTTATATCTGGTCATACTATGAACCTTATTATTTCTAACAACTGATATACTGTCATGTTCCTACCACATAATTTGATGGTTAAAAGTTGGTATAACTTTTGGTACTTGATTACAAAAAGAAAAACGATTCCGGTCACTAATTACAACACCATTACCTTAGAGTTCGAACTTCATCCGAAGCAGGAGATTCGCGCAACTCCTTCAAGTAGAGCAGGTACGAGTGGTAACATATGTCTGCAAAGTCTCTAACTACAGTGCAGCTTCCTTTAACAGTTCCCCAAGTTCCATCCTAAGGTGGATGAGGGGAAGCAGACTGAGTATTAGTACTAAATCAGACTGAAAATTCAAAGAAAGGCCAAGTTTAAGAATTTACCACAACACAATGTTTGAATTTCTTGTACTCATTGTCATGCCTGAAGGCCTCAAATGTGGAAACCCATGGAGTGAAGAATCCATAGCCCACTCCCACAAGAACACTCCCAGCTATGCTCAAACCCAACCATATACCAAATAGGGCAGGCAAGGCAAACAAAATAGCAACTTTAAGCGGAACATCAAATCTATCAATCCTGCAATTGCCAAACATTGACATATGCATATATATCATGTGGAAAGAAAAAAATAAATCTCTGTAAAATGAGGTAATTATTGAAAAATTTGAAGAGGGTAGTTCCAGAGGTTACTAACTTAATAAGAGTGTAGACTGTCCAGGCAACATGTGCAGGAAACAAACCCAAAATTATCCCCACATTCCCTATTATCAGTATTAGTGCAGAAATAGGACCCACAAGAAGACCTGCAACATTGAACAAAATCCAATGAAAATTCCAAGAACCCACCATTAAATTTTCATATAAAATTTAGCAGATAATGTGAAAGTTGGAAACAAGTCATCCTATAGTCCAATAATCATACCCAAATTGCAGAAGAGTAAAAAGGGTACCTTTGAGAGCACCCAGAAAGAGAGCAGAACAGAATGCAAATACCACATAGAGAACCTTCAACCAACCGCTCAAAGATTGTGAAAAATCCATGCCAAAATGATCATAGAGATAGGAACAGCACCATTAGAGAGATTTTAACCGAAATTTGAACAACACCTTTAAAAATTGGGAATTTAGCATCACTGGTGACTGCTATAGATGCCATCCATGAACAAAAGGCACAAATAATAATATTAATAGTTCATGTTCCACAGAGAGAGAAAGAGCGAGAGACGTGTGCCGCAAGAAGATGACACCTGACAGGGAATGAGAACGAGAGCATAAGACAAGAGGACCCCAAGTCCAACCAAAATCAATCAACCCAGGAAGTTAGGAAGTATTAAAGTTAAAGGTGGCACACTGGCACAGGCACAGGCACAGGCACAGGCACACAGAGTGTTTTTTGTTTGTTTACTGACCTGTCTTTGAACCCATGAAAGCACATAGCCTTGTAGGTGAGTACTGAGCAATCATGAAACTTAATTATACCACGCAAAGGATTTAGATTCTCTCTTTTGCAGCATTGACATAACAGTGTCAGTGTCAGTGTCAGTGTCAGTGTCACAGTGGTGACACCATAGTCTTAATTTCATTTGTTTGGTTGAAGCTTAATTATACGAGTTCAATTCTTTCGGTTGGCTATCCAGAGTTCTAGTATAGTAGTATTTACATCCAATGGCTGTTTTTCTGGGGATGCATGGTGTTATGATGCGCCAACTTATTAGCATATTATCAATACATTATCCTTTCATTTTCATGTGTCACACAATAAATAAATAATATTTTTCTTAATTATTACTATTTGTATAAAACAAAAAATTATATAACGTGCATGTGAAGTAATCTAATTAGGATATTTGGACCTTCTTAACATAATTATATTGTTTAAGTTGTTTTTCAATATTGTTTGAGGCAAAGGCGTACTCGATCAGTTATGACTTATGAGGTCTCCAGGGCTGCTAGACATGTCATGCATGATGCATGTACCCACCACATTTTCGGCTTAATATATCAGGAACAACCGAACAAGTAATAATTATAAATATGCATACTTCCAAGTTCCAAGTTCCAATTTTGTTTGTACATATATTCTATGCATGAACAAGTACAAATCCAAAAGCCATTGGATGAACAACTCCTTTTCCATAGAACTGGTTGAACAACTTCTTTTCTATTTTTTAATATATTGGTGGGTGCTGCTACCCCACAGAAGAGTCTAATTATATTAAATTTTGGGGCTCTAAAGAAATTCTATATTTATTGGCGGATTCAGTAATTTTTCATACAGAAAAGCATGGTAGGGAAGCCCGGTAATAAGAATATGGGCTTGGGCTTGCGGTCAAACGCTCAAAGTAAGGCCCAAATGACATAACCTGGAATGTCATACAGAGGCTGGTCCTGCTGCTCAAGTCCACACTACACAAAGGCTGCCATGACTCACCTCCGGTTACTGGGTTTGGACCGTTTGGTTCCCCTACGTTGGGAGCGGTTAAGTGACAGTTATTTTCCAAATGAGGGACTGTACAAACCAACAGAGCCCAAAAAAGCTCTACTTCTCTCTCACTCACACTTTCACTCACATACAGTGCTGTTTGCAGTCTCTGAAATGGCAATGTTCAAATCTCTGGTGTTCTTGTTCTTAGTGGTCTCTTTGGACCCTTTGGCTTCTACCCATTCTCAGCCTACGCAATTCCAGAACTACCCAGGTAACGACATTCTGTGTTTTGTGTGTCAGTGGTATACGTTGCTCTAAAAGCTAGGCCATTGAAAGGGATTGTGGATTTTCATTGTTTCTCTGTTTCAGCTAAAGAGCCAACTAGGAGAAATTCTCGTAGACTCTCGAGACCTCTAATTGGACGTGATGGGAGGGTTTATACTTGTTCTGAGAAAGATTTGCTTGCATTTGAAAGTAATGGGTCCATTGCTTGGACCTTGCATTTGAATTATACATGCAATTTCGATATGCCTCCGGTTCATGGTGGTAGGGGAAAGGTATGTGATTTTCTTGATATTTCATGTAATCATGTCTAATATGTAAAGCAATCAATGTGGGTAGAGTAGAGCTGCTTGAATATGAAATCTGATATATGAAAATGTTAATTCCTATTCATTTTGAAATGCCATTTTCTGCAACCTTATAAAGTTGTTAACTTTTGCAAGTCTTGGCAGATATATCTGGCTGCAGAAAATAGGGTGATTAAGATCAACTTGGTAAACAATGGAACTTCTGGACCTGCTGCAGAAGTTTTGCTTCGTACAGAGCCAACTAAAGAAGGACAAGGTGAGATTGTTGGGGTTGCAGTTAGCACATTGAGTTCATCTGTATATATAAATATTAGAGATAGGGGACTATTTGCATACATGCCACATGGGCAATTGCTCTGGAGTGCTGGACCTGTGATTGACCAATATGGCTACCGTCAGGGTTGTAGGAAGGACAGTCCAGATTGTTATTTTAACTCAGTCCCTGTGATTGATGAATGTGAGGCTAGTATATATGTAAGCTATGCTCATCCTTGCTTTGTTTCCCATTTCTTTAAGCATTATCAATTAGGGGCATATTAAAATATGAGCAGTTTCTCTCTCGGTATATACAAGTAGGAAGATTAATGTTTATGTAATTCAGGAAAATAATTTTGTTCTAAGATTTTTCTTAGGAAAAAGGTCAAATTTTTGTGTGTTTTTCTTTAAGATTTTTTTTTTGGTCCCCTCTTTAATTTGTAGATCTCAAATACTGAAGGAGAACTGTACTCTTTATCAATTCGTAGTCAATATTTCCAATGGATCCAGGATTTAAGTTCGTATGACAAAGTTTTCACTATAACCTCTGGAAACAATGGTCGATTGTATGTTACTGTACCAGCTAAGGCTCTTTTGTTAGCTCTAGATGTTACTTCAGGAAATGTGCTGTGGGAGGGAAGTATTGGGCCATTAAGTATGGCTGGTTACACACCAGTTGTTGATTCTAATGGTAACTCTATGTTTCTCTACTTGCCCAAATTTTGTGGTTGGTCATAACTCACAATGAACTGATTTGCTTTCTCTGCTACTTCATCTGCTATAACAGGTTGGATATCTATTGGTTCATTGGATGGATTCCTATACTCATTTTCACCAACTGGGATTCTTAAGAAATTCTCAAAAATAGCTGCAACGGATTCTGTGATCCAAGTCACTCCATTTCTTGACTGCACTGGCTATGCAGTTTATATTTCTCAGACAGAGATGGAGGGGAAGACCAGCCACACAGTAGGTGAATATACTTATGTGTCAGCAACGAAACCCAAAAGTGTACGTTTCACATTGTATGTTCCAGCAACCGGGTCCATCTACTGGTCTGGAAGCCATCCTGGTAATTCTGTTTATGTGGTTTTCTTTTTGTCGAATTTAGCCCTTTATTTCTGGAACCTATTCAGTATTCACCCTTTTCCATACCATTTCTATTGCTTTGCACACCCTAAATGCTTTCACTGGTTGGTTGTACCAGGCCAATTCGCCTCCTTATTGTCTCACAGTGATCTTCACCATTTTATACTAGACGAGAGGATTCTTCTTGCATTTGTTGCTGCTGCAAGTGAGATTCTAATTGTAGAGCACATTTACTTCTTAACAGTAGTCAACAATTGTTGTACAACTTTTTTCTGTGTCGTGAAATATGTATGGAAATATGAATGCCCTTGTAGTCTAATTGAGAAACATAAAAAAGGATCTTGGACTCGCATATTGATCCATTTGTTTTCATTAATGCAGAGACTGGAAACCCACTGGCATGCCGTTCCACACGTAAGAACTAACTCCACAATTGCATTGACACTCATGTATCTCACAATTCATACAATTCTCTACTTAACCTCAGGTCACAAGCTGATGTCTAGCTGCTCCCAAGTAAGGCCAAAGCTTGCCAACATCTATACCGGTAAGTAGAAACTCTATGAAAATGTAATTATTGTAAAATTCTTGACCTTGAAGGTTTTGAGCTGCCGGTCCTTAGTTTTTGTCCCCTTTAGGTAATGAAAGGGCAATACTCTGGTTCCTACTTTTTGAATCTACAATCTTGGTAGTACTAGCTGGACTTGTGCGATTCTGTTGTATATTTTGGAGCAAAAAGAAGCTTCAACGTGAAGACCTTGGAAGTTTTCTTGAAAAACGAGTAAGTTTTAAATCCTTATCATCATATGCTTACTTAAAAGTGATAGTTTTCCCATGAACAAAGGGAGAGAGGTGAAGGAGATCAAAGATGCTTATACTAGATTAGCATGTACTTAAAAGATGCTACGAGTGCTTGTGCTTGAACAATGAACTTCTCATCCTGAGAAATTAGCTGTATACAACAGCCACAATAATTCTTATGAACCCATGTTCCTCTCGCTTCCTCAAATATGTTTGCTACCTTCTTCTCCTTGATTTCAGCGTTCTCTCCGGCTCAAAAAGAAGGCATTTGATAGGACAATCACAGAACTCGAACAAAAAGCTGCAGCTGAAGCAGTGGCCAATGAAGATGTGATTGAGAAATTGGGCAGTCTGTTACAAGAAAGGGAAGGCATAGAGAGAAGGCTATCAACAACCTATAGCTTGGGTAGGGATGGGACAAGCTCGCGGTCAAAGTCTCTTCTTCCATTGTATGATGGGAAAGCAAGGAGCTATTATTTTGGTGGTGCAAAGGAAGAGAGTGTTACTCATGTCTTCCACACATTGAGTGATACGTCATCTTCCAGAGAAAACAGCAGCAGTGAGGGAGAGAGTAGCTGGACTTCTTGTGTAGAAGACAAGGGGAAGGCACCATTGGAAGCAGAGAGCTCAGGTGATGGTGGGTTCTTTACAAGGGACTACAAGAGAAGCCCATCAGAGACAGCATCAAGCTCAAGAGGATTTGTGAATCATGAGGGTGAAGTGGAGTCTGTACAGAAGGTGATGATTGGTAGTAGGAGCTTATCATTAAAGAGGAGAAGGGCTTTATCTTCAACTAATTAGAAAGTAGATCACTTAATCATACACATAGAGCTACATATTTCCCACATACACAGAAGACTTACAAATTGAAATGCAGCAGTGGCTGCTTAATTATCTTTTGAGTACATGTGGACAAAATAGGACAAACCTTAGTGGCTGTTGCCCTCTTGGTACTCTGATGTATAAACAATGGTGAGTATCTTGTCCTGTGGGAATGGTAGTTTCTTCACTTCTTCACTATTCACGCTTGCATACACCCCCACAACACATGTCTTGTGCTTCTGCTTCTTCATCTGTAATTGCCATATAACCTGCATATGGAGCATCTGGTGGCTGTATAGAAAGGGTGCTCGGAGATTTCCGGTACATGGAAAGAGGCCTTGTCTCATACATCTTTGTGTGTGTGTTGCGTTTGAGGTGGGTGTGGGTTGAGGTGAGGGGGTTTAATCAACTTTTTAAATTGGCCAAAACATCTAATGGTCGAATATTAAACAAATACATGAAGCAATTACCAATTTTTTTTTTTTAAAAATTATTCATGAAGATCCTTCAATAGATCAACTATAGAGGAGCTGCTGTAATTGCAGCAGCCATGGTTGGTTTCTTTCATTTTACCTTTTCAAGGTTAGAGTGCGGGAGAAGGGGAAGATGATGTGGAAAGAAATAAGGGTAATTTAGAAAAAAAAAAAAAAAAAATACGGTTGTGACTGTCGAACAGTTATAGTTGTAATTGTCGAACAGTCACAATTGTGACTATTTAAAATTTATAAAAAATCAAAATTTTTAAGGGTTTCATACTTTTGATTTAGGTTTGGGGGATGAAGTCCTATAACCCAAAAACTAAATATTAAAGTTTAAGCCTTGCAAATATTGAAAAAACAATAAATCAATAAAAATGTTATGACTGTTAGACAGTCACAGTTCGATATAACCATGTTTTTTAAAGTTGGTACCTAAAGTGAAATGACATAAATGTTTTAGTAGTTGAAATGAAAAACATTATAATTTGGTACCTAAAGTCAATGAACTTAAAAAAAAAAAGGTGAAATAATTAAATTAATACTTTTTAAAATTGTTTTAGATGGTGAGGAAAGAAAACTAATAAAATTATGGGTTTGTTGGCCCAGGCCCAAATATCATATATGTCCTAACTCCTAAAGTCCAAAATATTTGAATGGGCCATTACAATACAACAACAAGACGTGACCGGAGAAAAAACAGAGTTAACAAACGGCGTCATAGCACTTAGGCATTAGAGTGCGTGGGGTTGGCAAAGCGGGAATCAGGGAGGGATGGCACGTGTCGGTAAGTTGGGGTTCCACTTGTTATTTAAGATTAGTAGAGTTTTTGATGACGGGTAGCAAATTTCTCTAGTTTCAGTAGCTAAAATCGTCATTTTAGTTATTAGACGACAACATTTACAATTAGTACTGCTACTTGCACACTCTACAAATTTAATTTGTAAAATAACAAAAAACCCCCAAAACAAAATTATCCAAAACTCCATCCCTCTATCTCTTCTTCCATCTCTCCTTCCCTCTTTCTCCCTATCACAGCACCCCCCACCCCAGACCCAAGCTCGACAGAACCACCCGCCAACTGCTCCGCCTCTCTCTTTTTTCCTTTCTCCTTCCCTTTCTTACCCCACTGACCACCCCACCCCCATCCCCTCCTATTTCTCTTTCCCCGAAACCCAACCCTAGCCCTTCACTCTCTCTCTAACTCTAAGTTCGACAAGTTCGCTAATGAACCAGGCGGCGAGAACCCTGCCAAAAGCTCCCTCTCTCTTCCCTAACTCCTCAACCTAGCCTCCACCGCCAGCTAGCGCGCGACTCCATGCACACACAACTATCCTGACACCACCACTCTCTCCTCCGGCCACCACCAATCACCCCACCAGTCAAAAAATACTCCCCAAAGGCTGGGCATCACTCCCCAGAACTCCCCTTACCGGCTAGCCATCCACAACCGCAAGAAATCACTTAAAAGCTCAAGCCCAACCGAACCTGTAATTTTTTTTTTAAGTGGATGTTTGGAGGGGAAAGCGAAGAAGAGAGAGGGGGGGAGGGGCTGGGTGGGTTGGGTGAAGGGGGTGGTGGCCGGGTGAGGGAAGGGGAGGAGAGGAGCTATGTGTGTGTGTGTGTGTTTTTTTTTTTTTTGTGAAATGAATAAAATAAGAATATTATGGTAATTGGGAGGGTGTGTATATGAAAAAAATTCAACTATAAGATAGGTGTAGGGGTGTGAAGTGAGAAAAAAAAAAAAAAAAAAGAGAAAATGACGTGCAAAAAGGAAAAAAAAGAAAAGAAAAAAAGTGAAAATAGCATCACTCTTTACAATTTACAACAACAAATCGAACAAAATGTCAAAAAACCAAAAAAAGGCCAACATCCTTAGGACCAAGGAAAGGAGGAGGAGGCAGAGCAAGGCAGGCATATGATATCTGGCTTGATCTCTCTCTTTGTTTTCTTAGGCAGAGACAGGCCACCTGTGGTTTGTCCAAGCCTGGAGGAGGGAACACAAAGCTGAAAGCTCCCATTAATCATCATGGGTCGGGATGTTAAGAAAGAGACCACCGCCACCAGATACCACCTGGAAGAGGAGGACGACCACCACCACCACCACCCTCGAACGGCGTCGTCTAAGGAGGATCAATTGTCCAAGTCCAAGCCCAAGCCCCAACCCCAGCCCAAGCCCAAGCCCAGGCCTTCTCCTCTCTCCCCGGCGGTCCGTCTCTGTTTCTCTGTATCTGGGCATGTTTGCATGTTGCATGCTGGTGCTTGTTTGCTTGTTTTTCATGAAAGTTGATGTGGGTTTTTGGTGCATTGTTGATAGCATAATAAGGTCAAGAAGACAAGCAAGCCGAACGAGAAAGAAGTGGAGTTTTCCACGCCCATGAGGGAGCTTTCCAATACCCAAGTTAAGAATGTACGGTTCCTCCCCCAAAACATAATCTTGGATTTTTTTTTTTTTTAATTTCCATGTTTGTGTTCACAAAATTTGTGGATCAATGCATGAATTGGCATCATGGGTAGGCTTTAAATTACACAAAAACATTGAAAATTCACTTTTATTGATTGATCAATCCTTGTTTGAGTTAAGTTGATAGGAGGAGTACTGGGTTAGAAGCCATTCTTGTTATGGATGGGCAAAATGGGAGAAATGTGCAACCTTTAATTCTATGACAAAAATGGTTGTATGGATGAAATGGAACTGTTCTTTATGAATTGGATTGCACGAATTGATGATTTTTTTTTTTTAATAAATGAACAGGCTTTATTGGGTCATGCAGGGAAGTCCATGCCCATGAGGTCAGTGTATGAATTTCATGCATTGTGGCCCTCTCATTGTTTGTCTTTTGTATTTTTGCTTCATGACAATACTGTCTTTGTGCTTTCTCTTAAAGCAATACACAATATGATTTCCCAATTGATGGCTCACCTTCACGGGGTCAAGCAAAGTCATCTGCCGTCATTCGAGCACAGGAAGTTCGATCAAAACTAGAACCTCAATTCCCTAGCTTTGTGAAATCGCTGGTCAGGTCACATGTAGCTAGTTGTTTTTGGATGGTAAGTTCTGTTAAACTTGATGAATGTGACAGCATTATTCATGATAGGAGTTATACATGTTATATCCCCTTCTCTTCCTTTTCCCCCCTATGCTTTCTTATATACATTTTCTACAATAGGGGCTTCCCACACTGTTCTGCAAATCACACTTACCAGATAAAGATATTACAATCACTTTGGAAGATGAAATTGGTAAACATTATCAGATGAAATACCTTGCATACAAGACAGGACTGAGTGCTGGTTGGAGACAGTTTGCTGTCTCGCACAAATTACTTGAGGGAGATGTTCTGGTCTTCCAATTAGTTGAACCTGCCAAATTTAAGGTAATGGTTTGAATCTTTTCTGTTCTGTATATATGGAGTGTTCTTTCGTCACTTTTAGTAGTCAGGGACAACAAAATGGTTTAATATTTGATGAGTGAATTTTTAGAGTTTCATTATGTGTATATATGTCGTATATATTATATTTCAGTAAAAAGGGACCAAAGTAAGTAGTCTGCCACACTTGGGTTTTATTGCATATTCACATCATTAAGATGCACTAGATGCTGGACACAATGCTTAAGAGAAAAGTAATGCATCCCAAACAAATACGACAACTGAGTGCATGACTGACTAGCATGGCCTTATCTTCTCGTTCAATTGCCTTAACTAGGACCAACACTTGTGCTTTGTTCGAACTCCTGCCTTGTCATGTCAGTCAAATTCTGATGGAGTGAGTACAACATTCCTTTGCCTGTCCAGATTGTTAACTTTCCATTTTTGTTGAACTGTAATAGAAAACAATTTATAAATGAAGCATTCCGAAGGGGGGTGAGATAGATCAAGAATTTGGTTTGCTTTTGCTATATGGATAATTTTGCCCTTTGGTGAATTTCACTCTTCATAATCACATCTTCCTCCCATCTTGTAGGTTTACATAACAAGGGCAAATGATTTGACTGAAGTTGATGGGGCTCTTGGGCTTCTAAATTTCGATTCTCATACAAAGCAAAACGATACAGGCAAGTTCGTTGATGTCTCTGTTTGTTTCTTTCTAGTATCATGCACTACCTTAGGAGGTTTATATTTTAATTTGCATTTCTATTGATGTTGCTACCATCTCTCGTGGGTGTTGCACTCAGATAAAGATAATGCAGAAACGGGCACAGTAGCTTGTAATGATTCTACTAACAGGAAACACACAGATGCTCATACAAAGCAAAACGATGGAGGCAAGTCAATTGATGTCTCTGTTTGTTTCTTCCTAGTATCATGCATTATCTTAGAAGATTTATATATTAATTTATATTTTATTAAATGTTGCTATCATTTCTCTTGGATGTTGCACTCAGATAAAGATAATGCAGAAATGGGCACATTAGCTTGTAATGATTCTACTAACAGGAAACGCTCAAAATCTTCTCCTTTAATTGTTCAAAAGAAGAAAAAGATTGGCTTGCGAACACCAATTCATCATAACCATGTTGGCTTGCGAACACCAGTTCATCATAACCATATTGGCTTGCGAACACCTGTTCATCATAACCTTGGGCAGTCAACAGAACCATCTGAAAATGATAGTGAGGAGGCTGATTCAGAAGTTTTGGAGGTTTCCAAGTTATTACCCGAAACACCTCTTCAATTTGAAGATATCAAAAGTTTTGAGAACTTCAGCATTCTTGTAAATGGATTTCTTGTGGATTCCGAACTCTCTGAAGATATACGAAAAAAGTACTACAAGCTTTGCCGCAGCCAAAATGCATTTCTTCATGAAAATGTTATGGAGGGCATGAATTATAAATTGATTGTAGGAGCTATATCTGAAACTGTAAATATTGCTGATGCCATTAGAGCTTGCAAGAATACTACGACTCAGGATGATTTTGCATCTTGGGACAAATATTTAAAGGCCTTTGAGTTGTTGGGCATGAATGTTGGATTTTTACGTGCTCGGCTATGTCAGCTTGCTAACCTTGCCTACGACTCAGAACCTTCTATGAAGGCAAGGATGTATAAAGAAGCTAGAAACGAACGAACTCGAGCAGGAATAGAAATGAGAAATATTGAGAGAAAGCTTGAGGAATTGAGGGACGCATGTGATGATTTTGGTGCTGCTGTTGAGGACCTGAGGTCAAAAGCTGATATCTACACCACCATGTTTCATGAAGAGGTTACTGCTCCTTGGTAACAATACTCTTTTGAAGTATAACATCCTCGTCTTCTTTTTGTTTCTTAATTTTTCCCTCAGGTTTGTGCATGTTTCCATGTACTTATTTTGTAGTCTCCTTCTGAATCCCAAAAGATGGTTAATTGTGCATTGTGGTTGTGGAAACGACTAGCAAGTAGTAAGTGTAGCTTTGTGACCAGGTGAGTCATCAGTGTAGTTTATGTCTTAACACATCCTCATTCATTATTTAATTACAAAAGAGGAGCTTCAACTTGCAAGCTTGCCCTACCTCAAATCTCAATGAAATTCAATGGCCAAGGTTCAAGGTAGGTTGTAATGTGGGTCACGACTTTGGGCCTGATGGCATGAGAGGAACCACTACAGCCTTGGATAAGGTATATATATGCTGGCACTGAGGTCTGAGAGCTATCAGCTAATCTGCATCTTTAAGTTCGGTTTGGGGCTTTTGGACTTTTGAACTTTTGTTTTTGTTTTTCATTTAGGGAAGGTGATGTCAAGAATTGAATTCTTCTTGTGATGTAGGGAGATAAATGCGCTATCATTGGAGTTAGTAGTCCATTGGTAGACCATTTTAATTTTTGGCTACATGTAAAAGTAACTATCTTACCATACTTGACAATATAGAAAACCATGAAGAGAAAAAGAAAAAAAGAAAAAAAAGAGAATAATATGCTTGCACAAAACTACTTTTACAAATCATATATAATTTGTCCCTTTTTGTTTTGTCAGATAAATGGGAAAAGTCATGCATGAGAAAGATGGACACAAAAATATATAAGACCGTTTCATAGAAGTTTTTCTCCAAATTAAAAATTTGGCAATCACTAATCCTATGAGCATTCTCTAACAATGAGGTGAGTCTCATTTGTTGTAGGTTTCAACTCATTGTGAGAGAATTCTTCATTCATAGAAGAATATCTTATTTGACAACACAACATGGTGAAAAACTTTTATGAGACTGTCCAATACACCGAATGTGCCTCTCTCTTCATGTCATATATAATTTAGTTGTGTGGAGATTCTGTTTGACTGCCATAGACAGTTTTAGAGAAGGGTGGTACTTGGCAATGAAGAAGAGTACATCACGGGTATTAAGGAGAAAGGAGGGGTTAGGTGCATGCTTTAATACATTGTCTCCAGGCCAGGCTGCTGTTGAGTCCAGCAGAGCAAGAGTAGTGTGTTTGGGAGTTATTGACCATGAACATTGTAACCCTGTTCTCGTTTTGACCAACAAGTACTTATCAAATATGTTGCATGTGGCACAGATTTAACCTGCACTGCACTGCACCCTCAGTCGATCAGTCTAGGAAAGAATTCCTCTACACCTTCTTCAACACCCACCCGTGGCGTGGCTGTCACATTTATAGTGGTCTGCTCCTTTTGCACCCTCCGCACTAAACGTACACACCTCAACACTCCAACTCGATCCTTTCATTATCCATCTTGAAAAAAACTAAGTCCAACCTACACCTACACGTGATTAGAGAGAGACATAATGAGTATGTGTACTCGTTATATAAAAATTGTACTCGTCTTAACTTATCTTGTAGCACATTATTATGATGTTAACCAGCTTTGTTTGGCAATATGGAATTCTAACTCGATCAGTACCTATTCCTTGAAATGTAAGTTTTCAAAATCCAGGAAATGCAAAGTTTGAAAAGATTGAGAACTGAAACGGTGTTTGAAATTTTATTGTTTTGGAAACATACAAATAAGGTGAACTCATTGTTATGATTTATTATAAAGTTAAAACCAAGGAATGAGAATTGAAATTTAAAAACCCAAGTCTTCTCCTAAGAATGCAAATCATTTTTTAAGTTTTAGATACTCATGGGAAAGACCATATCATATTTTAAGTACACATTCCAAACTCTTTCCAAATATCAAAACCGCAAAACAAGCTCTATCTCAGTAAACTTTAATTGGGTTAGTACCCTTTGATTTTTATTTTTTTTGGTACGTAGGTTTAGTACCCTTTGGCTTTTTTTTTTTGGCTGTTAAGGTGCTGATATAACATGCATTATCACATTCACACTAATTAAGTGTCCTTGGCTAAAGACCTTATTATCACACTATTACTAAGTTTTGTAAATTGCAACCAAAATGTTGCATTACTTATCTTTAATACTTGGCCTTCAAGTCTCTCTCTCTCTCTCTCTCTCTCTCTCTCTCTCTCTCTCTCTCTCTCTCTCTCTCCCTGTGAACAAAAGGTAAAAGGTACTTAAAAAGTACTAGATCCAACTGAATAGTAAAATTAACAAGCTGAAGAGATCCGAGTAAAAACCATATTCATATTGCTAGGAAGAAAAATAATGAGGTAATATGTGATAGAATGATAGATAGATAGATACATCAATCAATAGCTCAACAAAAAAAGACAATTAGAGCTTGACCATTGCACTACTACAGGGTTCTTCAACTGCAAACATTTTTGTACAGTGAACAGCCAAAAGACCAAAATATTCCCACCCAGAAAATCAAAACAATCCATCAGATCATCAACAGTGAAAAACTCTGAAAACAAATTACACAGAAAAACCCACCACCCATCCACTAACATAAAACATGATCAGGACCTCCCTCTAATTAAGTTTACCCAAAAACTCTCAAACATGAATAATAATAACCAATGGCTGCCACTATATTCCAATCTCATGGTCTCTCCAACTTGACCCTCCTTCATTCAACACCTCCTGCAACAAAATCAAATACAAATGAGAAATAATGCAAACTCCAAACCCATCTATAAATACAGCTCAAAAAATAAAAAGGGGGGGGGTGGGGGGGGGGGGGGGTTCATGAATTTAATTTCTCACCTGTGAAGTCTTATTAACAACATGATGATGATGATGGGCTTCCTCATGAAGTTGCAGAGCAGACCTCCTACCTTCCACAGGCCCATGATCACTACTACTCTTTTCCCCTTTCTTGGAGCCAATGTGGGTCCTACTCTTCCTTCCCAGAAGCCCCTTCCACCTCCCCTTTGGGGGCCTGGATGACACGTCATCACCATGGTCCTCCAAGAGAAGCTCATCCCTCAGAGTGGTGGTGGTGCCCCTCTGCTGCATCTGGGTGTCCTTGAAGGGCAGCAGCCTCCCCTTGAAGAAGAGCTCATCAGCACTCATCATGGAGTAGTTGGTCACAGAGAACTCAAAGTCTGAAGAAACAGGGGCTTCTCTGGAGCTCCTAATTTCTTGCTTGATGTGTTGGGCATCTGCAAAATCATTGGAGAAGGAGATTCTTGGGCTCATTGGAGCAAAGTGATGGTGGTGGTGATGGTGAGTAGTACCCTTATGCTCAGAGTTGTACATGTCTAAGCAGGCCATGGACTATCTTTCAAAACAACATGGAAATCAAAAAGGACCCCCCCATTAATAATAATCTGACAACGATTTACAAGTATAGAACAACATGTATATGTGGGTATTTATATCTAAGAAAGCAGAGATCTTTATTGTTATGGAGCACTGAATTAATTTTTCTTTTTTCAAAAAATTTATATAATTTTTTAGTTTTATATATATGTGCATGCATGTCTTGATGTGATGTTTTGTCATGACATGATAAATTAGGGATTCAATGATAATACAGTCTCCAAAGTTTCACTGTTTTCCTTGGATGTAGGTGAAGTTGCCGAGAAGCACTCCTTTCCCTTGTTGGCTTGTTCCCAGTTAGATAAATAGAAGCTCTCTCTCTCTCTCTCTCTCTCTCTCTCTCTCTCTCTCTCTCTCTCTGAAGTTGCCAAGAAGCACTCCTTTCCCTTGTTGGCTTGTTCTCAGTTGGATAAATAGAAGCTCTCTCTCTCTCTCTCTCTGTGTCAATTCCTTTAGTTACATGCTTATGGAAGAAGATTCTAAGAAACTGTCCTTGGGTTAAAGAAGCATTTCAAAATTCACTATTTTAATTATGTGGGTTCACAACATTTTTTTTTTGACCAATATGTGGGTTCACAACATTAAATGTACAAAACATGTACATATAGGACTACCCAGGTCAGTAATTTTAAATTTAAATTTGTAAACAAAAGAAAGAAAAATGATTATATGTTATTAATGCAGAATATAATAGTAAGTAATCAAAAGTGTAGTACAATTTCAGACATAAATTAAATCACATATCTTTCTTGATTTAGGTGAACTTGGATGCAAAGACTGAAAGAATCAGGATTTCACAAGAATGGTATGTGGCAGTGGTAATCAAGGCATGCATGCAGATTTTTACCAACCCATTAAAAATGTGAAAACTTTCTGAACCAGAAAAAATAAGTCACAGCTGAAAAGGTGTAAAAGCTGGGGCCAAGAAAAAGATGAGCTAGCAATAGCATCAATAAATGGTCAAATTGACAAATTGATAGCTGCATGGGTATCATAAACTTTGGGGCCAGGGTGTCAATATGGAGCTAGCTTCCATTGCTGGATAGAAAGCAACAGCAGCAAACAGCAAAATAGCAAATGGGTTTCCTTCTTTTTCTTAAAATTTTAAAAAAAAATAACAAAAACAAAATTTAATTGTGAAGAGGGTAAAACATTGAAAATGCTTTAAATGTTTGGAATGGTGCAAGTTTTGGGAGACATGCAGAGAGTGACAGAGAGTGGCATGCACAGTAGAACAGAGAGTCCAGAGGGGTTGGCATGCATTGCATTGTAGTAATGGGTTGACCCAGATTTGACTGCTAAGTGAATGAGCTGGAGATACCGACGGGTCAAAAGGGACCACGTGATCAACATCAGGGTTGCCTTATTGCATGCCATTTAAATATTATCATAAAATAAATAAAAATTAAATGAAATTAGAAAGCTACATAGGGATGGAGGATTGCTGATTTGGGCACCCCCAAGTGAGATTGTGGGAGTGCTGGGACTGGGAGAGATCACGTGAGCACGTGCAGAGCTAATTACCTTCCTAAGATGGTGCCATAGTGGTGGCCTAGTTTGCTGTTTAATTGCCACTGACACTGTGACACCATTTCTTTCCTAGCTAGACGCGTTTGTTTGGATTTTGGACCTCTGCTCAGAAAAGTAAACAAAAGAAAATGGCAAAATGGCAACAGTTAAACTTTTGTTGTTAGAAATGCATGCTATGATAGGGTTTAGGGTTTATAACTTAATTGGTGAGTAGTATATTAAATGAATTATATTAATTTTGCGATTACAATATGTTTCTACTTTCTAGGTAATATATGTGTTAAGCCATAATAACGTATATGTTTCTAGGTATGTGTTGCGAAGTGTAGGATGCAAAATTCATGCAATATCTATAGAACGCTCTATTAATTTAGGTGAGCATTATTTCAATACTTTCTCTGAGAAGCTCAAACGATCTTTCTAATTTCTTTTTCAATTTTTGAATTGCTTTATTTCAATTCCGATGTAATTGATTAATTACTTTATATTGTAGATCAATCTCCAATCTCTAAAGCGAAACCAAATATATTGATGAGATTTTTTCTATGGCTGCAAGTATGCAATCTTTAATATATTCAATGTTCCCTAAAAAATTGGAAGTTCAAAACATAAAGTCGAAGGTGTAAATTATGGCTAAATATTGACAAAAAAAAAAAAAAAGATATGAGATGAAATATACGTTGATTGTTGACTGAATTTTTCAAGTAGTTGATAAAGAAGTTATATTATATAGTGGAATTTCGTAAAGGGTGGAGTGATCAGTTTGTTTTCTTTTATAAACATAAAAAAGGGGATATTATATGTACCAAAAAAGGAGGGGGGGATGCTTATGGGATTTGGATTCATATTTATGACCAATACATAAGATACAGATATTGAGAATCTAATTAAATATGATGTATTTGGTTGGCAAAGTCAGGTGCAAACTAGGATTTCATTTTATCTATTATCGAAAAAAATTTAGTTTCCTTTGTTTCAAATCAAAGAAAATTGGATATTCTTCGGTTGTGGCTGTAAATATAAGGGATCTTGTCATTTTGGATATAGTACACGTCACTGAGTTTTCTTGTCAATTGTAGGCCTAAGTGTCTAACATGATCATAGGCTTACGTACCATCCTGTTGATAATCTTCCATGTTGAGCTACCGTGTGTGTGTGTTTGGGAACAAGGAAAAATGCAGAGAAAATCCAGAAAATGAAAGAGAAAGAGAGAAAATAAGAGAAATCTCTAAGTTTGTTATTGACTGAATGAATTACAATGTCCAATCTTTTTAGCTTATATTACACGCACAAAAGCTTTCTTAAGCTAACACCTTAACAACAAATTAACTGCTGAACTATCTAACTAACACACAGCAAGTCAGCAAGCTCATTCTGAGCTGGCTTTGATGAGTCAGCAATGCTGACTAGGCTTCTACACTTATCACTTAATTGTATGCACCAAAAGAAAAAAAAAAAAAAAAATATATATATATATAACTATTCTATGGGATTAGTTTTACAAAAAAGAATTGTAGATTTAAAAATAGGATATGAAACTTCAACTTTATATTAAATTTAATACAACAAACAAATTGGAAATCAATTGCAATAATGGATTATTTTTCTGATTACATTAGAGGAATTGAATTATGAAAATATTTTAATCTTAATCTATTATCTCATTCATTTTCACCACTTAGAGACTAATCAAGTAAGCTAATATCTTTCGAGTTTGGTAGAGTTCTGCCAAACACGAAGGACTCACATGCTTTTTCTTGTTTTTCTTTGGTGTAAATGAATCTCCACCAAACACAAATGAGTCACATGTTTCTTCGATTATTTCTTTGGTGTAACTAAATCATCTTATTCTTTGAACCAACGTCATTGTTCGATCATGAAGTAAATCATTAAAATATAATATCACAATCTATTAGAAGAAAATCAAAATCGCGATGTGTTTTTACTTTTTTTGGTTAAAAATAATAAAATATAATAATTTCGGGATTAATGTATTATAAGATTTGGATTGAAAATGAAATAATATTATATACTAAATAGAGAATTTATATAGGTTATAATAAGTTGATGATATTAATAATTGTAGATACAATTTGTATGCATACAATTATTTAAGGTCCAAGCTATATATATATATATATATATATTGGGAAGAAGAAAGAGGCCAAGAGGGAATAGGAAAGCTTTCAAACTCAACTTGCACGCTAAGGACATGGCTGTCACTCACATGGTTAACCTTTTCTTCTGGTATCATGACAATAAACAAAAGGACTTTTCTTCCGAAGGGGTCAATCCAAATGGGGTAAAGACACGTGGTGGATACCTACAAGCAAGTAGCAAAGGGGGTGGGCCCAAAAAAAAAAACACAGAAAATGGACCGTACGAGGTCTTTTGGGTAGGTCTGAACTTGGGTCCAGAGGCTTCTGGCCATATCAGTTTGGTCCCCCATAAGCCATGGCCCATAATTAGCATTACCAAGAACTTGGATCATATGGGCTTATGATGCTAACCAAAATTACTCAGGTCTTATTGTCTTAGTATGAGAATTTTCTATGGTGCCGACACTGCAAAGCATTAGCAATTTAGCATACAGATAGATTTGACAGTCACAAATTTATACTTATTATGTTAATCAAAATTACTTTAAGTCTTATTGTTTTAGGAAATAATTACTCATTACTACATTTTTGCTATGGTTTTTAACTTCTAATACCATTATTATTAATATATAACAATCAGGTTAGTTTTATTAACAATCAGGTCACTTTGAGTTGGTACCAATTGGTATTAGCCATCAAAGCAATCCAATGGTTGCTAGTTTTTTAATTTTTCCAAAACTCTCTTAAACTTTCTCACGTGTCTCTCCCTCCCTCATTTTTGAAATTCATCTTCTCTTTAATCACTCTCTTAAACATCCTAAACATCTTCTTGAGCTGGTCTTGGGTGTACAGACACCTGGCTCGTAGGAGGTCCGGCTCCACCAGCGCCACAAACTCGGAGAACTCAACGAGTCCGTTGAAGTTCCGATCGGCTTTTTGGATGAGAGCCTCCAGCTGGTGAGGGCTCGGCTTCAGCCCCAGCAAGCGCAGCAGAGACCCCAACTCTAGCTGCGTCAAGCTCCCGTCTTTGTTCCCATCGAATGATCCAAACATCTCCCGCAGCTCCGCGATCTGTTTGTCATTCAGCTTTGCCATTTTGCTGCTGCCTGCCACCGATTTCGATCCAATTTGTCAATTAATCAAATAATTCAGATCCCGACTTTTCTCTATTCTTATTAAGGTCTGTGCATGAGTATGTTTAGTTCAGTTTCTGAAACTGCAGAATACTGCAGTTTCTGGAACTGCAAGTGAACTGAAACTGCAGAAACCTGAAATTGTAAGTGAACTGAAACTGCAGTTTCTAAAACTGCAAGTGAACTTTCTGCTGTTTCTAGAACTGCAAGTGAACTGAAACTGCAGAAACCTGGAACCATAAGTGAACTGAAACTACAGAAACTGCAATTTATTAGAGTTGAAACTGTAGTTTATTGGAGTTGCGGACTTGCAGTTTCTGTTTTTGTTTTTTGGTGATGCGTTGAGGCTGATATTTTAGAAGATGTCTGCATGTTATGTTTTTGTTATGTATATTTTCGGATGGTATTTTGAGATTTAGTAGTGATGTGGTGTCCGCAAATGAAGAATGAATTTGTGGTAGTTGGTCCGCAAAAGAAGAATAATGTTTTAGATGGTTTTGGTTAATAAAATTAAATGACACTACCTATATATTAATGGACTCTTATTTTAGTATAGAGACTGTTAGTGCAAATGTCTGCATCATTTACAGGCATATCGAACAATTATAAATTTATATTTTAAAATTGGAAAAAAATAAACACCACTTACATATTACGTGACATAGCCTTTGTGCTTAGTTGTTGAAAAACAAGTTTTTGTGTAGGCCCCTTTTTGCCCATTTGAGGGCCAAGCTTTGAACTTTCTAATCAATGGGTTCCATCATTCACTTGCTCCTATCTATATTTTGCTTTGTTGGCTTCCTAGATTCAACCTCCACACACCGGCCAAATCATATTTCATCAAATCTAGTTGGTCTAAGCGTTTATTAGAGTCATTTGTTGGTTTCGAAAATGCCATCTTTTACTCTTTTGCTGATAGAATATGTGATTGACATATTGTCAACTAAATCGATAGAAATTAATTTAAGGGTGAATTTTTTTAACACCAACACAGTAACACGATTTAAAGATGATTATTAATACAATTTATACATAACACAGAGTTAGTGAAATTGTATTGAACACTATAAAAATACTTATCACAAATTTGTATATGACACAACTCATTGACACAAATACTAAAACAATTGAGTTCTTGTCAAACACGAGTAATCCAATTTTGGCACCACAAATCCGTTTAAGGGCCCGTTTGGCACTGCTTCTTAGAAGCACTTTTATTTAGTAGCGCTTTTATCAGAAGCGCTTATGTTAAGAAGCACATATAAATTTTTATAAAACTTATAAGTTGTTTATGCAAAAGCACTTGAAAGTGCTTCTTGAGAAAACATCTGTCAGGTGCTTCTCAAAAAACCCCTTAAAAATGCTTTTATAACTCAAAAGCACTTCTAATTATTTTTGCCAAACGCTATCAAAAGCACTTTTACTAATTTGAAAGCGCTTTTGACAATTTTAAAAGCAGTGCCAAACGGGCCCTAACTACTATCATATGACGAAAATTATTAATCTTTCAATTCTTAATATGTATTGTATATTTGTATGAATTCTTAAATATAGATAAATAGAAATAATTTTGTGATTTGTTTAGTATCAAGATCAAGTGGATTTTCTTTGTCTCAAATGTGTACCTTGGGTTCAGGGACAAACCCATTCAGGGGGGTGGGTAAGGCATATGGCCCATCCTTTTTTATTTTTTTGCTAAAAGTTTCCCTCAGTATTCTTAGCCCATGTCCCAGACCAGCCCAGTTTGTGTAGAAAAAAAAAAAATTAAAACAGAAAAAACCTTCCCTTAGTTTTAGGCCATCCCACCCATCCCACTTTGTACGTGTAACTGTTTAAGAAAAATAAAATTCCCTTTGTTTAGCCTAGCCTCCTATGTCTCTCACCGCCCCATGTCTAGCCCAGTTCAACCCATTATTCGACATAAATATAAATTGATATGACAACAACACAAGCACGAATTACTACTTTTGAAAATTATGTGAGTTGGACTCAATTGCAAAGGTTAATAAACCATAGAGTATAATCGAAAATCAAAACTATAAGGAACAAAATAGAATCGGATAAAAACAATATGGATCAAAATATACATAATTTAGCCTAAAGATATACTTAGGACATTTAGGACACACGCTCATCTCTCTAGAATTAACCATGCAACAAAGATCGAGCAGTGGAAAGAACAAACCTCTTAACCACAATGGAAGATTAAAGGAAAGATGGATTCTTCTTTTTTTTTTGGAAAAAATGCAAATAAGAAATAGCAGTACGTAGTAGTACGTAGCATCACCAATTATTCTCATTAGGCAAAATCAAATTGTACAAGCATATATAGCTAGGCAAGTCACATGTGTTTTTGGGTGGACCATGCATATATATATGATCACCATCCATAATTCTCATGAATCTTCATGTGCAAATGTTGCTGGGCATAATTGATCAGCTTCTCAAACTCTTTAGCGTTGTCTAGCTCTATTTGGCCGTTGTAGTTGGAGTCTGCTTCCTTAACTCCTTGACGAGCTCTCCACCATCCAAACCAAATCCGCAGGCTGTGCAGAGCCTCCTTCAGTTCCTCGCGGCTCATGTGTCCGTTGCGATCACTGTCAAACCGGCGAAGCCATGCTTTGAACTCGTCCACTGTCATCTCCTGCTGAGGCTGCACCTGCATACAACTCATAATTATGGCCATCAATTTAACTTCTTTTTGTTTTTTTTTTTTTTGTTTTGGTTCTCTCTATGAAGAAAATGTTGAAAGAAAGAGAAGGAGAAAATGTAGAAGGGCAAAGTTTGGTTTGGTTTGGTTCTGTGCAGGTCTTGGATTGGCTTTAAATTGTGGATTGTAAGATTTTTGTAGTGGAGAATCGAATCTGGGTATTGATATATATGGGGCTTACACTTTTTATTGGCATCTTTTACTACAATCACAATTACTTGTTAGTCATGTCATGCAACTTTATTCTTCAATTAGGCATGGGACTATGGGAGCAAAGAAGGGTGAATGGGTGATTATTTTAAGTGGATCCACTCAAGACCCAAGGGTTGTGTGGGAGAGAATCTTGTTGTGGATATAAGTATAACAAAATTGAAGACCACAAGAAAAATGGTAGGCTTCAAGGCACGTTTTATGCTCTTAAAACGTTATCTTATTTAATTGTCTCTAATAATTGAGTGATGCATGCACCCTAGAATATAAATGGTATTGCTCTTGAGGATATAAATTCAACATCAAAAAATTTCAGCTTTGCATGAGAATATATAAGATTATGGACTTTTTTATGCATTGTCAATTGACTTTTTCCTCTTGCGTTAAATGCTCTAATTTTAACATGTTATTATAACGAATAATTCATATGTGAGACTCAACGGCCACATTACCCAATATAATTCATTTATGTATACAAACTATTTGCTTAACTTTAAAAAATAAAAACTATTTTCCTACATTGTATAGGACCAAAATAACCTCCAATTGTCTTCTCAAAGGAAAAAAAAACCCTCCAATTGTTGCAATTTCGCCTAATATTTAGAATTAGCATTGCTTAAAGTTTTTTAAAATGTTATTTGCACACTATAAGGCCCAGCCCAGCCTTAAAATAACTTGTCATTTTAAAATTGAATTTCAACAGTTCATATCCCACTCAATAGCCCATCTCTGCCATCCCAAGCCCAGCCTTAATTAGCCTCAGCCCTCCAAGCTAAAGCCCACATGAAAATTTAGCTCAGGCCCATAAATGGGTCAGTTCCAATTGTAATTATTTGCAGATTGGACTTGGATATTATTTGATACTGACGGAGCTTCCTCTTGGTTGGTACTACTTTGTGCTATGGATGCAGGCATTGCTTCGTTTTGTTATTGTGCTTAAAAGCATAGTTTCAGTGCGATCCTGTAGTTTGGATCAATTACTTTCTCTTGCATACTTCCATTGCACCTGGAACATCATGAGTGCATTTTGGGAGCACACTCTAGCTTTAAATTCCCAAGATGGGATATATATTTTTATAGTTGGAAATAATTAAGAACAAAGACAGACACATTCTTACAAGCTTATTACGGATACAAAGCCACTCAAAGGATATGAGATCTAATTAATATGAGTTTAACTTACAATTATAAGGATCTCTTTAAGTAGTAATTGGTTTCTTGAAGCTTCCCATCATTTTGGTAAATTCATGAATATCAATCAAACCATCACCATCAGTGTCCACACCTTTGACCATATTCCTGGCAGCCCCAAGGGTGCAATTCTCTCCCAGCTTCTTAAGAACAAGCAGCAACTCCTCTGCGCTTATCTTCCCATTTCCATCCAAATCGAAAAGCCGAAAAGCACTCTGGATGTCAGCTTCTCTTGCCTCATCAGCTCCCATGTTGAACATCTGCACAAACTCCTTAAAATCAATGAACCCATCTCCATCAGAGTCAAGGGCCTTGAATGTCTTGGCAATCTCAGCCTCTGCAATTTCTTTGTCCAGGGTCTTGAGAGCAGACTTGTACTCCTCCCGGCTGATCTTCCCATCTTTGTTGACGTCGAATTTGTCGAACACCCATCTTATCTCCTCCACTTTTGGTTGGGATGAAGCACTTGAATTGAGGCTAGCTGACCTCTGTCTTTCTTTGGAGGGAGTACTACTCAACTGGGGTACTGCTTTAGTTGGGGGCTTTTTCGGAGAGCCATATTGAAATCTGAGGAAACTGAAATTTGACATTTTCTGCAGATTGTTTCCAATGATTGATGTATCTCACTAAAATTAACAAGTAGAATAATTCAAATTAAGATCGAGGAAGGTTGTACACTGCATGAAATAACTGCTGTCTTATATAAGGTAGCTCTGGATTCGTCTTAGCTTCTTCTATATCCGAAAGGAATAATATAAAAGGTGGATAGACGCGCATTGCTAATATCTTAATTTCTATTCTTATTCCACAGTCACTTTCATATATGCATGTACAGCTTCTGGAAATTCCATTCCAAGTTCATGGACACTACAAATGAAAACAAAATTATGAGAAGGTATGGTGGACTGCTGAGGCGTGCAAATTAAAGTGGCTAGGTGCACGTGCACCGGCCACATATATTCATAGCAAGTTGTAATCGTCATCTTCTTGATTCCTATTCCAACCCTCAATTTTGGTTTGCCATCAATAAAGTTTTAGATTCCTATGTAAATTACTTGCGTGGAATACATGCAGGTAGAGGATTCGTATCTCCTATATATCTAATCGACTCCATAATCTATAAGCTCAACTATAAATATGTACCCCTCACTCTCTCATGCATGAATCTTCCATATATGCACATGTACAGTATTTTTTTTTCTAGTACGTTCGTTCTTTAATCTTATTTTTGACCGAATTTAATATTTTAAAGTATAAATCGTCAATTGAGACTTGTTCATCGATTTTAACTCTCATAAAGTAGGAGTGTAGGATCTACATTAAGAGAATACATTGTATATATGCGTAATCTGAATGTCAAATAGTATCTTTCTGACACAAATCTCACACATGACGATAAAACAGATTGTGAGGAAGTGTGTCTATTAACACTAATTATTCCAAAAAAAACATTTCAAATGTGAGGAGTTTAGAGTTTTTGAAGTATAGAGCACTTAAATCATCTTTAGCTATGCTCCCTATTCACTTCCAGAGTACGTTCCATATGTCGAGCTTGTATTTCTAAATTTCGGAACTGGTTTTCACAATCTTTCCTTGACCATAACCTGTAGAAATGATTGTAGATCTCAATGGAGAAAAACGATGAATCAGCTATATCTGTGTTAATATTGGAAAGCCAATTCTGTCATCACAAAAAATCTTGAGCAACCTTTTCACCATCTTTCAAAACCTCATGTACAGCTTTAATCGAAGAATGTATCTCTTTAACCAAAAAAAAAAAAAGGCCGAAGAAAGTATAGTATGAGCAAAATGCACCATTGGTCCACTTATTATAGTGGATTTCCCAAGTTGGTCCACGAATTAATTTTCGTCCCAAGTTGGTCATTTTCGTCAATTTTTAGTTAAATGTCGTTAAAATTCAGCATATGCAGAGCATGTGCCTTTTTTTTAGGACAAATGGGTCTTTTCCACCCCAAGCTCCCCAACTGACCCCACCCCTTCTTTCTTCTTCTTTCTTTCTTCTTCTTCTGCACATGCACCACCACCAACCCGACGCCATAGGTGAAGAAAGAACCAACTATGGAAGATATATATGTAATAAGAAAGAAATTTGGTCTTTCTGTTAACACAATTCAAGATAGATCATTCTCGGGCTGGGCTGGGCTTTCTGTTGCAGAAGAAGAAAGAAGAGGGAGAAAATAAGAAGAAAAAAGGGGTGTTAACACAATTCAAGATAGATCATTCTCGGGCTGGGCTTTCTGTTGCAGAAGAATAAAGAAAGAAGAGGGAGAAAAGAAGAAGAAAGAAAAGGTGGGGTCAGTTGGGTGTGGGCTTGGGTTGGAAAAGACCCATTTGCCCTAAAAAAAGGGCACATGCTGAATTTTAACGGTATTTAATTAAAAATTGACGGAAAGGACCAACTTGGGTAACAGTTTTAAGAAAATGGACCAACTTGGGACGAAAATTAATTCGTGACCAACTTGGGAAATTCACTATAATAAGTGGACCAACAGTACATTTTGCTCGTATAGTATTGATCAATATTGTAATTATATAATATAAATGACCGCATAGCACAGTGGATTAGTGCATTTGACTTTGGATCAAAAGGTCGTGGATTCGACCCCCACTGTTGTCGCCACTTTCAACTTAATTTGTTTATTTTTTGGTAAATTTTGGACAATGCAGATCTGATCTCCGTTTCTAGCTTTTTCAGCACACACAATTCTCTCTCCTCTTCTCTTTCTCATCCTCAAAACAATTGTGCTTGCTTTCTTTTCTTTTTACTTTATTTTTTTCTCATGATCATCAACGCGGCTAAGTTAATGCAAAGAATAATCGGTAGACTTGAGTCAGATAGGGATTGGTTCAACGCCAAATTCAAGGTTCTAAACTAGCTAGCTAGATTAAGTCAAATTAATCTAAGCTCACGAATGTACACTAACTAGTTATTAATGTAGTGGTATTTCTCTAATGTTGGAGATATGGTACACTAACTGCTTGCAATCTGACAATTAGACAAACTTGCCAATGTTTTCAGTTCTTTGAGTATGCCTATTGTCTGAGCCTTCTCAATGCACTAAACTTGGAATAACCAACTTTAAAACAGAGAACCAAGACCACAGGTCCTCAGGAATTTTGCAAGTCATTAATTTTAGAATATAACTGCAAAAGTACAAAATGTGGCATCTACATTGAACTTGGAATACCCAACAGTTACCAAAGGAGTCAAATGCACAAGAGTAATTGCAAATTTAAAAGAATGCAAGCACTTGCACCACATATTAAATCCCAAAGGAAGAATAAGAACTGCACCTTCTTTGTTGGTAATTCATAATTTATAAGGACGTGCGCAGAAATAGGTGACTCTCCAGATGATAGAAGTGGAAGGCATGCATCTGTTGCAACAATCATATGAGATTTTTGTTCATCTTTCACAGGTTCACTGTCATCTGCTGATTGAGCACTGACTTCTGGGTTCCACCTCATTGTTGCTTGCCAAAAGTGCTCTAATATAGAAGTTCGGTCTGCTTCAGCAAGGTCACTGTACTGGGATATAAGATATGATACGCAAGTATTTCTCTTCATAATGTTGGAGATATGGTATTTCTCTTCAAACCATAAGAAAGAGCCCACAAATGTACATTGATGGCATGGACCAATAGACTCAAAAACATAGCCATATGGTTTTTATTAAGAAACTCCATTCAAATGGCATCTGGTTTCACCAAGATAGCATCTGGCTTTTATTAAGAAACCCTATTCAAATATCAAACTTGTAAGATAGTTAATAAGAATTAATTTGCAGTGGACGACTTTCTTGTTGCGACAACAATAAACACAATAAATTAAAAAGAATCGTGAAGTTAAACACATACCTCCTTGATGTGACTTTCTTGTTGTGATAATATTATTGATGTTATGCTTTCGGTATGAAAGAAATTGCTATGATAAAATACATATTCACTTCCATATATTGTTTCATACCTTATTTATAATTTTAAGTTGTCGAGACTCATCATAAATGTATTTTTGGTTTTCACAAAAACTATTTGATGAATTTCAAGTTAGAACATATTTTGGATGTAGGTGCATGGGTATGAAACCAGTTTTTAACACGATAAGATGTTGCTTATGACCAACATAATGTAAGACCTACATTAGGAGACATTGTTTAGACGTGTAACGACGACAGCCTAATAGTTTTTGCCACGAATTATACACGTTTCACAATAAGACACTGTAAATGCGTGTCTAATAACAAAAGGAGATATCAAATGAGTCGAACATAGCATGAGCATTTAACATAATACAACACGAGTACGAGCACGAGCACAAGCACACTCATTGCGAATACATCTGTCTCTTTTGGTCACCGAAAAATCTCGCTTTTAGTTTCTATCTCCTCTAAACCAAAAATGAGATTGTTCGTGGATATGTGCTTGTGTATTTAAAAAGGTTTTTTCCTTTTTGTGTTCATGCTTACGTCATGTTTGGCTTGATATGGTGATTGTGTTGATCAAGACAAATCGGACCGTATCAAAACAACAATTAATAATTCAATATTAAAAAAATGTATAATGAAGCAGAGGTTGGAGAGAGTTATGATGTTGACATTGAGTTGAGGAGACGTCTGTCAGAGATGAAGTAGGACAAAACAATCTTACTAAGTTACTAATATGATGAGCTAGCCATAATAAATTCTTGAATTGAGGATTGCATCTTACTGATATATACTTGAATCTAGGATTAGGAATTCATGGTGGAAAATAAATTCTCAAGAAAAAAAATCCACCTGAAAATAGCAATATAGCATCCTTACAGACTGAAAATTAGATAATAAGACTATAAGAGAGGGATTAAAATATTCCGAAATTGGGGCTGGGGAGTTTGGGTATCGGTAGTTATTTTTTTTCTAAGTTTTTTGTTTTTTGGTTCTAATTTAAATTTAATGGACATTTTTACCCTTAGCTTTTGTTAATAAACTAACAAAAAATAATAATAATTACTTATTAGATACAAAATAGAAGTTCATATACACAATTGAGACAAATGAAACTTTTGGGACACACATCAAACTTACCAAAAAAAACTCAAAATAATAATAATGAAGTGAAGGTGGGCTGAGACTGAGAGGGCGTGGATGGACCAATGACATGGCATCTTTACCTTCTCCTTATCAGACACACGCGTACACATGTCCAAGTGAGAAACCCAATTGCCACTGGTTCCTATTCATATCAATTGTCACTCATGCATCTCAGCTTCCTGCATGAGTTTTGGAACTTGAGTACGACTAGTCACATCACAAAAGTTATTCACGATTGCAAACGAGATAGCGATGCCTTGTATTTTCAGTTTGGCATCAAGTTGAACAATGTATATCATTTCTAGTTGATGGAGGAGCAAGAAGGACGAAAAATTTGCAAGATGATTATATATCATTTCTCAGCCTCCTCGCCGATCTACGCTATTTAGGGATATCCTAGAAAGAACGACATAGACAAGGGTACACGACACTGTATGACATGCCGATATGGCAAAGTTTCAAAAACTAGCTAGGATACATATACAAAATTTGAGCTTTAAACAAGGATTCGACTTCCTCAGGCAATCCATCATGTCAAAAAAATTGAATAAAAAATATAGAAATATTCACAAGCATGGATTGACATTTCCTTCTCTTTCATGGTTTAAGCCGCTATTAATCCTAACCACAAGCCCAACAAGCTCAACTCTAATGTAAACCTCATGAAAAGCACCATGGGCAACACAACAACGTAGTACGAACACAGGTTGATCTCTGCACAACTAAAATATACAAATTTAACAAACAAAACTTTTATAAAAAGAAACACTGATGGTGAGGAAATTAAGGTCAAAGTATGTGACTACTAATTGCTTAGGGTACATTAATTGCTTGCCTAATGGATACTAATGCTTAATAGGTTTCATCCTATATATGCTTCGTCCTCCATATTAGAATCGGTGAGCTTTCTAGTTATCCTGTCAACACAATCAAAATCAAGCCAAATACAACACCACCATGAATAAGAAATGGAAAAAAAAAAAATTTATAAATGCACGAGCACGAGCATGAACCCGAAATTCATTATTCAATTTTCTAAAGAGCATGCACCTTTTTATGGAAAATATAATTAAAAAATATTATATAAATGAATTATGAATTCACTTCTATGACTTTAGGTCTTGTTTACATTTGAGAATGGAGCTTGAGAAAGGATCAATATGAGATTCCAAATTTTGTATGCACACTTTTATTATTGAAAATTGAAAAACATTTTTCAAATCAATTTTAAATATTTAAATAGTCATATTTCATTGGTCATCGTGAGTTATTATGGATACACGCTATACTTTTTTTAGTCGCACCAAGTTATAAAGTAAAGATCAACACTTACACCATAATTTGTGAGAGAGTCTTATTTAGATCGTACGAAATTGGAATGAAATAATGAATCTCTCATTTAACTTATATCTCAATTCTAACATAATTTTAAAAGGAGATTCTCATGTACTATATTCTATCATGTTGAAAAGTTTGAGGACAAACATAGAATTTATACGTGTACAAACTATTCAATCGATCGATGGTTCTCAAAATCTTAGTTTAAATATATAAATTTGAGCTTTATACAAGGATTCGACATCCCAAGGTATCGATTATATCGAAAAATTGAGTAAAAAAAATATAAAAATTTTCACAAGTATGGAGTTGTTGCCTCCATCTCTAAATTTTTTTCGGATTTTACAGCTTATTTGTTTTCTCTAGTATTTTTTTTTTAATCAATGCATCATGCCAAAATTATTCATTGACATCCAACTAAGATGAAACATCAACATGAAAGTACGAAGATAGCCAAAACAGCCCTTCTTCCATCCAAATACAAGGTTATGTACAACCTAAATCAAACTGTTCTAATTGGTGAGCAACAAAATTACAACTACGAGATGTATAACTAATAGAAATAACAAAACCCCACATCTGCTTAATTTTCCCCACAAGCTCACCATCATGACCCAAAGAAGTCTCCAAGATAGTCACCTCCTTAACCACTTCAGTGTCGTCACACTCTACCACAATAGATGAAAACCCGACATCAAAACAGAGGCGAAGGCCATATGCAGCAACACTCCTAGCACTTAGTTGCACCGTTCGTTGTATTTTCTAATATATATTATCCTTGTATCGACGATGTTTCATTAGAAAAAGAAGGAAAAGATCAATCGGCAGCCAAACCTGTATTCTATTTCACTACATTGGAGAATAATTTCATACACATAATAGCATCTTGATTTATTTAATTAAGTTTTTTCACCGAACTACAATCTAAGAGCTAATGCGGTCCAAAGCTTTTTCACCACGTACTAAAATATACAAATTTAACAAACAAAACTTTTATAAAATGAAACACGACTATGAGAAAAGATCGAAGTATGGCTTCTTGACGTCTAATTTACTTGAATAATGGATATTTATCCTTCATAGGTTTCATCTTGTGCTCTGTCCTCCACATTACCATCAAGCCAAATACAACACGAGCACGAATAAGAAATGGAAAAAAAAATTATAAATGCACGAGCACAAAATTCATTATTCAATTTTCTAATTAAGAGCATGCACCTTTTCAGGGAAAATATTATTAAAATGTGAATTGTAATTGAAAAGGATTATGTAAATGGATTATATATTCACTTCTATGACTTTAGGTCTTATTTACTTTTCGAGAATGAAGTTTGAGAAAGGATATAAGATTCCAAATTTTGTATGCACACTTTTATTATTGACAATTGAAAAACTTTTTTCAAATCAGTTGTAAATATTTAAATAGTCATATTTCATTGGTCTAATGAGTTATTATGGATACACGCTATACTTTTTTGAGCTGCACAAAGTTATAAAATAAAGATCAACAATACTTACACCATCATTTGTGAGCAAGTCTTATTTAGCTTCTACGAAATAGGCATGAAATAATGAAACTTGCATTTGAAACTCAAGATTTAAAACTTAACATCTAAGTTCTAAAATAACCTCTAAAAGGCGATTCTCACAATACTATAATCTATCATGTTGAAATTAAGATTTGAGGACAAATATAGAATTTACGCATGTACAAACTATTAAAACGATCAAAACTCTCAAAATCTTAGGGTTAAATTTAAAATTTGAGCTTTAAACAAGGATTCGACATCCTAAGGTAATCGATCATGTCTACAAACTGAATGAAAAAATATAGAAATTTTCACAATTATGGATTGGTATTTCCTTCTCTTTCATATTTTAATGTCATTCATGAGGAGTTTTTGCGTCTCTTGCATCAAAATTTTTTAAGTTTTCCAGCTTATTTGTTTATCTATCATTTTTTTAAAAAAATTAAGGCACCGGGCCAAGATTAAACAACGTGCACGTCATGAAAGTAAGAAGATAGCGAAAACGGCTCTTCTTCCATCCAATTAAATACAAGGTTGTGTAAAACCTAAACCAAACTATGTTAATTGAAGAGCAAAAAAGTTACAATTTCGAGGTGTTTAACTAATAGAAATAAAAATAATCAAACCCCACAGTTGCTTAATTTCCTCCACAAGCCCACCATCATTACCCACAGAAGTCTCCAAGATAGTCACCTCCTTCACCACTTCAGTGGCCTCACACTCTACCACAATAGATGAAAACCTGACATGATCACAATAGAAGTGGAGGCCATATGCAACATTAATGCTCCTAGCACTTAGTTGCACCCTCCGTTGTATTGCCTTTGATTTTGATTTCACTACATTGGAGAATAATTTCATACACATAATATCATCTTGATCTATTTTAGTTTTGAAAGAGACTCATATACAAACTCAACCAACTACAAGCTAAGAGCTTATGCCGTTCAAAGCTTTTTCACAACTAAAATATACAAATTTAACAAACAAAACTTTTATAAAATGAAACACGACTATGAGAAAAGATCGAAGTGTGGCTTCTTGACGTCTATTTTACTTGAATAATGGATATTTATCCTTCATCGGTTTCATCATGTGCTTTGTCCTCCACATTACTATTGGTGAGTTTTCTCTCTCTCCGCCTGTGCCGTCCAATCCATCAAGATCAACATGATCACCATCTAAGCAAAGCAAACTATTTGGGCCACTATTATACCTCATCAAGCTTAACTCTATTGCAAACCCCATGAAAAGCGCCACCTGCAACGCCATCAACATAGAGTGAATACAGGTTGATCTCCGAACAAATAAAATATACAAATATAATGAAGAAAACCTTTATAAAAATAAACACTAATGACGAGGAAAGGCCAAAGTATGTGACTACTAGTTTCTTAATTTGCTTGCCTAACAAATTCTAATTGTTAATGGTTCCATCCTGTTCTTCGTCTTCCATATTAGAACAAGTGAGCTCTCTTGCTTTCTCTGCCTATACTGTCCAGTTATCCTGGTCAACACAATCGATCACCATCAAGCCAAATACAACACGACCACAAATAAGAAATGGAAAACAAAAAGACTTTTATAAATGCACGAGCACACGAGCATGAAATTCATTATTAAATTTTTCTAAAGAGCGTGCACCTATTTAGGGCAAATATCTTTTAAATGTGATTTATTATTAAAAAACTTTATGTAAATGGATTATGATCGAATTCACTTCTATGACTTTAGGTCTTATTTAATTTTTGAGAATGGAGCTTTAGAATGGATATGAGAACGAAGCACAAATAAGATTTCATCACCGGCGACCAAGATTGCACCATCTTCTCTCTCATTTGCCCTAAATCCCTAATTTGCTAATCATGTAAGTCCATCTCTGATCTATCTTCTTAATCTCTTAGACTCTCATATTCATAATTCATTGGTAGTTGTTTGATTCAAATATAAGCAGGAATAATCCCGTCTTTTCCATGGGCTCCCCTCTAGCCTGAACCTGGCGGTAATTGTGCTTAAAGGCGTTGCAAAAAAAAAAAAAAAGAATCAGATGAGAAAAAGAGGGATCAAACAAGTGAAAACCCACCTCTTGTTTTTGTTCACAGAAGCTACGTACCATGCTGCTTGGTGCTGGGCTGAGCACTGATTGTCTTTCTTTTCAGCTTTTGGGTATAATTGCTATGCGATTAGCTTGTTGGGTTATATGGGTTCTCTAGCTTATTCGGAAAAAAGGTTCCACATTTTGTGCTTGCTCTGTTGTTTTATTGTTCCTTATTTTTGGTCCAATGTGGGTAGCTTAAAAATTGTGGTAATATCATATATCTTTCACCTTCTTGTCAACTCCACATCTTCTTAAAGCTTTTTTTGATAAGAATAGTGATAGAATTTGATATTCTGGTTTATTCGCTGAAACTGTGAAATATACTCCACCATAACTGACCCGACCTCAACCGACAAAGTCAAATGCTCCAACTATCAATCGCCCACAATATTGGGTAGGTTGTCGGTTTGCTAGGTGGGTTAGTTGTTTGGCCGATATAGGCCCGACCCGACCCATTCTCAGCCTTACACATAATATCATCTTGATTTATTTAAGTTTTGAAGGAGACTCATATTAAAACTCAACAAACTACAACTTAAGAGCTAATGCGGTCCAAAGCTTTTTCACAATTAAAATATACAAATTTAACAAACAAAACTACAAGGGAAGCAGTGAGTAATCCATAGTAAAGGCAAACATGTGTAGACCCATGATTACAATTTTAGGAAAATGGAATTGGCAATTGTCAATGACCTCGAGGATGGCATATAGCTATGAGCTCTAAAAGTGCCACAAGGCCTAGTACACAAAGGACAATTAAAGTAAGTACACACAATTACTGGAGGGAAGTTAAACTTAAGAACAAGAGTCATATATGCTTCCCTTCTTATGAAAGCTTCAATGGCATCTTCTAGGTGCAGATGATGAAACATAAGGTAGATTGTGAAGGCTCGACAAAGGCAGCAGTCTTAAAATGCTCAATGGTGCCCCCATATAAGCTAATGAAGAAAAGTTTACAAGAATACTCAATGAACTGGCAAAAGAGTGCAACCCTTGCAATCTGACAAGTAGACAAACTTGCCAAAGTTTTCAGTTGTTTTGCCTATTGTCTGAGCCTTTTCAATGCACTAAACTTGGAAAAACCAACTTTAAAACAGTGAATCAAGACCATAGGTCCTTAGGAATTTGCTTGAGTAACAAATACTAATCCTTAATGGGTTCCATCCTGTTCTTCGTCCTCCATATTAGAACATGTGAGCTCTCTTGTTTTCTCTGCATGTACTGTCCAGTTATCATGGTCAACACAATCACCATCATGCCAAATACAATACGAGCACAAATAAGAAATGGAAAACAAAATTTTTTTATAAAAGCACGAACACATGAGCACGAAATTCATTATTCAATTTTCTAAAGAGCATGCACCTTTTTAGGGAAAATATTTTATAATTAAAAAGATTATGTAAATGGATTATGAATTCACTTCTATGACTTTAGATCTTATTTAATTTTTCAGATTGGAGCTTTAATTAGAATGGATATGAGATTCCAAATTTTATATGCACACTTTTATTATTGACAATTGAAAAACGTTTTTCAAATCAGTTGTGAATATTTGAATAGTCATATTTCATTGGTCATCATGAGTTATGATGTCATCATTCATCACTTATCTTCTCTCTCACCAGCGACCAAGATTGCATCATCTTCTTTCTCATTTTCCCTAAATCCCTAATTTGCTAATCATGTAAGTCCAATCTCTAATCTATCTCCTTAGTCTCTATGTCTCTTATATTCATAATTCATTGGTACGTAGGTGTTTGATTCAACTATAAGCAAGAACAATCCCGTCTTTTCCATGAGCTCCCCTTTGGCCTAAACCTAGAGGTAATTGTGCATATATAAGGGCGTATCATGCTCGTTGTCTTTCTTTTCAGCTTCTAGGTATGATTGCTATGTGTTAGGTCTGGTGGGTTCTCTCTAGTCCTCATTCGAAAAAAGGTTCCAGTTTTTGTGCTTGTTAATCTATTATTTTATTGTTCCTTATTTTTGGTCAAATGTGGGTAGCTTACAAATTGTAACCATAACCAACCCGACCTCAACCAACAAAGTCAGATGCCCCAACTACCAACCGACCCACAATATTAGGTAGCTGGGTTGTCAGTTTTGGAAAATCACCAAAGTCAGTTTGTCAGGTGGGTCGGTTATTTGGCCAATATAGGCCTGACTCAACCCATTTCTAGGCCTACACATAATATCATCTTGATTTATTTAAGTTTTGAAGGTAACTCATATTAAAACTCAACGAACTACAACCTAAGATCTAATGCGGTCCAAAGCCTTTTCACAATTAAAATATACAAATTTAACAACAAAACTTTTATAAAATGAAACACAATGATGAGAAAAGATCGAAGTATGGCTTTTTGACGTCAATTTTATTTGAATAATATATATTAATTTATCCTTCATCTTGTGCCCCGTCCTCCACATTACCACCGGTGAGTTCTCTTGCTTTCTCTGCCTGTGCCATCCAGTCTGTCACGCTCAACATGATCACCATCCAACCAAAGCAAACTATTTGGGCCGCTAGTAAGCCCAACCACAGGCCCAACAGGCCCATCTTCATTACAAAGCCCATGAAAAGGGCGACGGGCAACCCAACAACATAGAAGTAACCGAAGTCAGTTTGTCAGGTGGGTCGGTTATTTGGCCAATATAGGCCTAACTCGACCCATTTCCAGTCCTACACATAATATCATCTTGATTTATTTAAGTTTTGAAGGTAACTCATATTAAAAGTCAACGAACTACAACCTAAGAGCTAATGCAGTCCAAAGCTTTTTCACAATTAAAATATACAAATTTAACAAACAAAACTTTTATAAAATGAAACACAACGATGAGAAAAGATCGAAATATGGCTTTTTGACGTCGATTTTATTTGAATAATATATATTAATTTATCCTTCATCTTGTGCCCCGTCCTCCACATTACCACCGGTGAGTTCTCTTGCTTTCTCTGCCTGTGCCATCCAGTCCGTCACGCTCAACATGATCACCATCCAACCAAAGCAAACTATTTGGGCCGCTAGTAAGCCCAACCACAGGCCCAACAGGCCCATCTTCATTACGAAGCCCATGAAAAGGGCGACGGGCAACCCAACAACATAGAAGGAACCGAGGTTGATCCGCGCACCCAAACCGGCCCTCGCACTCCCTCTCAGCACTCCACAAACGGTGGTCTGCGGGCAGTTCCCGAGCTCACACAATCCCACCACCGGCAGCGCCGCTGCTGTCAACGACACAATCGCTTTGTCGGCGGTGAAGATCTCTCCCCAGATGTTTCGCATTGTCACCATGAACGTCATGGCCAAGAGTCCATTGACAACGGCACACACCAATGCAATGAGTGACGAGTGTTTGGCATGTTTGGGGTGGTTCGCCCCGAGTTCGTTTCCGACCCGGGTCGAAACAGCTTGGCCCAAAGCATAAGGGAATTGGTAAACAAGCGAGGTTGCCTGTATGAGAATTCCCATGGTGGACACGGCCTCGGCGGCATTGATGAGGAGGCCGGAGAGGATGATCATGATCTCGTACCACCACCACTCCAAGCACATAGAGAGACAGCTGGAGCCGGCTTGGGAGATAATGGGTTTCCAATCTTGGAAGCAATGGAGGAGCGACCAACCTTGCCACATGGTGCTTGTGCAAATGCCTGAGAAGCGGAGGTAGAGCAAGAGGGTCAAGAGGATGTTGAGGTCTGTGATGGAGGAGGCAAGCGCAATGCCGCGGATGCCGAGTTTGAGATGAAAGACAAGGAAGTAGTTAATGGGGGCGTGGAGGGCGAGGGCCACAGCGGCGGAGAGGAGGAGAGGGAGGGTGATGTGTTGGGTGCGGAGGTAGATTTTGATGGGGTTGATGAGGGATTGGAAGAAGAGGGCTGGGAAGGAGAATGCGAGGTAGGTGGTGGCGGCGGAGGAGATGGTTGGGTTTTGGCCGAAGAAGATGAGGAAGGGCTCGAAATTGAACCATGTGATTGAGATGGGTATGGAGGTGAGGAGGAGGATGATGATGGTGCGTTGGAGGGTGTAGAACATGAGTGACCATTGTTGGGCTCCAAAGGCTTGAGAGGAGATGCCTTCCATGCCTGAAGCAAGGCCTGATATCACTGAGTAGCCGCTCATGTTGGCCACGCTGATTGCAAGGCTGCCGCCGGCTAATGCTGCCTTGCCTAGTTTGCCCATGAACAGCATTGAGATGGCGGATTTCGCGTAGACCAGAAGCCCGGTCAGGATCATTGGGAGGGCTATGGTGTAGAGTTGCTTGATCTCATCAACAACCTGATCAAATTAAATAATTCAATAAAAGGAAATTTAAATATGGCGATGAAATTTAGAGAAAGCAGTAAGATCGATGAACATGCAGTGTATGGAAAGGAAAACTACAAGAAAAGGCTGGCGTCACAGAAACTGACCACTGAAATGGTGGGTCGGCGGTCTTGAGAATCTTCTTCTTCTTCCTTGAAAGATGAGTCTTGTAAAATAGGCACAGAGATGGCTGAAGTGGCTTCTTCATTGCTATACATCTTGATTCTTGAATCTAAAAACCAATTCAAGATTTGGGAATGAGAGTGAACAGATTGAATTGAAATGGGTGAGTGAGTGAGAGACTCAAATTGAGGAGACAAAAAAAGGGTTGATCACAGAAACAACACTCTTCTCCTTCCTCTTGCTCTCTCTGCTGTGTGTATATCTTAGTGCAACTAGAGGCACATTTATAGCCGAGTGTTTCACTCCTCTTTAAGAGCCTGTTGAATTTCTTATTCTGCTAGCCACAGCTGATCTAGAAACTCTACACGGTTGTCTTTGTCTGTAGCTAGGGGTTGGTTAGGGTTTTGTGGTGGGGAATACACGAGTGTGATGAGCAAGAGATCAAAAGTGGGAAGAGGTGGCCATGCGGGGGTTCGTCTTTTTCTGTGAGCAGGGTCCGTCTGGATTTCTCAAAAACTGGAAGCTAGCAGTCCTGCTTAGCTAGATCACACTTCATGCTCTGATGGGTTGGTGGCAATACCTCCAAATGCCAAAGCATGAAATGCTGGAGTGAAACCTGGCTCGAGTTAACTCTTAACTCGTCCGAGTTGTGAATATATCGACTCAACACCAGAGAGGGAGAGACAGATAATGATGACTGACGCTTTTGTTCCTTCTATTTTTTTTTTTTCTCTTTCTCAAAATAATTATGAGTTGATTTAGCTCATTGGGTCAAGATATATAAACAAATTAAGAAATCATGAAAAGATCTGATATTTATAGGAAATATTTTTTTTATTCATAGTATATACAGGATGAGAATTCAAATAATTATGGTACAAATGGAATGTTTCCAAATCGATCCCTAACTTCAAATTTCAAAAATCTTTCTTGTTTAACATAATTTGGCTACCTAATAATTCAGAATTAAGTATGCAAGCCCAAGTAATGCAATATACAATGATAATTTCATTATCCTCTCATAAAATTTTATCACTAAAGTTGAAAAGTATTTCCCTAAATAAGTTGTGAATTTTCATAAATTCATATGTAATATATAAGTGATCATGATGAGTTCTTGTTGATACATGATTTACTTTTTGAATCACACCAAGTTATAGAACAACAATCGACCGACACACAATTACACTAAAAGCAGTGAGGGAATTTTATTTGGATTGCACGAACGTAATAGGCATGAAACATTGAATCTCATCTTATGGTAAGAGGTCTAGTCAATAATATGGTTAGTAAATGCAAAAATTACCCTAACCTGGTGCGGTCCAAAGCTTTTTGCACAACTAAAATTTACAATTTTAATAAACAAAACCTTAATTTATAAAAAGAAATAATACCGACTATGAGAAAATTAAGGTCAAAGTGTGTGACTACTTAATTGATTCTAAAGTATGTGCTTGCATAACTGATACTAATTAAACCTTCATAGGTTTCTTCTTGTGGAAAAAAAAACCCAATATTGGACTAAATAACACGAGCACAAACACAAAGTGGAAAAAGCTTTTCTAAATGCACGAGCACGAAATGCATTATTCAAGTTTCTAAAGAAAACCTTTTTTCAGGGAATGACACTTTTGGGCTACACCGCTACAACATACATTCAAGAGCTACACCGCTATATGCATGTTGTAGCGGTGTAGCCCAAAAGTAAATGTATATTGCCCACCCAATCAAGAGCTAGTTAGCCCAATTTTTTGTCTTTTTTATTAATAATTTTTTAGTCCTTAACTCCTTGAAATTAATATTGCACTAAATTAATATATTTCCTACAATTTTAGTTTTATTCTTTTTTTATTCTTTTTTTTTAGTTTTATTCTTACAAGAAATGAAATGAGAGCATCTCCAATCTTTCCTCTATATATTCCTCAAATTTGTTGATAAATTTGATTAGTAAACACTAAAAAGTTAAATTTAAGGAAGAGTACTCCGATAGTAATGTTAAACTTTTTCCAAAATCTTTTTTAAAATGTCCATCATCTTATCCTAAAAATATCATTTATGTATTTATTCCCTCCAAAACCTACTTCCCTCAATATTTGTTTTCCTTGAAAAATCTCAAACAACTTGATTTGTCCATCCAACTTGATTTGGTGAAAGTTTTAGGGAAATCTCAAATATAGGGAAAGTTTGGAAATGATTGGAGGTGAGTTAATTTTGAATCATTTTTCCTCAAATATAAATTTAGGGAAATGTTTGAGAGAGGATTGGAGTTGCTCGGACCCTAATTTATTTTTCTTTTGTTCTACAGTTTGCATCAAACTCAACACGTACGGTGTGTTTCTTTTTTTGTTGTATTATTGTATATTTTTAATTAATTTATATTTATTTATGTTAAAGTTTGTTAAAAATGAGGTTCAATTTATAAGATTTTATTTAGATCTTCATTTTTCAGGAAATTTATAATATAATTGTGGCTAGAGGTAAAAAAAAATTAATAGTCATTAGAATTTAAGGTAATATTATACATGGCCCCCCATTTTCAAAATTCATGACTCCGCCCTTGCTTCCAAGTATTCTTACCTTAAGACTTTTACCAAGCTTAATATATGAATTCTGTCCTTTTTGAGAAACCATATATGCATATATCCTTGTAGCCAAGCTTAATTATAGCTTTGCATGCAGGTCATCCCAAAACCAATACAGATAAGATAATTAGAACTTGCCATCAATTTCATATGGACTACGATGGGCACATATGCACCCCCTCTCTCTCTCTCTCTCTCTCTCTCTCTCTCTCACTGGTGTGTATATGGTGAACTACATGCCAGATGGCACCATTTCAAATTGCTATATATCATATCTTTTGCATGTCTTTAAACTTCCTGTGTTGAAACATACATACGCGGTGCAGGGGCATGGTTTCTCTTAAAGAGAGATCATGGAGAGTTGATGGAACAATACCAATTAAGTTAAATGCAAATAGAGTTTTGTGTATGGTTTCTTAAATGCACGGCCAAGTATTTCTAGCTCAATAAAACATAATAAGATCTCGTCGATACATGATTTATTTTTCAACTCATAAAAAGTTGTAAAACAAGAATTGACTGACACACAATTACACTAAAAACAATGAACGAATCTTATTTGGATTGCACAAAATAGGCATGAAACATTGAATCAAATCTTTTATGGTAAGAGATCTTGTCAACGATATAGTTAGTGAATTTGAACATCACCCTAAACTTCTGCGGTCCAAAGCTTTTTAGCTCGACTAAAATATACAATTTTAACAAACAAAACCTTTAAAAAAAATAAAAGAAAAATATCAACCGTAAAAAAGATGAAAGTGTGTGACTATACTTGATGCCCAATTTTCTTGCACAATGGATACTAATCCTTCGTAGATTTTTCTTGTGCTTGGTCCTCCATTAATTAGCACCGGTGAGCTCTCATGCTCTCTCTGCCTTTATTGTCCAAGCTGTTCTAATCAGCAAGGTCACCATCAAGACAAACAACATAAGCACGAACACGAAATGGAAAAACCTTTCTAAATGCAAGGACGCGAGCACGAGCACAAGATGTAATGTTTTTCCCAACAAATGGTTTTTTGTAGAAATTTGAGTAGTATACATTTCATGCTAGTGCATTTAAAAAGGTTTTTTCCATTTCGTGTTTGTATTCGTATTGTTTGGCCTGATGATTATCGCATTGATAAAAACAGATTGGACAGTACAAGCAAAGAGAGCAAGAGAACTCACCGGTGCTAATTAATATGGAGGACCAACAACAAGAAGAAACTTATGAAGGATTAGTATAAGAGCTCACCAGCCTCCTCCCCACTCATTAGTCGTCATAGGTTGGATGCTCCTATTTCTATATGGTATTTAGAGTGCATACGGCCAAATGGCCACACACGCCGCAATATCACCCAAACAGTTGTGTGCGTGTTTAGGTTAAATAACATCATATGTGAGAAGGCGTGTTGTTTTCATAATGGAAGACTCTTTAGAGTAATAGATGCCCAATTTTTTTTTACCCAAAGTCTTTCATATAGATGGATCCTTCATGGATCCCATCAAGTATTCACTGGAAAAAAAAAAATTGGGTTGTAACTATACTTAAATGTTAAAAACTCCCTTCCAAACTTAAAAATGAAAAAAATTTTCACGTTTTAAACTTATTTCAATCTCGTTCTGTTTAGATGTGTTACAAACAATGATATTGAGCATTTGACCACTTGACATCAATTGCATCCGGGCACTTAAAAGTAAAAGTGTACAATATACAATGCAACAATATGTAAACATCATGGGGATTTTCTAGCCAACTACTGTCTTTCATTCCATCTATTAGGTTAAATAACCCATTACGTATACTGTAGGAAGCAAGTGATACAAAACTAAGTCACGTCTAAAATGACACGACAGTATAAATTTGGTATCATTGTAACTGCTCAAAGAGTACCATATCACGTTTCAAGTGCTTCAACCACCAGAGAGAGTACAAGGGATCTTGTCCTCTAACTCGTCCTCTGGCACAGCAGATCATGTGTTTATAAAATCTCAGAAATCTGCAATACGATAAATCATATATCATATCAAAATGAGTCTAAGAGTGTGAGTGCATGTGTGTGTGTGTGTGTGTGTGTGTGTGTGAGAGAGAGAGAGAGAGAGAGAGAGGGAGTAGTGTATAGCCTGATGATAGAAAAGAACAGGACAGCTAAACGAATTTTGGAAACATTAAGCAAAGGATGAACTTACATTTATGGGCATCTCGGCTATGACCAGGCTGCTGCTTTCTTCAATACTCTTGAGAGTTACCACCTCACCCCCAACAACCATATTGATAACAATCCCATCTGCACATATTTTATATGAAGTTATTGCAAGATTGCAAACCCCATACCAACTAACAAAGGAGTAAAGCATGGTAGAAGAACCTGCAGCCAAACATGTAGCCATCCGCCTCATATATGTTTCCTGCACAAAAAGATTGCGAAGAAGGAATCAAATACAAGAAAAATCAAAGGGAAGCAGTGAGTAATGCATAGTAGAGGCAAACATGTGCAGACACATGATTACAATTTTAGGAAAATAGAATTGGCAATTGTCAATGACCTCGAGGATGGCATATAGCTATGAGCTCTAAAAGTGCCACAAGGCCTAGTACACAAAGGACAATTAAAGTAAGTACACACAATTACTGGAGGGAAATTAAACTTAAGAATGACAGTCATGCTTCCCTTCTTATGAAAGCTTCAATGGCATCTTCTAGGTGCAGATGATGAAACATAAGGTAGATTGTGAAGGCTCAATAAAGGCAGCAGTCTTAAAATGCTCAATGGTGCCCCCATATAAGCTGATGAAGAAAAGTTTACAAGAATACCCAATGAACTGGCAAAATATTGCAACCCTTGCAATCTGACAATTAGACAAACTTGCCAATGTTTTCAGTTCTTTGAGTATGCCTATTGTCTGAGCCTTCTCAATGCACTAAACTTGGAATAACCAACTTTAAAACAGTGAACCAAGACCACAGGTCCTCAGGAATTTTGCAAGTCATTAATTTTAGAATATAACTGCAAAAGTACAAAATGTGGCATCTACATTGAACTTGGAATACCCAACAGTTACCAAAGGAGTCAAATGCACAAGAGTAATTGCAAATTTAAAAGAATGCAAGCACTTGCACCACATATTAAATCCCAAAGGAAGAATAAGAACTGCACCTTCTTTGTTGGTAATTCATAATTTATAAGGACGTGCGCAGAAATAGGTGACTCTCCAGATGATAGAAGTGGAAGGCATGCATCTGTTGCAACAATCATATGAGATTTTTGTTCATCTTTCACAGGTTCACTGTCATCTGCTGATTGAGCACTGACTTCTGGGTTCCACCTCATTGTTGCTTGCCAAAAGTGCTCTAATATAGAAGTTCGGTCTGCTTCAGCAAGGTCACTGTACTGGGATATAAGATATGATACGCAGGCTATATTAGAAAACATTAACACAACTCGAAAATTCCAAGATTCAAACATTAACACAACTCGAAAACATTAACAATGTTAGAGAACACGGGTAATAACAGAATGAATCAAAAATAATGGGTATAATTCTAACAGAAAATTACCAGAGAAGCTAAAGAGATATAGGGGACGTTTGCGACGGCGGAGCTGACGGCGTCGAGCTCGTCACGTGAGCTGCAACAGAGCACCATGGGTAGACACGGACGCCTCCCTGCCACGCCCAACAGGTCCATCAATGTCTCCTGCTCGATTCAATTCACAAAATCACAAGTTCACTTCTTTAAAAGCAAAATTACGATGCTTTCAATAAATATATAAAGGGGGAACGAAGAAAGGGACCATCTTGAACTGGAGCCTGTCGACGGCGAGATAGAAGTGGCGCTGTTGACTGCAACCCAACAACACTTTCTTTGTGAATAATATTGAAAAATTTTAAAAAATTGAAAACAAAAAATTCGAAGATGAAAATGAATGAAACCTGAAATGGGAAGGAGAGGGACATGGAGGAGAGGGAGCTTCATTGGCGTCTATCGCCATGCTTCCAAGTTTCAACCAAACTGTCACTCTTCTTCGTCTTCCTCGCGCTAGATGCGAATCCTCTTCTCGTAGCTTTCAGAATATTTGTTTATTTACTTTTTTTTTTTTTTTTTTTTTCGGTGAGTATATTTGTTTATTTGTTTATTTACTTTAATCAATTTTACTGAATAATTTTGCTCCTGTAACACGTGAGTGACGTGAGTCATTAATTACGTTTTTTTTTTTTTTTTTTTTTTTATCTATATACATTTCCATCTATCTTTATTAGGCTTAATTGCAATTATATCCCCCAACTTTGAGTTCATTTACAACTATATACCTCATCTTAAAAAATTGGCGCTAAAGTGCCCCTAATATGAATAAGCGGCACTAAGATACCTCCGTTAGTTTTTCCGTCAACAGCTCCGTTAAACGCCTACGTGGCGCTGACATGAACAATAAAATGCTGACGTGGCAGGGCATAATAGTAATTTCATCTTTTTTTTTTGGACAAAAAAATTAATTAAAAAACAAATAAAATAAAATAAACTGAAAAGATGAAAAAACAAAAAATCAACCCTCCCCTTCTTCTTCAATGTTCAACTCTAATTCTTCCCACCAACCTATACTTGAGCCTTGTTTGCTGCCAAAACCCCACAAAGGTATTATCCCCTTTTACATTTGTCTTTCCCTATTTATTTATTTATTTTTATTTTTTTCGGCTAGGTGGCGTGGGTTAAGGGGTGGGTTGGGCTGGGCGGAGAGGGAGGGGGAGGGGAGGGGGCTAGGTGGGTGGGTGGGTGGGTGGGGTGGGGCTAGGTTGGGGGGCTAGGTGGCGGGGGAGGGGGGTGGACGGGGCTAGGTGGTGGGGAAGTGTGGGCTGAGTGTCTGGTGATTGATTATTATTTTTTAAGTTAATGATTATAAAACCCAAATTTGGGCTCTTAATACCTTTAAGACCCAGGCCATTTTTTGGTTTTTGAAGAAGACCCAGTTTATACCAAACCGGTCCTCTCTTCCGTCTCCATCATTCTCTGTCTGTCACTCCGTCTCTCTGCCTCTCCCTTTCTCATTTCTCTCATTTCTCTCATTTATCTCTCCTCACCCTCATCTCTCTCTTCTGTATAGGACCTCCGTAGGTGGCGACTTGAAGAAGAAGATCGACGGCTTGAGAACCATTGCGAGAAGATGAGCCACTGTGAGAACAGTTTGAGAACCACCAGTGCCGACTGTCATCTCCGGTGATCTGCAATTTCTGGCGACACCAAGGTGTCGAACCACCACTAGTCGATTCCTCTCGTCAATCTGAACTCTATGGTGCCATTCTCTCACCTCCACGACCTCTGTAGGAGGCGACTCAAAGAAGAAGATCGACAGCTTGCCGCCATCAACTTGTTTTCCGACGACGGTGCGACTGTTGCTGACCACCAGAATATTCCTTGCGTTGAGAGGAGTCTGATGGTGTGGTTAGATCGTTCATTCGACCACTAGTTGCAGCAAATCGAAGCTTGGAAGTCAGCGCCTTCTCTCCCTGTTTTCCGACGAGGCCGATGGCGGCTCCGGCCGATTTTGGTATGTACTCTCTCCCCTTGACATCTTCTACTTGTTAGTGTAATTGATTTGAGTTTGATTGTTGGTAACTGTAAAATTTCTAATTTGAAACCCTAGGCTACCTTAAATAATTCTCCAAATCCTATTCCTATCATGACAACTATCCTTTTTTTCTGGAAATATCAACCATTACAAACAAATTTCAGCAAAAACACTTAAGCTTTACACACAGAAAACCAATAGTACAAATATTGACTATGAAACATTTTCACAAGCATTTTCGAGGTGACTGTCATCACACCTACTAGGCCTGTGTATACAATGAGTATGCTTTGAAGAGCCAATATGATACAAGCATACACCTCCAGGTGATATATTAAGATTGTTATGTTGGATTGATATGACAAACTGAGATGTTGCTAATAAAAATATAGTTGTGCAATCGTTATCAGAGCATGAGTTTGTTGAGTGCTGCTAATTATTATTAGGTGATAATGGATTTGTGTTGCAAACCACCATATGGTAGATGTCGAATTATTTTGGGTTTAGTTGTAATTAATTGAAGTTGATAATGGTATAGAACATGGAAATGTTTAATTCCAGTAGATTACAGTATCTCATCCTTTGGCCCTTGTTTGCATTATCTTCTAGTTAGGTATCACAATATGATGGCAATTTCTCACATGATCATGCATATTTTGAATCCAGTTATTATTTTAATCAAGTTATCCATTGACCATGAAAAATTAGATTATTGTGCCTCTGCCTGAACCAAAAGCAAGAAGAGCCATGTTTGAGCAACCAGGTAGCTCTCTCTACATATTTTTTGCGCATTCACACACACTTGTTTTAATGTGCTTGCATTTATCAGTCTTGCTCTTGCTGAGTACTTAACTTTCTATTTTTCTTTCGACAGAAATGCCATGTTAAGAACAAGGATATCCGGAAGTTTCAAGTTATTTTTCTTTTTCAACGGAATTGTGATTCTGTTTTAGTTTGTTGTAATTGTGTCATAAGTTTATAATTCATTTAGTTATTTATGCTTTCACAGTGATTGTATTAAGTTTAAATTATATTATCTAATTTATTGTTATTGTTATTATCAAACAATAACAATACTTGATTGCCACTGTTGTGCAGTAGCAATAGGTGATTGCTACTGTCGGACAGTAGCAATAGGTGATTGCTAGCAATATGTGATTGTTACTGCCGGGCAGTAGCAATATGTGATTGTTATTAGCAGTAGGTGATTATTACTGTCAGGCAGTAGCAATATGTGATTATTACTGTCAGACAGTAGCAATAGGTGATTGTTACTATTCGATAATAACAATTATATTTATTATTAAAACATAAAAGATTACTGTGTGACAGTAGCAATCAAGTGATTGTTACTGTGTGACAGTAGCAATCAGGTGATTGTTACTCTCTGAATTTTGTAATTTTCTATGGTTTGAATTTTGGTGATTGTTATTGTATGACGATAACAAGATATATTAGTTATCTTCAACAGGTGATTGTTACTGTAAGACAGTATCAATTTCTGATTGTTACTGCCAGACAGTAGCAATAAGTGATTGTTATTATCAAACAATGATAATAATTGATTGCCACTGCCCGACAGTAGCAATAGATGATTGTTACTATTCGATAGTAACAATTATATTTACTATTAAAACGTAAAAGATTATGGATGCCTCATCTTGATTTTTTGTATTTTATATTGGTTATTATTTAACATGTTTTATGACATGAAAATACATAAATTATTATTTGTTTTTTTTGGGTAGTTTATGTACCAATTGGTACTGAAATGGAAAAAAAAAAAAAAGGGAAAAATGGCATTTTAAAAACACTGTAGCGCTGTTACTGTAGCACCGGTTTTTTAAAAAGTGGGCCGCTACAGTATTTTACTGTAGCGCTTGGACCGGATGAATAGTAAATTTTAAAAAATGGACTTTAAAAAAAAAAACCCTTATTTTTTTTTTCATTTTTCTGTTTTTTAATTAAATTTAAATTGTTAAAAACTTAAAATATACAAACTTTTAATTATTTTTTTGTCAAAAAAAAAAAGAGTCGAAATTACTATTATGCCCTACCACATCAGTGCCACGTAAGAGTTTAATGGAGTTGTTGACGGAAAAACTAATAGAGGTCTTTAGTACCGCTTATTCGAATGAGGGGTACCTCAGCATCAGTTTTTGAAGATGGGATACCTAGTTGTAAATGGACAGTTGGAGTATATAATTACAATTAAGCCTCTTTATTATTATAAAAAAGCTAGAAAAATAGTTTAGTGTTATAGACTTCACTAAAAATAGGATTACCTAAAATATCTGTTATTGAACTAAACAGTCACATAAAAAAAACTAATAAATGAGACTATAATTGTAAAATACAATCATTAAAATAAAATTAAAAAAAAAATAAAAAAACACACATCACCACTTTAAAATGTGAAAAAAGTTGTGGGAAGTTATAAAATAATGATTATAAAATACCAAAAAAAAAAAACCAGTAAAATGTCAATTGACATGTGCAAAGACGTGTCATGAGACTAGTATACGTACAGGGAGAAGATAGAGTAAGGTTAAACTTTCAAAATACCCAAAAATACCCCCGCTTAAATAAAAGCTATTAACAAACAATCTAATATAATCAAGGCATACTGGTAAAACAGTATTTAACAGATTTTTTTTAAAAAAAAAAAACACTTTGATTTTTGGAAATCTTAAAAGTAACACAACTTACAAAAAACTCAGAATGTATTTCTGAAGGCTTAAAAAGGTAATATACTTAAAAAAAAAAAAAAAAAAAAAAAAGAGTTCCCACGTTTGGGATATCATAACCCACTCTCCTAATCAGTAGAACAATAGCAATATTATTACCAAAAAAAAAAAATAAGAACAATGGAGAAATCAACTGCAACTTGGGAAGGAGCTGCGACACCAATGCAGGTTTCCCACACTATCTTCTTCATTCCCAATTTCCCACATTTGAACTGATATTCAGTTGCTCACACTTTCAAAATCAATCAAGCCCCAGATTGAAAGCAAGCTTCAAGTTATTCTCTGTTTTCTTCCCTCCCAAACTTCTTTTCAATTCTATTACTCCAAGTTGAGGTATAGTTTCCACCAAAAAGGTTATCTCTATTGATGAGTGTATCTTTTTAGTTTGGGTGTGCATGATAGACTTGATTCAAAAAGTTTATTTTATTTTATTTTTTGTGGGTGTCATGTTGAATTTCTTTATAAACAACATTTTTTTTTTTTGATAAAAAAGCTTATGCATTTCTTAGTTCTTAGTTCTTAGTTATTTTTTCATTTTCCTTATTTGTGATCAATCTAGCTAGGAATAACCTATCTTAAAAGGTTAGTGAGCCTTTTGCAGTTCCAATTTAATGAATTGGAGTTATCTCCTTCTCTTTCTATCTCATTCATTTTGTGTTGCTATTTGCTATTCCTCATATTCATACTGAATTTATTATTTCCATAATCTCCAATAGGAATATGTTTAAGTAACGATAGTTGATGAGCCACTAAAGACCCAATTTCAGGTTTGCATTTTCTAGGCATCTCAAGTCTTACATTGAGAATTTTGATTTGTAGTTTGAGTCATTTCAATTATTTTTACATTTATTCATTCCAAATTGTTCCTAGGAACATCCAAAGTCAAGCATTGACGCTTTCTAAGTATTTTTTTAGAGGATCTCAACCCGTACTTTAGGGCATCTCAAGTCGTTTTTTAGGACATCATAAGTCGTACATTGAGAATTTTAATTCGTAACTTGAGTCATTTCAATTATTTTTACATTTGTTCATTCCAAATTGTTCTTAATTTTAAAAGCTCCCTAACTACCAAAAAATTTGCACATGGAAAGTACCTAGCACGAAGCATCCGAGCCATTAAGCTTTTCAAAAAAGTGACTAACTGCCAACCCAACTTTGCAAGTGCTTTATTAAAAGCTTCTAAGTCTCGAAAGCCAAACCCACCATCTTTCTTACTACGACCAAGAACTTCTCATTTGGCCCAATGAATACCCTGCTTATTTTGAGCCTTCGACCACCAAAAGTCCACAAATAATGAATGAATCTCACGGCAAGTCACCTTGGGCAATGGAAAGTAGCAATAGCAAGCTATTGTTCTATGGTTGGTTTCAACAATAGCAAGCTATGGGTTGAGGACAATCTAATCAATTCGGGGAACTCGGCTCCACTCAATATTTTTTATGAGTTATGGTTGGTTAATTTCAATAATTCTTCACCAAGCCAAACCCAAACTCGAACACGAACACGAGCCCGAATTGTGAAATGCAGATTGAGCATTGGTTGGCTTTCTAACTAACCGGACCTGCCCAATATTGCACACCTAGTTATATGTATGCAATAGAAGATTTTACCATATTTAGAGCAAAAGAGGTAGGCAAGGAGTCAAATTTCGAAATTTTCGGCGAAAATTTCGTTTTTTAGGGGTATGGAAATTTTAACACCATACCAAATTAATTTCGAAAAATTTCGAAAAATTTCGCCGAAATTTCGGCGAAATTTTCGATATAGAGATCGGAGAGAGAGGGGAGGCTGAGATCGGAAGGAAAGAGGCAGAGCCGCCGCCGTCACCATCGCCGGAGGGAGAGACAGAGCCGCGCGCGCCGTCGAAGGAGGGAGAGAAGAGATCCGGGGAGGGAGAGAGGGAGATCGGGAAGGGAGAGGGAGATGGAGCAAAGAGAAGAGAACATGGAGAAGGAGGGAGTGAGGGACTAGGAAAGAGAAAGAGAAGATGAGAACTGAAGAAGGAAAGAAAAAAAAAAAAAAAAAAAGAGGTCTGGAGTCTGGTTAATCACGGGGGCAGGGAGGAAGAAGTGAAGAACAGAAGAAGGAAAGAAGAAAAAAAAGAAGAAAAAGAAAAAGAAAGAGAGAGGGAGGAGAGAGAATGAGTGGGGTAGGGGGGTAGGCGTGAATCACGGGGGAAGAAAAGAAAAGGGAAAGAAAAAAAAGAAGAGAAAAAGAAAGGAAAAGGAAAAAAAAAGGAAAAAAAAAGGAAAAAAAAAAAGGAAAAAAAAAAAAAGAAGAGAAAAAAAAAATGAAAGAATTTTTTTTTTTTTTTTTTTTTAAGGTAGATTGAGATTTGGAGTCTTTAGACAATTGGAAAGAAAAAAAAAATTTAAGATTTTATTTGGGGTTTGATTTGGTCATTTTGGTGTTTCGTTTAATTGTAAACATAAATTATGAAAAAGACATAATATGGTATATTAGTAAAAAAACGAAAAAAGACATAACACAGGCTACACAGCAAGTTAGTATTTGGATATGAAGATTAATAAAATAATAGAGTTTACAATGGGGTACATAGGTCAGATTGAGCAAATGTGAGGTGTTATTTATATAATTATTAATTCGTGACCTATTTTTTTAACAGTATTTACCATCAGCGCGCATTATATTTATCTTATATTACATAAAACCTACTATATAATTTAGTTTTTTCAATGTTTTTTATCAATACAGTAGATAATATGTTAAATAAGCATATGGTCAAATTTCATTCAAAATTTCCGTGTTTTGATAGCAATTTCCGTCGTTTTTATCTAATTTTGTCGAAATCGAAATTTCCTCGAAAATTTCCTCGAAACCGAAATTTTACTCCTTGGAGGTAGGTAGGATTATATTTATGGTGTTATTAAAAAAATAATGTTACCACTAGTCACACACTTGCTGCGTGGGTAATCTAAATTTATTGTATACTGAAGTGAGACTCATCCACGACTGTGGATGATTTATATCATTCACATGTGTCACAACTCTTAATTATATACAAAATATGGCAAGTATCTTTCTACTACTTCAAATTCAAGATGCGTCCACAGTATTGACAATGGCATATCCTAATTTGACACTGCTCGTAATAGATAAGGAATGTTAGGTGAGAAAACTATGGTATTTCACCCCTATAAATTATCATATTCTCTATCACATTGAAACCTGCAAAATGATGTACGTTTTCAGGTCAAAGAATTGTGTATGCAACCCATGTAGAATGGGAGTACTCTTCTCCTTTGTACCACCGAACCTATATAGGGGGTTTATACCTTCGGTGTAGTAGAGATCATATACCCTACACTCGAGATCAAAATTTGGTTCCCAACTCTCTCCTTCCGATAAAATCTTAGATCTCTTTTGTACCGAGAAAAAAATCCTCCACCAAACCTTGGGATAACAAAATTAAAAGTGGAGACAACCATAATAAGAGTACTATCTCTCAATCCAACTATATATCCTTATATTTTCTGATTTCCCCATTTATTTGTCTCCCATTATTTCATCTTTTTACTATTCTTCCTCTTTAAAACCCTCTATCATGGCTTTTTCCCTCTTTCACCATCTATTTCACATTTTTGAAAACCCCAAACCCCAAACACATATTACATATATAAGTGGGATTCATTTTCGCTTACCAAGGTGAACATTACCACCATCATGGATTGGTGACACGTATCATTCATCCATGATGGCGGTAATGCTTTTATCTAAAAAATGTTGGAAAAGACAATAGTTTATCTAACATGCCCGACTAATAGCCTAATTAGCATCTGAGAAGCAGCCAGAGCTTGAAAATATATTTGGCTGCTGCTTTTATACCCACCTCGAACTAATAACTCCATCTATCTTGCAGCAACAGAAGCAGCAAACTCCTCTTCAGCCTCTCCTCAAAATTTGATTGAGCAGCTTTTGCAGACTTGCGTAAAAAAGTGTGTGATAGATCAACATATCTTTAATGTTAAGTGCAAGCTCTTCTTTTGCAAGGCATTCTGTTCTGGCATCAATGCTGCATTCACATAGGAGATGATCACAAGTGCGAATGGATAATCATTGGCAGGTGGGTTTTGGTTAGATTCTAATCCAGGGCTTTTAAATGGGATATATGAGGATAAACATTGTTGCACTTTCTTGATTGGTATTAGGATTACATGGGAATTACATTATGCCTATGACATGAGGTATTAGATGGGATTACATTATGTTGGTCTAACCCAAGATTGTTGGTGTGTTGAACCATTAATTGGTCACCGTGGAAGTTTATTGAGTAGGCATTGGAAGTGCTACCCTCACCATCCATTATGACCAAAATTATGTGTTTATTTTCTTCGGTTAGCAGGTAAGAATAAAGCAACAAAAACAATAGAGCTTCTATGAAGACCTGAAACATTGACAATTTGACATATGATCATATGATCATATGATCTGTTTTAGATAATGTAGTAATGGAAAATATACTATTTTGTACTTTCAGATATTGTAGTAATGGAAAATATATATGTAAACAGTTCATTATAACAATTAAAATGATGTAAACAGTTGGAAAAGTTTGTTATATATATATATATATGAAATATCAATAGCAAGATTGAACAAAACAAAAGAAACGCTCTAAGAGCATGTGCAATGGAGTGTTAATGTCAATTCAATTTAGTTTATTGACATTTTTTAAGAGAAAAGATTTGCAATGGAGTGTCAATGTCAAAAATTAAATTGACATGGGTGTCAAAAGTCAAGAAATTGATATACAAAATGAAAAATAAGAAATTCACAAATGCGAAGAAAAAATTGGACCCACTTAAAAAATAAGATACATGTGAGGAGAGCTTGTGTACAGTTGTCGACTTCTGATTGGTCGAAACTCATCCCTTTTTTTTGTCGAAATTTAATATATTTATTTGTATTAATTTAAAATTATTAAATATTGGGCTCATTTGAAAGATTTTAGTGAGACATCTTCAATGGTATAATTTTTTAAATAATTACACTTTGCAACCCTTAAGTATAGATCGTTTTTCACTCTGATATCCGATATTCAAAACATTTCAATGTGAAATCTAAAGTTTATGAAAATTGCAATGTGTCCCTTCTGTTAACTTTTCTGTTAATTTTGACTGGATATAACATGTGTGAGATTCATTTATACTGATGTGGATAGTAGATTTACACCACATGGAAAAAAAATTAAAAATTAAAAAGCCAGCTAAGATTTTATCGGTTAAAAGACTAACAATCAATTACAAATTGAAAAATTGAAAAAACAAAAAACTGGGAACGAAAAAGATGAGGGAGGAGGGAGAGGTATGGATGAAGGAGATAATTTTTTATATTTAGTTTTAATGTTATCTTTTAATTTTTTAATATATAATAATTTAGCTGCATTTTTCTAATTTCTTTTTTATTTATTTTATTTGTCCACATCAGTGTAAATGAATCTCACACATGCTATATATAGTCAAAATTAACAGAAAAGTTAACATAAGAGACACTTTGCAATTTTCATAAAGTTTAGGTTCCACATTGAAATATTTTAAACATTAAGTACCAAAGTGAAAAATGACATATGCTTACGGGATGCAAAGTGCAATTGATCCATTTTAATTTATAAGAGAATATGCAAAAAGTGATTAAAAACATATAGGTATTGACTTATGTAATTGACTTGAACAATTAAAACAAAACTGATTCATGTTAATTCACTTATTGGCATGAGGTCAATAAAAACGTGAATTGAATTGACATTGACATTGACCCTCAACCATAGCCTACAAATAGATTTAATTAAAACCTCTGGAGGAGGGACAAAAGTTTCTCCTTCCACCCATTTATTCCCTTTTTTTTTTTTTAATCTTCTCCTTAATTACCTTAAAAAGCTATCTTATTCTTCTACCTTCAACAGTGGGCAAGCCCAAATATTTCTAATGACAAGGCACCTGCGGAACGGCGGAACCTACAAAGAATTATACACCATCTCTTTAACGTCAGCAGATGCATTAAGGCTAAAACAAATTGCAGATTTCTCCTTGTTGCGATGCACATTTTTTAATATGCAAAATTTTAAAGAAAATATTGTTCAAGTATTTTTTTTATAAACATATTTTTATGTCTATTGTATTCATATTAATGTATGCATAATAAATTGAAATTCTACATTTCTACCTATAAATATTGAAGTTTTTTTTTTTTTTTTAAATTAAGGAGGAAGGAAGATCAAATTTAGATGTAAGGGCAATTCTATACCCTTCCAACTAAGTTACCCCCAACAACTACAAAAATTATTAAAAAAACCTATTGTAAGAATACTACTAGGGATTGTAAATTTATATTCCAAATTTAGATCCCAAATTATGTAGCAATGTATGTGTTAGTATTTTACTTATTGTAAATAAATGAGTTTAGAATAGACCCCTAACATGGATCTATGAAATATTGACACATGTATTTAGGATCCAAATTTTGGATACAAATTTGCAATCACTAACAGTACTCTATTCAAAATATTTCTTTTGAAATTAAACACTAGCGGAATTGGTTTTTTCTTAAAATTTCGTTATTTTAGATTTTTGAAAATGACACCTATCTATCTGGTTTAAAGTTGGAATTTTTACTTTCAAATTCCACATTTCTTCCCACAAATAATTTCAAGAGTTCCTTGTCAATGATACCAAACAAAAAATTGAAGATTGTTATTTCTCAAAATTTTGACTACTCTCCAAATACAATGAACATATATAGAATTTCCTTGTTTGATATCATCAACAAAGAAATACTAAAATTCCAAATGGAAATAAATCTTAACTTTTGGGGTCCATTAAGTGCCACATAAATATATGTTATTTCTAAAATCTCAAGACAATGAGGTTTTAAGAAAGAAGCATGCCCATCACCACAATTACCCCAACACCGATGCCACAAACTACTACCACTTTGTTGCCACGACCACCAATGTCGTCACCACCTTGTCACCAACATCGTCATTATCCCCAACCCAACCCAACCCAACCCAACCACCATCGATGCAACCACTACTACCATGTTTGCCTCCACCATAGTCGTTATTGTCACTATCACCACCATTACAACAACTATTGCCGCCTCTACTACTACCGTACCGTCTTTATTGTTTGTCATTGTTGCATCACCACCAAAGATAAAAATATCAGAAATCCCTTAAATATCGGTGCTCAAATTTACGAATATATCGGTGTAAAGAAAGTTGAGGTAGATTTTGTTCTTTTGTTGGTTTATTGTTGAGTAATTAGGATTAGTGGATAAGTTTTGATCTAATTAGAGATGATTTTGGTTTGATTTCATCTTATTCCTCTTTTTCTTCTCAAATTTTAAAATTTTTCATACAATTCTACCGATATTTTGTCGACATATACCGATATTCTGCTGATATATATATCGATATTTTGTCGACATATACTGAAATTTTATCGACATATACTGATATTTTTTCGACATATACTGATATCAGAGAAATATTTGTTTAAATATCGATGGATAAAATTACGAATATCTCGACGGATATATCGACAATATCATAAATATTTTCATCCATGATCACCACCACCACCATCTTGCTCCAACATTTGTCGTCGCCTCTATCATCAAACGTTATTGTTGTCATCACTGCCATCGTTGCCACCACCTCCACTCAGACTACAACCACCATCGTCACCGCCATCATTACCTCTATCACCTCTACCTCAAGCATTTAATTTCATCTTGTTCAATAAGTTAGTTATATAGAACTTTCACAATATTTTAAAACTTTCTCATCTAAACTCACACCGAGTCTAAGACATTAAAGTGGTTTTCAGTTTTAGAAGGTTGTGTATTTTGTGTTCGTTCTAGATACATCCACACTTGAACATTTGGGCAAAAGTATCAATCTTTTGAAACAGTACAGAGGTAGTGTTAGTACTTGTTCTGAGTTCTAACAAATGGTGTCCAAACATCTCGACCGTTAATGTTATCCCGTGTCCGAGATCCGGGGGGCGCAAGTGAACAGGATAATTACTTCAGCCTTCAGGTGGAGGTGGGCCAGTAATGAAAATCACAAAAATTTATGCGGCCGAAATATAAAAAACCATAAAATAAAGGGGAACAAACAAGAAGACAAGAAAACCATTCCTTAGTTTCCTCTCTCTCTCTCCACTCTCTAGTGCTTAGCTCATTTTTCGTTTTCCCTCTCTCTCCCTCTTTTTTCTCTTCCGGTGACAGTAGGGCTTCTTCTTTCTTACGCTTTCGTCCTCGTTTCTCCGCGGCGCACGTTAACCCCGCCGTTTTCTGTCTTACGCTCCCGGAGGTAAGCTTCTTATCCTACGGCCCCCCTTTTCCCATTTCCATTTTTATCTCTTTAACTCTGTCACAACGAAACCCTAACCGAATCATAATTGCGGTTTAATCTCATGTTGTTTACAAAGCACTGTAAGTGAATTAGATCAAAGTACGAGATCTGTTGTGTGATAATTTAATTTTTTTGATTGATCAGGGTTAGAGAGAGACTCTCTAGGGTTTGGTTCCGATTAATTAAAGTCATTTTCTGTGAGATCCTTGAAGGGGAACAGTCTGTGATTGACTATATCTGGGCGGGCGGGAGAAAGCTAGAAGTTAGGGTTTTTGATGCGTTGTCGGAATTCAGAGCCCGCTAATTGGATCATTGTGTGGGTCGGACGCGTGAGATGGCTAATCCCGGAGTCGGGAACAAGTTTGTATCTGTGAATCTGAACAAATCGTATGGGCAGCCTTCTCATCACCACCACCATCATCCGCCGCATCCTAGTTCGTTCGGGGCAAATCGGGCCCGACCCGGTAGTCATGGCGGTGGAGGAATGGTGGTCCTTTCGAGGCCTCGCAGTGCGCACAAGGCTGGGTCGAAGCTTTCTGTTCCACCCCCCTTGAATCTGCCTTCGTTGCGCAAAGAGCATGAGAGGTTTGATTTGTCGGGCGCAGGTGGCGGGCCGGCCAATGGAGGGGTTTCGGGTAATGGGTCAAGGCCTAATTCGTCTGGTATGGGGTGGACGAAGCCTGCCCCTGTTGCTTTGCAAGTGAAAGAAGGGGTTGCTGATAATGGAGCTGATGGAATTGACCAGGGTTTGCATGGGGTTGATGGGGTGAGTAAGGGGGGCAGTGTAGGGACCACTGCTTATATGCCACCTTCAGCCCGGCCTGGCTCATTGGGACCCCTTGCTACTGCTGGTTTAGCTTATCCACCGGTGGAGAAAGCCCTGTTGTTGAGGGGTGAGGATTTCCCATCTTTGCAGGCTGCTTTGCCTTCTGCTTCGGGTCCTGCACAAAAGCAAAAGGATGGTTTGAATCAGAAACAGAGGCAAGCTGTCCGTGATGAATTGCTGAATGAGCATAGGGATAGTTCTCATTCTAGTGTGCTTGTTGACATGCGCCCCCAATTGCAGTCATCTCGTCGTGGTACAGGCAATGGTCTGAATGAGAATGGCAGTGAAAGTCACGGTTTGGTTGGTAATCGAGTATCAGAGCAAGCACGGAAGCAGGAAGAGTATTTTCCGGGTCCATTACCGCTAGTTCGGTTGAATCCAAGATCAGATTGGGCCGATGATGAGCGCGATACAAGTCATGGTTTCACAGACCGGGGCAGAGATCATGGATTCTCAAAGACTGAAGCTTACTGGGATAGAGATTTTGATATGCCCAGAATCAGTGTTCTACCACACAAGCCAGTTCCTAACCTTTCTGAGAGGCGGGGTCTGCGTGACAATGAAACTGGAAAGGTTTCTTCCAGTGAAGTCCCTAAGGTGGACCCGTACAGCAGAGATGTTAGAACACCTAGTAGAGAAGGAAGGGACGGAAACTCATGGAGAAATTCCACTCTTCCAAAGGATGAAATTAGTGTTCAAGTTGGAAATGACAGAAATGGTTTTGGTGCAAGGCCATCAAGTCTAAACAGAGAAATAAGTAATGAGAATAAGCATAGTCAGACACCTTTTCGAGAAAATGCTCAAGATGATTTTGGAAGGAGGGATGCAGGGTATAGACATGGAGGGAGACAACCCTGGAACAATGTTACGGACTCATATGCAAGCCGAGGGACTGAATGGAATAAACGAGACCGATATGGCAGTGAACAACACAACAGATACAGAGGTGATGCTGTACAGAATAGCTCAGTGTCCAAACCATCATACTGTTTAGGTGGTAAAGAGCTGCCTGTGAATGATCCACTACTCAATTTTGGTAGGGAGAAACGCCCGTTCTCCAAGAGTGAAAAACCATATGTAGAGGACCCTTTCATGAAAGACTTTGGAGGTGCTGGTTTTGACAGCCGGGATCCCTTCCCTGGGGGTCTTTTTGGAGTGGTTAAGAAGAAGAAAGATGTGATTAAACAGACTGATTTTCATGATCCTGTTAGGGAATCTTTTGAGGCTGAACTTGAGAGAGTTCAGAAAATGCAAGAACAGGAGCGGCAGCGGGTCATTGAAGAACAAGAAAGAGCTTTGGAGCTTGCTCGAAGAGAAGAAGAGGAGAGAGCACGGCTGGCTAGGGAACAGGCAGAGAGGCAGAGAAGGTTGGAAGAAGAAGCTAGGGAAGCAGCATGGAGAGCAGAACAAGAACAACTAGAAGCCATGCAAAGAGCTGAGGAGCAGAGAGTAGCTAGGGAAGAGGAGAAACAAAGGATTTTTATCGAGGAAGAAAGGAGGAAGCATGCTGCCAAGCAGAAGCTTTTAGAATTGGAGCAAAGGATTGCCAAGAGGCAGGCTGAAACAGTAAAGGATGGTGGTAATTCTTTGGATGTTGCAGATGAGAATAGGATGGTGAAAGAAAAAGATGTCTCCAGGACTGCGGACATGGGTGACTGGGAGGATGGTGAAAGAATGGTGGAGAGGATCACGGCCTCAGCATCTTCTGATTCAAGTTTGAACAGGTCCTTTGAGATGGGTTCTAGGCCTCATTTTTCTAGAGATAGTTCTGCTTTTGTGGACAGAGGAAAACCTGTTAATTCATGGAGAAGAGATGTATATGAGAATGGGAACAGCTCAAGCTTACTTCTACAAGACCAGGACAATGGCCATCATAGTCCCAGAAGAGATTCATCTGTTGGTGGGAAAGCTTATTCAAGGAAAGAGTTTTATGGAGGTGGTGGATTCATGTCTTCTAGGACTTATCATAAAGGAGGGATTGCGGAACCTCACCTTGATGATATCACTCATTTAAGGGAACAGAGGTGGAACCTTTCCGGGGATGGGAATCATTATAACAGAAACATGGAGATTGGGTCTGAATTCCATGATAACCTTGTCGAAAAGTTTAGTGATGTTGGATGGGGGCAGGGCCGTGTTCATGGAAATCCTTATGCTCCTTATCCTGAACCGTATCCAAATTCCGATGCAGATGGACCTTATTCCTTTAGTAGGTCACGGCATTCTATGAGGCAGCCTCGTGTTCTTCCACCTCCATCACTTGCTACTATGCACAAAACCTCCTACAGGAGCGAAATTGATCGTCCTGGCCCCTCAGCTTTTCTAGAAAATGAGATGCAGTACAATCAAGCAGCTAGAAGTGAACCTACCATGCAGACAGGGTATGATAGTAATCGTCCAGAGAATCTTGGAAAATCTGAAATAATTGATGTCAAACAAGAAAACACTGGGAATGAGGAGCAGAAACTGGACAGTAACACCACCCCAAGGTGCGACTCACAATCCTCTCTGTCTGTCTCTAGCCCCCCTAGTTCTCCAACTCATCTTTCTCATGATGACTTGGATGAATCCAGAGATTCTTCAGTGTTATCTGCCCCAGGGGACAGCAAAGATGTTCCTCTGCCTGTGCAAGAGAACGAATCACTTGTATTACCCACCACTCCTGGAAAAGAGAATTTGATGAATGCTTCGAGTTCTGTTTCAACCGGTGATGATGAAGAATGGGATGTTGAGAACAATGAACAATTGCAGGAGCAAGAAGAATATGATGAGGATGAAGATGGATACGCGGAAGAAGACGAAGTGCATGAAGGAGATGATGAGAATATTGACCTAACCCAGGAGTTTGAAGACATGCATTTAGAGGACAAAGGGTCTCCTGACATGATGGACAACTTAGTCCTAGGCTTCAATGAAGGTGTTGAAGTTGGAATGCCAAACGATGAGTTCAAGAGAAGTTCAAGGAATGAAGAAAGTTCATTTGTGGTACCTCAGATTTCCTCTGGTACTGTTGAAGAACAAGGTTTATTTGATGGAATTCGTACTGACGGACAGACCCTACAACCAGTGGATGGTTCCTCTCACGTGGGTGTGGGTAGTTCTTCAAGAATGTTCCAGGAAACTGGGAAGGCCATGCAGAATTTGGTTATTCAGCCTAATAATGCCCCTCATATGTCAGCTGCAACTGAACGTGTGGATCATGTGGATGCTTCCAGTATTTCTGGGCCATCTCCTCAGCATCCAGTTGCATCTTCAGTTAGCCTCACCTCCCATTTGTTGTCTGGTCAGGCTGTCATGCCTACAGTTTCTGCTGTTCCTAATCAGACTGAGGGACCTGTTAAGCTTCAGTTTGGGCTGTTTTCAGGTCCATCTCTGATACCATCTCCGGTCCCAGCAATACAAATTGGCTCTATACAGATGCCTCTTCCTCTGCATCCTCAGGTGGGTCCTTCTCTCACCCACATGCACCCATCACAGCCTCCTCTCTTCCAGTTTGGTCAGCTTAGGTATACATCTTCTATATCCCAGGGAGTGCTTCCATTGGCTCCTCAATCAATGTCTTTTGTTCAGCCCAATGTCCCATCAGGTTTTTCTTTGAATCAGAACCTGGGAGGTCCTTTGCCTATTCAAACCAGTCAAGGAATTTCTCAAAATATAAAAAATGATATTATGTCACTTTCAGTGGATAATCAACAAGGCCGTACTTTAAGGCACTTGGATGCATCTCAAGAGAATGTATCAGAAGAGGTATATTCAATGCCTGCAGGAGAAAGTGTTGGAACCTCTGTTATGGTGCAGCGGGGTCCAGCAATATCCTGTATTGGTGATAGCAGTTCAAGGTCTGAGTCAGTTTTTCAAGCTGAAGACCAGGCACACCGTAATTCGGTTGGGAAAAACTTCAGTGCTTTTGCTGGTACTAGGGAATCTGTAGGTCAGCCTCAAACTGGAGCAGCACCATCTCAGTCAGTTATCAAAGATAAAGATTTAAGCGGGCCAAGGGCTCATGGCCCAGTATCTGGTGGTAGAGGGAAAAAATTTGTATTTACAGTTAAAAATTCTGGCCCAAGATCATTTCCAGTTCCTGAGCATACCCACTTTGAATCTAGTGGGTTTCAGAGGAGGCCTCGACGTAATATGCAGCGTACTGAGTTTCGAGTTCGAGCGAGTGCTGATAAGAGGCAATCTACAGGTTCGGTATCATCCAACCCCATGGGACCGGAAGAGAAATCTCATGTCCCTGGGAGGGGTTTGGGACTTGCTGTAAGAAGCGGGCCTAGGAAGGTTGTCATGCCAAATAAACTATCAAAACAAATGTCAGAATCAGATGGCTTGAACCCTGGTCCAATTAGTTCACAAGAAATAGAGTCTGGAGGCAGGGCGGAAAAGAGACCTGGAAAAGATGCCTTGACAAAGGGTCAGAATATCCCACAATCTGGAGAGGGAAACCTTAAAAGAAATATTCATTCAGAAGATGATGCTTATGCTCCTCTGCAAAGTGGCGTTGTGCGTGTTTTTGAGCAACCTGGCATAGAGGCTCCTAGTGATGAAGATGATTTCATTGAAGTGAGGTCGAAGAGGCAAATGCTGAATGATCGGCGTGAACAGAGAGAAAAAGAAATCAAGGCGAAGTCTCGTCTCTCAAAGGTATTACAGCATGTGGTGTTTCAGTCTGTTTTCTGCCTTGCATTGATATGAAATAGGGTTGCTTAATTGCATTTATTTGTTGACTTTTCCAGGTGCCACGGAAACCTCGTTCTACTTCAAAAAGTACTATTGCCTCTGCCAACTCAGGTAAAAGTTCTGCAGTGACAAATGGAGAAGCAGGAAACAGCATTCACTCTGATTTTGTTGCCACTGAGGGACGTGGATTGGCAAATATTGAAGTATCAACTGGAATTAACACTACTGTTGCGTCTCAACCGTTAGCTCCGATCGGTACTCCTGCTGTGAAAAGTGATGCCCAGGCTGATATTAGATCCCAAACAATCAGGTATTTGCTCTCTTGAAGTAATGCCCCAATAACTTATACATAGATTTCTAATCATTTTATTTTTCTCTACAGGTCACACCACTCAAGCTCCCTTCCTGTAGTATCAAATAGTGTAAAGAATCTTGGGCGGGGCTTGATTCTTGACAACAAGAATAAGGTCCTGGATAATGTTCAAGCATCTTTAGGCTCATGGGGTAATTCACGGATTAATCAACAGGTGTGCAAAGCAATTATGTTCTAGATCTTGTCTTTGTATTGTCTCCTACAGTTTTTTCATTTTAATTCTGAATGATTTTCTGTTAGAAAATGTGATGTGGAGTTCAGATTGACGTGTTGCTTTCATGATTCATATTGGGTGTTTCTAATTCTACCAAAAAAAGTTTCTTTTGTCATCCCCCTCACTGATAAATTTCATGTGCTTTCATTTAACCCCAACTCACCCATTTTTTTAAATTACAAAAATTTACTGACCTGACAGATTTTCCATCGTCAGGCATGCTGTCACACCATGGCAAATTTACCAATGCTTGGCATACTGTCGTGCCATGGCAGTAGCGCATCATGGCTGGGGGTGATGATGGGGGGGAGGTGCCGTTTTTGTCCATTTTTTTTTCTTCCAATGGTTTTTTCTTTAAAAAAAAAAAAAGGTGAATAAAGGTAAAATGGGAATTATAGAACCTAGGAAGTGTGGAAATAGAAGCACCTGTTTATTTTTTTAATATTTTGATTTTTCCTGGGACAATATTCTTTGCTTCTAGAATTTAATGTCACCTTTTGGGTGGTTCAATACTTCAATTTGGGAACAGTTTAGGTGATTCCACTTTTGTGTTAACTCCCCTATTCTTCTTTGTTGTTATGCTGTCTGTGCATATCTGCTGCTTACTTTCTAGGGCTTCAATTAGTTACTTGTCCTTGAGTATAGAAATTTAAAATAACAGATTCATCTTGTGCGACTGAAGTTGATGAGTTTGTTCATGATGCGCTCATATTGTTATATTGATGACTTAGGTGTGTTAGGATTTGCTCTTTTGGTTAGCTCGGGGAATCAATTTAGCTATGTTCATGAAATATTATATGCATATAGCACTGTTCTCTATATAGAATTATTAATTTATTCAAGTTAATGAAGTTAATAAGTTTGCTATGTTTTTCAGCTGTTAGATTAGATATGGATGACTGAGATGCATAGTGGGCGAGATGCATCTCAATGCATTTCAATCGTCCATATCTAATTTAATGGGTGCAGAACATGTCCTTATTAGAAAATCTCTCTCTCTCTCTCTCTCTCTCTCTCTCTCTCTCTCTCTCTCTCTCCCTCTCTCCCTCTCTCCCTCTCTCCCTCCATATATATATTTATATAGTATATATGCAGATTTGTTGCACTCTTGTTTTTGGCATATATGTGTCGGTTGATTTTATAGATGGAAGAGCCAACATAATACAGAGCATTGGAAGCTCAAGAGATCCTTTCTTTTTATCTTTTGTTTGGGGTGGGGGAGCCAGTCTCATATCATTTGTTGCTTGAAATTGAAAAATGTAGATCATTAAACCTTGATGTAATTCAATCTAATTATGCAGAAATATTTTTCAGTTGTGTACTTGCACACTCTTTCTTTTTTGTATGCTGCTAAGAGTTTGCAACTAATTAACTACATCTGGCAGGTTATGGCCTTGACTCAGACCCAACTTGATGAGGCTATGAAGCCTGGACAATTTGATTCTCGTGCTTCTGTTGGAGATCTTACTAGCTCAGTTTGTGAGTCCAGCATGCCATCATCATCCATCTTGGCAAAGGATAAGTCATTTTCTTCTGCTGCAAATCCAATCAATTCCCTGCTTGCTGGCGAGAAAATTCAATTCGGTGAGCATATAAAATAACTCTGACAGTTTACCAAAAGTTGCAATCACATCATTTCTGATTGGATTTATCCCTTCATATTCAGGTGCAGTCACATCTCCAACAATACTCCCTCCTAGCACCCGTGCTGTTTCACATGGAATTGGCCCACCAGGACCATCTCGGTTAGACATGCAACTCTCCCACAATCTTTCTGCAGCTGAGAATGATTGTAATCTTCTCTTTGAGAAAGAGAAACACAGCACTGAATCTTGTGTTCATTTGGAAGATTGTGAAGCTGAAGCTGCTGCTTCAGCTGTTGCTGTTGCAGCTATCAGTAGTGATGAAATTGTTGGGAGTGGTTTGGGTGCTTGCTCTGTCTCTGTTGCAGATACCAAGAGTTTTGGAGGTGCTGATATTGATGGGATAACAGCAGGTGCAAATAATTTTTCTGCTTTAGTATTGAGCCTTGCTTTCCTCCTTCTAATGATTAGTATCATATTAAAGTGACCTTTGATCTTTGATAGGTGGAGCTGGTGATCAGCAATTACCCAGTCAATCAAGGGTCAAACAGTCTCACAAGGTTTCCCTTCCAGCAGATCTATCTGTTGAAACCCCACCAAATTCATTACGGCCACCCTTACCAAGTCAGAATAATTTCCTCATAACCAATTTTGTTGTGGCCTCCCTTCCCAAGAGTGTTGAAGGTGCTGATATTGATGGGATAACAGCAGGTGTGAATAATCTTTTCTGCTATAGTAATGAGCCTTGTTTTTCTCCTTTTAATGGTTTTCATCACATTAGAGTGATTTTTAATCTTTTGTAGGTGCAGTTGGTGATCAGCAATTAGCCAGTCAATCAAGGGCCGAAGAGTCTCTTAGTGTTTCCCTTCCAGCAGATCTATCTGTTGAGACCCCACCAATTTCGTTATGGCCGCCCTTGCCAAGTCCTCAGAATTCTTCAAGCCAAATGCTTCCGCATTTCCCTGGTGGTCCACCTTCCCATTTTCCCTTCTATGAGATGAATCCCATGATGGGGGGCCCTGTTTTTGCTTTTGGACCGCATGATGATTCTGCATCTACCACCCAAACACAATCCCAAAAGAGTAGTGCAGCTGCTTCAGCACCACTTGGGACTTGGCAGCAATGCCATTCTGGGGTAGATTCATTCTATGGTCCTCATGCAGGTTTTACTGGTCCTTTTATCAGTCCAGCTGGAGGCATACCAGGTGTTCAAGGGCCTCCACACATGGTTGTCTATAACCATTTTGCACCTGTTGGACAATTTGGACAAGTTGGCTTGAGTTTCATGGGTACTGCCTATATCCCATCAGGAAAGCAACCTGATTGGAAGCACAATCCTGCATCTTCTGCCATGGGTGTTGGTGAGGGGGAGATAAACATGAACAATATGAATATGGTATCTGCACAGCGCAACCCTGCAAACATGCCCACTCCGATCCAGCATTTGGCCCCTGGGTCACCGCTCCTTCCTATGGCTTCACCTTTGGCCATGTTCGATGTTTCTCCTTTCCAGGTAAAATTCAATCTGTTTACCTAAACTATCCCCCCCCCCCCCCCCAGGTTATTTGTTTTATTTTTCCAGTGGTTTTAAGGTTTTACTGCATCATTTTTTCTGGGGAAGAGTTCTGTCTCTCTCCGAAAATAGTACATAATTTTCAATGTATTGCTATTTGGTTGGTGAACATTTAACATTACTCTTCTTTTTTGGCATAAACTAACCATTGGGTAAAAATTGTTGTGCCCAGTCCTCTCCTGACATGTCAGTTCAAGCTCGTTGGCCACATGTTCCTGCATCACCTCTTCAGTCTGTTCCTCTATCAATGCCATTGCAGCAGCAGGCGGATGGTATACTTCCTTCTAAATTTAGCCATGGTCCTGTGGACCAATCATTAACTGCCAACAGGTTCCCTGAGTCCCAAACTTCTACAGCTTTTGAAAACAGTCGGAATTTTCCTGTGGTGAATGATGCTGCTGTCACGCGATTTCCAGATGAACTGGGGTTAGTAGAACCTGCAAGCTCCTGCAGCACTGGGGCTTCAACACAGAATGTTGCTAAGAGCTCATCTGTAGGCCCTACTGTAGATGCTAAGGCTGATGCTGATCAGAATCTCAGTGGCAGCGTTAGTGGAAATAATGCAAGTTCTAATGCCAAGTCTCAGTCTTCTGTGCACAAGAATAATAATATTTCTAACCAGCAGTATGGCCATTCATCTTATTATCAGAGAGGTGGGGGTTCTCAGAAAAATAGTTCAGGGGGTGAGTGGTCCCATCGAAGAATGGGGTTCCAAGGAAGGAATCAGTCTTTAGGTGCTGAAAAGAGCTTTCCATCTTCTAAGATGAAGCAAATATATGTGGCTAAACAGACATCTAGTGGGAACTCAGCTTCATCGTGAGGAGCTAGAAAAAGATCTGCTTGACTTGGATTCCAGCAAAGCACTGCAGGTTGAAGAAGCAGTTGTTCAGGAATAAAGATTTTTGGTTACCTTTTGCAGCATCTATTTGCACCGGTAGGTGCGTGTCTAGTATTGATTGAGATTTTGTTGAGAATCTATAGATAGCTGTGCTGGTTTTCCCATTGAAGGTTGCATTGCATAAATGGCAGGTGGTAGGGATTTTGGGCCTGCCTAGTCCCCCCCCCCTCCCCCGCCTTAGAGGATGGGAGGATGATGATGATGATGGGTTTGACGTGTACCAGTGCTGCTGATATAATAGTAGGCAGGCACTATGGGTATTTTTTCGGTTGTGGTCCGTGGGGTTGGGTTTCTTTGATTGAACTCTTAGCTGTAAAATCAAATTGCCAAATTATTGGAGATTGATGATGTACTTACTAAGATGTTATATCCAGGTAGCATTCTTTTTTCATTTCAGTAAATGGTAAATGTGGTCTCCGAGGGATGCTTGATTCCCGCTCCCACTTATTCTGTGTACTTGTATTTAGTTTAAAATGGAATGCAGTGCGAAATTTGAAGCAATTGGATTTAGAAGTGATGAATGACAAACTGGTCTGGAGAGAAAATAGAAATTAAAAGAAGAAATTCGGATCTTTGTATAGAATTTTCCAAGCACTGATTGAAAACATCAATTTGTTTCTTCCTGCTTCATGAAAATCTTATGGTTCTTGACTGTATCATATAGAGGTGTCAAATAGGTTGAGTCGGCCCGAGTACGATATGGCACGGTACGATTAAAATAGGCACGGCAAGGCACGGTGTGATTAAATGGGCCGGGCTGGGCCAAAGTTTTTAGCCCATCGGGCACGGCACGGCACGAGCACGATACGAGCCAAGCACGGCACAAGCACGGGCAAGAAATGAGCCCGAATTAGGCACGACTATTTTAACATTGTTTTTTACATTTTTTGAGAATTTTTCAATAAAAATATTCAATTTTTTATGTAAAATAATGTTAATATTTAATTATAAATAAGAAAAAATATCATAATATTAGTTTTATCACCATAAAAAATAAAAATAAAAAAAAGGTCCGTGGGCCGGCCCGTTTAAGGCACGGCACCAGCACGAATGACCCACAAGTCATGGGCCGTACCGGGCTTAGGTCTTAACTATATGGGCCGACCCGAACACGGTACGAAAGCACGATGGGCTCAACTAAAACGGACTGAGCCGGCCCGTTTGACACCTCTAGTATCATGTGATTCACGTGTACCCGCTTCTTATTGAATGGGTGGTCCAAGTCAAGTCAACAGAAGAACCTAACTTCAAGCGGTCCAAGTCAAGTCCAGTCTAGTTAAATGTAGGACCTTTTGCTGATTTGCATTCTTCGTAACCGTAAGGGTTATAATGTGACAAGCATAACATGCATATATCTTCTCAAAACTTTTGCCCAATTTTTTCTACTTAAAATAAAAAATAAATAATAAAGAAAAAAGAAAAACCCTATTAACCCCGGTCCATGCCAACCATTAATTTCAAGTAAACTCTCAAATTCCTAATTCATCCTAAATTGAAAGTACTATCGTTCGTCCAATTTTTTTTTGAACTTTTACACCATGACCCCCTAGATCCGCCATTGAATTGATGCCATTGCAAAACAGAAGTTGAGAAAAAATAGTTACGGGCAATAAGTATTTTTCTTTTAAGAAAATACTATTTCCTTAAGTTTTTCTTCAACTATTCTTTTCCAATTGACATAACATTTATAAATTAGATTGTACAAAAAGTTGTTTGATGTAATGGATTGCTTTTGGTTTTATCTTCAAACTTTATTGAGTTATAGATTATTTAAAAAACAAATTTGTTTAGTTTTGGTGTGTTTCTGAATAAAATAGTGTTGGTAATAGACTTGTACTAGTTGCTTACTTATTGTGTTTCTAATTTTCTATACCACTTTACCAGAGAGTAAAACAAGCTCTCTTTCTTGAAAATAATTTGAAGAAGAAGAAGAAAGAGAGAGTTGAGAGTAAGGGTGGGTTCGGTAACCGAACCAATTGGCCAGAACCGACCACCGAACTAACGCCGGCCGAATGCCACAAAATGAAGCCGCCACTGTACCGCCGTCTGTCGGGTACCGACTATTTCGGTTTCGGTTAGTCTTGGTCGGTGGCAGTCAGTTTCGGTTGAGAGAGAAAGAGAAGGACAGAGAGAAAGTCAGATGGTAGCAAGAGTGGGAGAGAGAGGCGACGACGATGGGTGGAGGTGGTGCCGTTGTGGTGCTGGGTTGGTGGTCGATGGTGGTGGAGGAAGTGGAGGTGGTGGTGCGCCTGGTTTGTGGTGAAGAGGTTGATGATGTAGACTCCTCCAAGAAAGGTTTAGTGATAAGGTTTGTGAGCTTTCCTAAAAAGTGCACAACGCAAGACAAAACCTATTTTTTTTTTTTTTTTTTTTTTTTTTTTTTTTTTTTTTTTTTATGTCCTACTTAGGCAACTTTTGCCTTTTCCCTTTTTTATTCTTTTTTTTTTTTTTCTACTTTTCCTCCCTTTTCCCTTTCTTTAGACCACTTTGTCTCCTCCCGTGTTTTTCTTCTTCTTCTCTTTCCTTCTTTTCTCCTTTTTTTTTTTTTTTTTTTCTCTTTCTCTTTTCTTCTTTTCTCCTTTGGTTCTCCTCCTTCCTTAAAACTTTTTAATGGCTAGCGAGCCCCGCCAACACCAAACTCATCACCATATGTAGGTCGGTTCGGTCTCAGTAATTGTCGGGAGGGAGAGACAAAAACCGTTTCGACGCCAAGTATAGGCGGTTCGGTTATCAACCGATGCGGAAAATTCTCAGAAAAATACCGAACCGATCGGTTCGGTGTCGGTATTTCGGTTTGGTCAGTTAAAAAACTCACCACTAGTTGAGAGAGTGTTGTTGGCATTTCAAGATAAGGCTTTTTAAACTTCTTAGCTTTTTACATGTAAAGTATTTTACTTTACACGTGGACTCTTCTTCCGGTTGAGAAAAAATTGTGTAGGGAGTTGATTGCCAACTCATCATCTTGAGTGGCAAGACCACCACTAAAACCTTGCCATTTGTTCAATTGTTACTATAAAAAATAAAAATAAAATTGACAAGTAGCAAGTGTTTATTGGATGAACTTCCCACTCAGCATAGTAGGTGGCAAACAACTCCCACTGAAGGTTGGCTTGGTATCAGAGTCCATGGTGTTAGGATGGCCAAAAAAATTGTGGGTTTGGGTACTTACAGGTACCTCAACTGAACGGGGCGGTATAGGGACAGATTCAGAGATTTTTTAAAATACTCGATTGGGAACGGGGTGGGGATAGTATTACTATCCCCGAACTCGCCCCGAATTAAATATATATATGATTGTTTTATTTTTATAATATTATTAATATTAGGTTTTTTTTAAGTCCACTTGAAAAATAAGGTTGATAACACAACCCACACGCTATAATGAATTTCAGCCCGGTCTACTTTAATGAAATGCGCTCAACACGGAACCCACCGAGCGTTCAATACTGTTCATCAAGTGCTTGACATTTGCCATTGTGCAACAATAGCTATTTAAACTGCATAAAAATAATACTTATAAATATATTTTATGTCTTTACTTACATAAACATGTCAAAAACTAATAAACCAATATATAACACACAATTCAAGCTTATGAAGTCACATTCATCCGTGTTATAACGTAAAAATGATTGTTACTGATTGCCATTATCGAATAGTGGCAATAATGATAGTGGCAATTATTGCCACTATTTGACAGTGGCAATTTACCTAGTTAAAAAAAATAAATAAATAAACACTCGGAGCACTCGGCACAAAAAACACGGAGAAATTATAACATGGGCTTTTTGTTACAAAATGGACTTATTTGTCATTACAATATTTTATGTAAGTTTAATTATGATTAAGGGCTGTAAAATGAGTTTTAAATGAATTTATTGTTAATATAAGGATATATATATATATATATATATTTGGATTGGGGGATAGGAGGATTAAGGATAAGGATGGGAATTCCATTTGCCGCGAATACGGATACGGGAGATCCTCAATTAAAAAACATGAGGATATGGGGGCAAAACAAATTCGGTTATGAATATGGATGTGTCATACTTATCCCCACCCATAGCCATTGGCATTCCTAGATCGATGGTGCTTTGTTGGGTTTGGTGAATTCATGTAGCGCTACTAGTACTAGTGTTTCTCATGTAGTCCGACAATGGGAAGTTGAGCTTGGCCCTGTCCCCCCGAAACTCAATGGCTGCCTCGTCGTACGCCCTGGCCGCTTGCTCCCCGGTCTCAAATGTCCCCAGCCAAACCCGAACCGCCCGCCGCGGGTCCCGAGTCTCCGCTGCCCATTTCCCCCATGGCCTCTGCCGCACTCCCCTGTACTTGTTCTTGTCCCTCTTCCTTTTCTTCCCTTCGTCTTCAATGTTTGGCGGGAACAAGTCGCAGCCCAGACAGCCCTCGATCCCACACACCCGACACGTGTCACCATCCGACAACGTCAGCACGTCTGGGAGTAATTTCTTGTTTTTCTTCTGTTGCTCCTCTTGGGTCCCACGACTCGTCGAAGGAACACCCGGTGAAGTGGCGCCTTCTGAACGTTGTTGGGGTCCACCGAAGATGACGTGCTTCAGGGCAGAGACCATGATACAATGCTCTTCATCCTGCGGCATACCTCGATGGTAATTCGAATACTGCGAGCTGGGCATGTTTGTCCTTTCCTTTGTTGTTTGGGGGTATTTTCGGAAGAAAAAACAAAGTGAGAGCTCCTTTAGCTTGAAATAACAAGTCAACAAAATCAGTCGAGCAAATGTAAAATGTGATCGAGAATGATGAGCAGTAGTTTATTTGGATTTTGGGTTTATATAGAGAGTGAGAAAGTCAGATATCTGCCAGCTTTTTGGTTTCACACACGGTTTTGTGGCTGGATCTTTGAGTTTATACTGTGACGTCACCAAGCAATAATAGCTGCTTTACAGCGCAGCTTTTTTTTAAAGCACTTTACGGTCTCCGATTCTGAAATCTGCAAACGTGGCTATTGAGTATTGGCTAATAGCCTAATAGTACACCACCGACTTTCTATTTTCAGTGCAGCGTGACTGCGTGACAGCGTGAGCGTGTATCTACGAAAAACTTTCCAATTATATCGGAGAAAATCTCCGGCCCACAAGGCTTCAAATATCACTGTGGACTGTGGAGATACAAACACAAACGAAAAAAGCTGGAAAGTCTTTTGGATGAAATATGTAACTCACATGATGGAATGGGTCAATTAGGCACAACATAAAAATAAATTTTAAGTGCAGATTAATACGAAACAAAATTCATACTCTAAACTAACATACTGTTTAATATTCATGTCATTTTGATGAATTTTGCCCTTAGAACATAACATATCAAACTTTTTGCTGAGACAAAATTCTCATATAAGCATTTGTTTGGTTGTTCAATGTGTGCCTTGACTTAGCTTGTTAGAACATGTCAAATGGAACCAACAAATGGGAAACAGAGGAAATTCTTTCAACCCAACATTTGCTCTGGCCATTTAACCTCCACCCTACCGGTAGCTTCTTCACTCGGTTGGTCTTTCACAGTTTTACTCTCCAACCTCTCCCAAAAGAATTTACAACAGTTTGTTATATCATATGGCACCTGACGAGCTTAACTTCAGCTGGTAGGAGCTGTAACCTTTTGGTGTCTCACAAGCCCAAGACTTCCCAACTAAGTACCTTATTTGGCATGGTTGATCATCAAGGCTTTGGCAAAACCAAATCCATTGCAGTGAAGATTCAATGTGAACTGATGCTAGCAGTAAGATCTTATGGCATCTCTTTTTCACAAGACCTGATGCTAGTAGTAAGGTGACATTGAGCTGATTAAATCGCCCCTACAAGACTTCTGGGGTGCTTCTCAGTTCTCCCAACAATTAAAGTTTGATAAGACCTTGTGGAGTTGTAGCAAGAACTGCCAAGGTTGCTGCTTCCGACAGTCATCAAATTAAGTCCCCCTACTGCCCTGCATATGAATCATTCTGATATGATAATAGTCTCCATAGGAGACTCTTTATTTGGTGTTCATTTACCCCAAGAAGACCTCAAGACAATTCCTTATCGTGTTATCCGTCTCCAATGAGAAGACTAAATCCAGGTAATTTTCTCATTTGTCTTTCTTCCATCTCAGACCTTACTCTATCGGCATCTGTCCACCTCCCAGCTGCTGCATAGATATTGTGAAGCATAACATGTGATCTTGAATTTTCCGAGTCCAATTCAGAGAGCATCCTACCAATTCTTTCTCCGAGTTCAACATTCCCATGGATTCTACAAGCACCCAACAAAGACTCAAGTAGGCTTATTGAAGGTTTACAGGGCAGTTCCCTAACAATGCCATAAGCCTCAGTCAAGTTACCTGTTCTTCCGAGCAGGTCCACCATGCAAGCATAGTGCTCCATTTGGGGTGATATCCCATGTTCTGTCATAGAGTTGAATACCAAAAGGCCTTGCTCAACCATGCCAGAATGGCTGCAGGCTGATAAAATACTTGAATAAGTAATGCCATTAGGTATTATCCCTGACTGTTCCATCTGCAAGAAAAGATCAAGGGCAGCTTCACCGTCCCCATGCAAGCCATATCCTCTAATCATCACATTCCAAGACACAACATCTTTTTCAACCAACCTCTCAAACAGCTTTCTTGCAATCAATATGTTACCGCATCTTGCGTACAAATCTATCAGCGCATTGCTGATAACCAGATCTTTGTCAAAGCCCTTGAGCATGATGTAAGCCATTACAGAATTAGAAAGATTGAGGCTATTTAGTTGAACACATGCAGAAACTAAACTCAGTACTGTTACATTGTCAGGTTCCAATCCCATCTGAAGCAGACAACCAAATAAGGCAACTGCAATTTTGCTATTTTTGGCTTGTATGTGCACAGACATAATGGCATTCCACAAAGAAATATCCTCCATTTTTCCCATATGAAACAGTAAGAGACATGAATTAATGTTGTCAAATCTAGCATACATGAATATAAGTGATGTAAGGAGAGGGGTTTCTTGTAAAATGCCTGTTCTAACTGCCACAGCATGTATAGACTTACCCTGTAACTGGGTGTAGCATACAGGCAATAGGTTCAGCAAAGTTACATAGTTTGGCTTCTCATCATCCTTTATCATTTTACCAAACAAAACTAGAACCTCATTCTGTAAATTCTGGTTTCGGAAGCCAGTCATCAAAGCATTCCATGACACCACACTCCTTTTTGGCATGACTTCAAAAAGTAACCTTCCAGCGTCAAGGTCTCCACAATTACAGTACAAGCTAATAAGTGAATTAACCAGAGAAATATCAGAAACAAACCCGTCTTTTATAACGTAACCATGAATAGCCATTCCTTGCCCTAAGTTTTCCATCTCACTGAAACTAGGAAGTATGCTTATCAGGGTGATCAAGTCCAACTTGAAACCCTCTTTCTGCATCTGGTGGTAAAGAGCAACTGCCATTTCCATTTCTCCATGGTGTACACAATTGGATATCAACGTATTCCATGTTATGGCATTTCTTATAGGCATCTTATGAAACAGAGTAATAGAATAGGAGAGGTGATGACAATCAGAGTAAAATGCCAACAGTGCATTTGTCAGATTGAGGTTTGAGTGGATACCCTTTTTTATACTAAATGCATGAGCAGACCTACCCAGCAAATCAGCCTCAAGCTTGGAGCATGCAGAAAGGACACTAATAATAGAGACTGCATCAGGATCAAATCTTGAAAACTGCATTTCACGAAATACACCCAGGCTTAAATCCCATATCCCATTGTACGCATACCCAGAAATCATCGAATTCCACAAAAGAACACTTGTACTAGGCATCTGTTCAAAGAGATACCTGGACGAATTAATATTTCCAAGCTTGGCATACATTGATACAAGGGTTGTTAGTACAGGAAGTTGATTGTCTGATCCATGTTTAACTACACAAGCATGAATAGATTCACCAAAAGAAATGCTACTGGAATTCTCACATGAGGGAACAATGGACACGAAAGTGACCAAATTAGGCTGTATGCCAACTCGTAGCATACATCGGAACATCTCAAAAGCTAAAATAGGCTTTTTCCTTTGTGTGTATGCAGAAATCATAGCATTCAAAACAACAACATTCTTTTCCAGTACAGAATCAAACAATTTCCTAGCACCACATAAATCCTCATCCCCAGCGTACATTGAAAGTAAAGCAGGAACCAGAAAATCATTCAACAAGTATCCAGATTTGACAGCAAAGCCATGGAGGGACTTACCGGCACAAGTACACCCCAAACGAGTGCAAACAGGAATGATGCTCGCCAGAGTGCTCAAATTTGGCTTCAACCCCATAAAATGAATCTGCCTGAAAACGTCAAAGGCTTCCCAATCAAATCCATTCAACGAATAACCGGCAATCAATGCATTCCAAGGAACCAAATCTGGTTGCGGAATTCTATCAACCAGTGCACGTGCCAACCCCATACAACCAGTTTTTGCATAGAAATCAACCAAAGCAGTCTGTATAACAAGGTTTTGCTCAAACCCAGTTCTGAGTACAACACCATGAACCTCTTTTCCAAACTCAATAGCACCCAGAGCCGCACACGCTTTAATGACAAACGGAAACGTGAAGCCATCAGAAGGGCAACCTAAAACCCGGGAATTCAGATAGACATACAAGAGGTCTTGGTATAAGCTATGATTGCAAAGGCACCTGATAATCAAGTTCTGCAAGCCAAGACTTGGTTTTTTGATTTGTTGGAATGCAGAGAGAGCTAACTGTGAAGCACCCAGATGAAAACAGGACCTAACAAATTGCTCTATCAGAAACCCGTCGTTAATTAGTCCATGAACTATGAGAAGGGACTTGAGGGGCTTCAAGTCTTTGCTGGTTTGGCACAGCTTTAGCAGACGAAGGAAGTGTGTGGTTTTGGCATTGATTGAACAATGTTTATGTCTGACAAAAAAGATTATTGACGGAGGAGAAGAAAGGGTATTCAAGAGTCGGAAGAAGAATGCCATTCTTCCATTAAAGGTCCGAGATGGAGAGACAATGCAGGTGAGTGTAAGACTCAAAACCAAGCTAACCGTTGAATGTTGATGGTCTAGATTTAGTCCTCTGGGTTTGCCGCCAATATATGTACCTTTTTTTTTTTTTTTTGTGAGTCCAAACGTTGATGAAAAACAAGTGTCATTTGGAAATCGTGAAACCCATGTCCCATTTCTCTATACTTATTACTAATTTAAAACCACGTCTTGATTGAGACCCAATCACAAAGTTTTGTTTTGATTGCACAGAAAAGATCTACCATAATTATGAAAATCATTTTGCAAGGAATTACTAATCCACAAAGCACAAAGGTTATGCTAATATTCTTTCAGTTAGTAGCCACAATATATATTATATAACACCAAAATACTCTTCTTTTTTTGGGAAAAACACCATCAACGATGCTTTGTATGTGTCATAGTTTCAAATAGATAAAATTTTACAGACATGTACCACACACTACACTAAGCACCATTGTTATCTCTAAGATTATCATTCTGCAAAACAATGTCAAAGTGAAAAAAAGGAGTCTGTTCATTGCTATAACTACATCACAAGATAATTCTGAACGGGATCAGGCTCTCAACATCATGCAGAAGGCTAAAACTTGTTGATTTCTAACGCCCATACGCTGTTTTACTCATCATCCTGATGAACTCATCAGCATTAACTTCTCCATCGCCTGTATTTCAAGAGTCATAACCTCTACAATTAGCAAAATGGTATTGATGATTGCAAAGATGAAAGACCATATGAAATTTTTTTTGAAGCATTAAAAAAATGATGCTTGCTATAATTAAATACGTACGATCTCGGTCTGCTTCCTCAATCATCTCTTGAATCTCTCTACCAGTGAAGTTCTCACCTAGATCCTTTGCAATATTCTTAATGTCTGCAGCAGATATCTTTCCCTAAAGTCACGTTAGGGGATGGAAAAAACAAAAGGAATTAGGTACTGACAGATCGAAACAATTCTAATATTTAGAAAACAAAACTCCACATTAAAACAAATCTAATATATATATATATATTTTAAAACAGTACATTGTTATCTTGGTCAATGATATGGAATGCTTTCATGAGTTCCTCCTTTGTGTCCCTTTCTCCAATTTTGGCTGTCATCATGTGCACAAATTCATCAAAGTCAATGGCACCACTGCCATCCTTGTCAACATCTGCAATCATTTGAGTAATTTGCTGGAAACAGAGCAATATGTTAGCCATTCAGTCAATGCACCAAAAGTAGAATTTCAAGTAAAAAGAAAGCTACTATGACTCAAGAAATTCAGATGCTGAAATGTCCATATAGGAGCTTACAATAAAAAACTAAGAGGAAACGAAATGGTTGACAGACCAAATACATTAGAAAGGATGAGATTCCAGAGAACATGAACAAAAATGAAGACATTAAAGTGCTGAAATTAGAAAACAATCTGGAAGACCAGAAAATAGAGAAGTCCAGGAGCCAATTTAGATATAGAACATTCCCTATAATTTCTGGATAAACCACACATATGTGTTCACATATATAAATCATATCTAAATCTAAATACACACAGACACAGAGAGGTTCAACAAGTGAGTGTCACACACAACGCAGAGAAAAGTTTAACAAGTGAGTGTCACACAAAACACAAACAAGTACATGGGTGGATATGTAACGTTACCTCTTCTGTCATCTCAAAACCGAGAGCCCTGTCATGACAAAACACATCAGTTTTATACGAGAAATTCACAGAGCATGAGATAAGAATGAGATGAGAAATTGAGAATTCATACCTCATGGCAACATTCAGCTCTTTGGCATCAATATTGCCTGAACAACACAACATGGTCCGCATCAAAAACTAAGAAACTAATCAAAGATTCCTATACAGAAGACAAGACAACCCAACAACAAAATACCCTTAAAATCCTTAATCATGAAATATTAAATTTCAATTACCTGAGCCATCAGTGTCGAATAAATCGAAAGCTTCCTTAATCTCTTGCCTCTTTTGTGGGTTTAACCCATGATGTCGCGGTTTGGGTTTATGTTTCATAGAGGACCCTCTATAAAGGCTTGCCTACACACCCAATACCAAATTCAACAAACTAAGTCAGCCACAGCCAAACCCAACACCCAAAATTTGTTAGCTTAAAACTCCCAGATCCATGTTTTTGAATTCACATCAATCTCTCAAGACAATTCACATCGTTAAGCATGCAATTCCCAAAATCAGATTAAACAAAATTGCGCTAAAATAATTTGAAATTACTGAAATTTGAAGCTGGCAATTGCTTTGGGAAGCTTACCATTTGGCGACGCGTTAAATATGGAAGTCGAAGAAAGTTGTCTTCTCTGGATGAGTTTGATCTTTCTTTGCCCACAAGCTCAGAAGCTCTCTGTTTGAAATCGAAAACGTGTTTTGGGAAAGATCATAGATGTTTTGGGAAACCTCGGACAGATTGGGCCTGAAAAATTAATGTCAATAGGCCTTGTTCTATGGTTAACTTGACATTTTCGAGTTGTTGGGCTGAAGCCAAGTTTTGTTGGCCCAGTTTTACTTGGGCCGGATAGCTTCAGTGTCGGACCTTTTTCTCGTTTCTTAATTTTGAATCTTATCTTCATGAATTAATTAGGCTGTACGTTTAGTACTGCATTTTAACATTAGTTACATTACTAAAGGTGCATACAAATAACTTATTAGTTTGGTGTCGTCGTGGAAATAGTCAGCTCTGAAATAAAATAGCTATGAAGTATAATTAACTGTAAAACAAAGCAGTTTAGTGTTTAGTAAATTATATTTTTAAAGGGAGCAGTTTTGCTTACCTCCTTTAACTCAGGTGTATGCTCACCTCCCATCTAAAATACTTCCACGTGTTTAAAAAACTAACCATGAGTTAACTATTGTGTTTAATTATTTATGATGTTATAATGATGAGAGAGAAAAATAATTTGACAACTCCTTTCTTATTTTATCCTTATCTTTTATTACTCAACTTTTTTTTATCACCCGTTAATTTTTCTTTTCTCTTTTATTTAATTATTTCTAATAATTTTTACTTCTTTTGTTTTTTTGCTCTTCTCCAGTACGCCTCTAGTATTCAAAAAATCACATCCATTTTTACGGGTCTTCTCATGTATACACATTTATCTATTTTTTTAATTAATTAAAAAATAAAAATATTCTAACAACACATTTGCAATTCAAACAAAAAACTCATTTGCAAAGTTTAATCTAAAATGTTGGCCAAACAAAAATCTAAACAACTCATTTACATACATAGAAAATCCAATAAAAAAGTTACATGAGTTCAAAAAAAAAAAATTATGTCGTTGCAACTATTCTTCTCTCTTCAAATGCTGCAACACTTTGGATTGACCTAAGAATTTGTTTGATCTGAAAAGGTCATGTATGAGACAAGAAAGAAGAATTCTTAGGCAAAAAAAAAAATGTATTGTTGGATTATTTTTTTTAATTAATTAAAAAAGTAAATAAAAGGTGTATACATGAGAAGACCCAAAAAAATTGGATGTGGTTTTTTGGGTACTGGAGGCATACTAGAAAAGAGCAAAAAAAAAAAAAAAGCAAAAATTATTATATGCATGTGGTTTTTTAGATACTAGAGGCGTACTGGAGAACAGTAAAAAAAAACAAAAGAAGCAAAAATTATTAGAAATAATTAAATAAAAGAGAAAATAAAAATTAATAGGTAATAAAAAAGTGAAAAAAGTTGAGTAATAAAAGATAAGGATAAAAGTAGAAAAGAATTGTCAAATTATTTTTCTCTCTCATCATTATAATATCATAAATAATTAAATATAATAGATTAACTCATGGTTAATTTTTTAAACACATGGCAGCATTTTAAATGGGAGATGAGCATACACCTGAGTTAAAGGAGGTGAGCAAAACTGCTCTCATTTTTAAAAGTGTTATGAGTGTCAAAAAAATAATAAAAGTATTTAATAAATTTTAATGTAAAAGTGTTGTTACCGTATATAATGTAAATGTAAAAGCAACTTTCATCCACACCAGCCTTCCTTGAAAAGCAAGTAGATAAAAACTGAAAAAGCTAATTCACTTTATTTACCAAACATTAAAACTGCATTGACTAATCTAGAATTGTGAGAGAATACTGCTTTTAGTTTACAAAACCACAACCGCAAACGTGGCCTGATTTCTATTTGACTGAAATTAACAGAAGTACAGTCTTGATTGGGATATTTAGCAGGAAACTAGCAATTCTATCCAGTAGCGTTTTTGTTAATAGTACTTTAATTATAGTTTTATTAGAATAAAAAAAAATTTCCATTAAAAACCTTAATTAGTGCTCCTTGAATCATCACTTGGAATCGCTATAATTATATGAAGGAGCACTTGATAACTAGGTACTTCTCCGAAAAATACTTTTGTAACCCAAAAAACATTTTTGTATACTGATATAGTAGTGATACAGAAACGGATTACATGCATGGATACAAGGGGTATTGTCAAATTAGAGGGGGCCATATATATATGATATATGTAGAAGAAGTATATATATAGGTGCCATTGTATAGCATGCATATATGTAATGCAGTTTCCTTTTCTCTCCCTGCTAGTAATTAAACCTTGTCATCCATGGCACTATGGCAGGTGCCGGAATATTCTTTCCAAAACTTGGCCGGAAGTCCTTGCTGAGGTACTGGAAATGGGTCATACTGAATCCCACCACCCGACCCTACTACTTCCCACCTGCAACAAATTAAACAAATTTCAATATACTAATTTTATAATATTTGCCATGTTTTATCGTTCAATATATTAACCTAGGATATATTAACAAATTTGTAAATTGCAGGAAGTAATTATAAATTAATTAGTTTGGTTCTTTTGTTATATATAGTCTTTCTAGATATGTATGACTTGGCTCAATCTAATATTGTTGGTTCAATTTTTGGTTGTGTATCATTTATGAGCATGGCATATATAGAAAGTTAGCTAGATGTCTTTTATTACGATGTTGCATGTGCCTAATTGTTTGCATGGCCTACGTCGTTGGTGTGCACATGTGTATGTGTGTGCCTCATAAATGGATCATTCGATCTAGCTTTTGGTATTAATTAAGAGTAGTGTTATTCTCACTCACTTGTCTTATTTTTTCACCTCTCTTTTAAAAAATTTAATTATAATTTTCTTCTTTAATAAATTTACTAGAAACAGCATAGTACGTAGCGGAAAAAAAAAAGAAAAAAATCTAAGGCTACCTGGTAGAACACAAGTGGTAAGAGTATAGAAACATAGATCCACCACTTTCAATACTTTCTTTTACAAAATTGTAAGAATCTAATTGAGCTCACAGATGAATTTCTAACCACTACACCCATTGTCTACCAACTTCAGCAAAAATATTTGTCTTTTCATTGATTTAGGATTATTTAGAAGTTCAATTGAAATCGAGTACTACTTGTTTCATCCAATTAGATTGGACAACTATTTGTGAGGGGTGTGAAAATAAGATGGGTGGACAAATAAGAATAGGGGCGGCAATAGTGCCACTCTTAATTAATTGATATGACTTATAAGAGCACATGCTGTGTGTTGCGGTAGAGAGCATAACACAAGCCCACTTTGATGACCAGAATATATGGTCTCAATTGATCTTGAAATATTGATGCTGACTTACCTGAACTTGTTAACAAGGTGGTAGATAAAAATAAGCATCTCTAGCTTGGCAACTTCATTTCCTGGACACGTATGAAGTCCACTGCCAAATGGCATGAATGTATTGTGTTTTATTCCATTCTTGATCGATGCAATAAATGAACTAGAGTTAGAAACTCATTTATTTAATTCAGAAATTAGAAAATAGAAGAATGCAAAGCTAGATATATTTCCATACCTCAAATCTTGATGGATTGAATTCATGGGGATCAATAAAGAAATCTGGATTGTGATGGATGTTCCGAAACAAAGGCAGTACCTTCCATCCTTTTGGGATTAAGTACCCTGCATGTCCAACATAACTAATCCAGGTTAATGTAACATTTTCATAGATACATTTTTTTTTAATGTAAACTTCTTTATTATAATATCTCTTTAGATTCTAGAAATTAATACTCCTTGGGTTCGAAAAAGATTTGAGCTAGTCGTATGCATGGCATCTATAAGAGTACGTGGGGTTCTTGTAATTATGGGTCTCACTAGCTAGCAGAGGAGAGCAGTACTATCAATGAAAAGCCCCTGTTTTTTAAATTGAAAATATTCTAAGTAAAATACACACAAAAAAAAAAAAAAAAGGAATATCTTTGATCAGGAAATTATGGTGTACTTTTTCTTAATTATTGAGTTGGATTTTTCCATTTTCAGAGTACTGTCATTTTTCAACATGGACAGTGAAGCTAGCTAGCTAAGCTCATTGACTGTCGTTGTCACGTACGGCTGCAATGATTTGTGTACGTGCATGGTAAACTTGCCACTAGTTTCTTTTTTTGTTTTTGTTTTGGGTACGTGTAAGTATATACCCTAAGGGAATTCATTAAAGTTAACTCAATAATTAAGAATATTCCATTGGCAATAGAGTTATGATCGAGACCATTAATTCTAGTAGCCTACCATTGTATTCAACGTCTTCAACAGCTTCCCTAAAGGTGAAAGAGATGATGCTTGCCATCCTCAAGCTCTCCTTTATAGCCTAATCAGATACAAGAAAAATATGAGAAGGCCATAAGATTAAATGAGATTAAATGATTCATGTGTTAAATAATTCAATAATGAGATTAAATGTATTCAATCATTGTTTGTGAGACTTATATATATATAATTTAGTACGTAACTGATATGAGTGATATAGATCCCAAAAACAATGACTACGTACATCTCTTATATTTTATAATTTTGTTGTATCACGTCAACACCATATACGTACCCTACTTGTAAAAGACATATTTCGAGTTTGAGCCCAACTCAGCGAATGGTTTCCTCCATCATTTGATTCAAAAATTGCCTTTTGTTCTATCTATATTAATGGTAACGAATTCTCATTAAGTACATAAAATAATCCACACTTAATAAAATTTGATAGAAAATAGGCTGGTCATGCTAATTATAGTAATTGATTAACTCTCACTTGAATAGCTTCTTGAAGCTTTGAGTCATCGTGAAGGTATTTGACAATCCAAGTTAGAACACTGGCTGTGGTGTCCTGAGCAGCAAACAATACCCCAATGATGTTGTCAATGATTTGATTGTGTGTCAAGGTTTGTCCCTTTTCATCCTTGAAGTTCAATAGGCTGCCCAACAGATCTTTTTTCACCAACTTCTTGTCCTTTCTGTCTTTTACTATGTCACTAAGAATTAAACTCAGCCTTCTCCTTGCCTTAAAAAATTAATTTAGATTCCCATGCATTCCCCACAAAGATATTGTACGTAAAAGAATATTGAACATCAAATGCAAAAGGAAAAGAAAAGAGAGTAAGCTTAATTTGATTAATTACCTTCTGATCAGATAGTTATTTAAAATAATTAAACTGATCATGGCATTAATATGCTTACCAAGACCGACTTATTATATGAAGTGCCAGGTAGGTTTGTAGGAAAGGAATTGTAACCTTTGTCTAGTGTGTAGTAGTTTTTCTTCAGCATTTCTTTATGATGATTGTCCAAGTGACCAAAGATAAACAAGACAGCAACATCGAAAGTGAACTGCCATATAAAGTAGGATTGATATTAATCAGAACCCCATAAAATTTCATAGTGTTAAGTACATCTATATGTAAGAACTCATATTAGTTCCTGGCCAAAAAAAAAAAAAACACTTATATTAGTAGACAATTACATTTATTAGTTGGATGTTGATTCTAAAGTTAGTTTAAAAGGGAATATATATTTCGTTAAAAGCTTCTTTTAGAAAGAAAAAAAAAATTATAATCCACATGCATACACATTTTAGTTAAATATAATTAATTTTAGTTTAATTCATTTGCTTAGTCTGCTCATATAAATTAACATGAGAACAAGTGAAGAACCACATATTTAATGGTTTGAGTAAACATGATTGTGAAATCAATAATTCATTGAAATAATCTCCCTCACTTTATTCCTCCTTGAATGTAATGACGTCCCTCACTTTATTCCTCATATTAAATCTTGTATATGAGCATGATTGATCTTTTGCTTCTATTATCTATGCTGATGTTAACTAATTAAGTGGTTTCAAACATTTAGCCTACCTTCTTTAGTTCATAAAAAGTGTTAACAACTTGGCCAGACCATGAGTCCAAGGTAGATATGGCAAGGGCTTCAATATCGGGGACCAAGTTCCGGATAACATCCAAGGACAATGATCCTTGGACTAATCTTCTCACTTGAGCATGGTAGTGATCTTGGCGGAAGAAAAGTGCTGAGGGACCAATTAATTTTTCTTTGCTTTGAGGGTATGTGGGTTTAAACAAGTGTGCCTGAGTCACTAACACAAACCTGACAGCCTCGGGGCTGGACAACATCACACAAGGGTTCCCAAGTATGTGGGTCTTGAAAATTTCCCCATACCTGTAAAAATCATGTACAAAGTTAAGTAAGATGATATGACAGTGTTTATCGTTCATTTATTTTTAATAAATAATTAAAATGTATGCTAACGAAATAAATTTGGTGACACTAACATTAATTACTGTACGTTAAATAAGTTCGAACAAGTTCAAGACTTAATTAACCCGGGAAGCGTTTGTCCTTGAAAATTAAGCAGAGAATTTACCAGAAGATATTTGGATTCTGAGAGATACCTTTTCTGCCTATTGGCAAAGAAGATATTTGGATTCTGAGAGTAGAGTTGCAGGGTTTCTCCTAAATATGGCCATCCCATTGAACCTGGAGGTAGGTTTTCTGATCTGGGTTTCCTTTTTCTCATTTGCTTTCCAACTATAATGAATGAGAGTTGAGCAAAGAGAAAACAGAAGACAAGAAAAGCACTCATATTTCTCTCTCTCTCTCTCTCTCTCTCTCTCTGGTATAAGAAAATGCAGTAAAGTATTAAGGATAGTGCATGTGGGCTAGCTTGTGTGTGAGTTACTGGAAATGAAAGATGGGTGTGCTGATCATTAATTATATAGGACGTAGCTGCAGGCCGGTAGTGACAAGTGAGTTCACCTATATCTTGTCTGCTACCATCCAATTTCAGTGGACACTACGTCCCAGCCAATGAGTTAGCCGACCATAGCCAAGTTTGTTAGAAAAATCTCATATTAAAAATATGAGGTTTTTTTTTATTATCGATTAATTTTGAAATAAATATTTAAATTTTTTCAAAATTCATTGTCGGAGGAGCTCCAAGTAATAACAAAATTAGCCGACCACAATGGCTCAACAGGATCCAACGGTCTCCAACAAATTTCATCGGACACCCTTTGTGCCATTTACCTAATCATGTACCGGAATCGGGGCCCATCCACGTGGACGGTCCCTAGTGCCGACTACGGTAAGCTCGAGATGTCAATCTCAACAGGTGGGACGTCAGGTGCCTGTCACCATCCGATTTTGGTATGAGTGAGTACGTGTAACGTCAGATGGTACAAAACGTGCTAGATACCTCGCAAGTCTCCAACTTGAGAGTTGGACCGCAGCGTTGAAATGTTACGAGAGGGTCCCAAATGTGAAATGAAATGTCCAGGCCTTGTCATTGAAGGGTTCAAATCCACAGTCCCCAAACTCCCAGTCCCCTCCCTGTCCTTTATCTCATATATTGACATCTGTCCTCTACACCATTTTAAGAATTATTATTATTATGATTTGCTTTTTTCCAAACTTTATTTTTTTCTTGTTATTCTTGAATGATGAAGAAAGGTAAGGAGCGGGATGATGGAGGAGGAGGGAGGGGTAGATTTTTTTTTTTAAAGAGATTAAAGTTGATTTCTCTTTCTTTAATAAATAATAAATTTGAAGGGATTCATGGGTTTTCCAGTCAAGGAGAGATGGGAGAGATTCGGTTTAAAAAAATATAATAATGGAAACAAAATATAAGAAAATACACTAGATTAATCATAAACAGTTCAGTTAATAGAATATTTATGACTCCATTGTTGGTCCTCCAGTCACTGGGTAAAGAAGATGCAGATATGGGACGTGCAGGGGATGAAGAAAAATTTGTTGGGTCATGTGGTGGAGAAATAATTTTTTTATTATTTTTGTGAGGGTAAACTGTGTTTGACGTGGTTGTTAATAGATCTAGTAAAAATACACACCACTCGATAATACTATACGACACAATTAGAGATGGCAACGGGGCGGGTCGGGGCCGGGGGTGCCACCCCCATCCCCCGCCCCCGAAATTTTTTTCTTCCCTGAATCCGCCCCATTTCCCCGGATACTTAAACGGGGATTTCCCGCCCCCGACCCCGCCGGGGAGCCACTCCCCGAACCCGCCCCGAATCCCCAACCTTGCCTTGCAACAAACCCCAATTTGGATGAACCAATCAACTTCATACTCATCAAATACTCTGTAGCTGCGCCAATTGAACACACAGAAACACTCAACAAATGACCAATCTATCAAATACCTATTTGCAAATATTCCCAGGAAGACCCAAGACAGAACTAGTTCAAAACTTTGAGAAATCTAAACTGGGTTTGCTTGAAAAGTGAAGAAATATAAGAGCTTGAATTCATACACTGTCTTTGAAGCTCCTTTTCCAAGGATTTCATTGTACTGCAACCAAAACACAAAAATAAGAAACTAAAACTCCAAGCAGATGAAACACAGAGAGAGAGAGAGAGGCAGAGAGATCGAAACAGAGAGCCCTCAAGATGATGGGCTATGGACGTCTTGATGAGAGGATGGCGAGGGGCGAGCGGCGAGGGGCGAGCGGCGAGCGGCGAACGGCGAATGGCGAACGGCGATGGCGAGCAGAGAAGGAAATCGTAGAGAGAGGGAGAAGTGAGAGAAAGAGGGAGGAGAGGGAGAGAAATCGCAGTGAGGGAGAAGAAGGGGAAGATTGAAGAGAGAGAGATACAGGCGGCATGATCTATGAATCATGAAGAAAAGTGGAAAAATTGTGTTTAGCCTTTTAGGGTTTGGTTCTTTTAACTAATAAATAATAAGATATAAACTAATTAAACATAGATACTATAATTACATACTTTTTTAATATATATATATATAAACATATACCAACTAATTAAACATATACTGATACTATAAATATATTTGTAAATTGTAACTTTATAAACATATAGTATAAACTAATTTAAACTAATCAAATAGGTTTGATACAAATAGGTTATAACTTTAATACAAATAGGTTTGATACTAATTTAATAGATAATTGGATATATATCTTTATAATTTATATAATAAATTTCATATAAAAACTAAGGATGATGTTATTGGCACTCTAACAAAATCATCATGCACTCCAATTTTCAAAAAATATAAGAGAAAATTTGTACATGTTTAAGTATATGATGACATTTTTGGAGCACTAATAGTGTTTTCCAAAAACTAATTAAAAATACTTTAAACCCTCTAAATCGTGTACCCTATACCCTATTCTTTAAACCATATACCATATACTATATACCCTATACCATATATACTACTATAATATTTTTTTTTGGCCAAATACTACTATAAATTTAATGTATAGTGTATAGAGTAATTAATATAATTTAGGGTTAGGGATAGTTTATAGTTTAGGGGTATATGGTTTAGGCCTTTAGGGTTTGGGATTTATGGTTCGTTTAGGGTTTAGGGTTATAATTTAGGGTTTAAGGTTTATTGTTTAGGCTTTAGGGTTTATGGTGGTTTAGGGGATATAGGGTTTAAGCCTTTAGGGTTTAGGGTATAGGGTTTATGGTTTATGGTTTAGAAGATACAGGGTTTAGGGTATTAATTTTATTATCTAATATGTGTATAAATAAAGAGATTGGAATGTTATGATCACTAGTTCCCATTAGTCTGATGGCTAAGGCATTGGTGGCTTTTCCTTAAGGCCTTGGGTTCAAACCCCAGGGAAGCATGTTGATGTGCCTATATTTTTAATATTAAAATAATTAGGATATATATACATATATGTATATGGGGCGGGTTCGGGGTCAGGGGTACCAAAACCATACCCACCCCGCCCCCGACTCGGGTCCCCGCTTAAATCCCCGAATCCGAACCCGGCCCCGTTTATCTCCCCCATTTGTGTTTTAATCGGATCGGGTTCCCACGGGGATCCTCCCCCGCGGGGATTTTTGCCATCCCTAGACACAATACAAAAATTTATAAATTTTGATTAAAAATTATAGGGTCAAATTGATATCAATGTCATTCATTAATAATCCGTTAAAATAACAAATCGAATCAAGTCAATTCGTAATTACCCGTTTTACCTACTAAGGGAAAAACATTTTAGTAATTATATTATATACATTAAAGATAAACGAGGTTAAAGCAAAACATCATATACCTAAAAGTTGGATCGAATTTTAGAGCTTTTGTAAAAATGCTTAATAAGCAGCTGTATTACTTGTGGTTGTTGATTGCTCTATCGATCAATTATATTCATAGAGAAAAAGATGTGGTGTTGCTGAACTGATTAAGTTGGGCCTAGCTTGAATGGGATTTAGGCCATGCGCTTTGGGATGAGCCTACCTTATTTTGAAAGGTTTTAGTCTAAGTGAATATATTTATTGTGAGAAAAACTAACATGTAACAGGTGTATATATTTATTTTTTCATAATAAATAATCACATAACTAACATGTGAGACTGTAGGTATATGCATTCATTATATGCAAGTTTTTCTCTATCTATTGTTGTTGTTTTATTCTTCCTTGTCTTTTCTACTTTAACAAAATAAATACTTGAAATGTTGATTATTTAATCTTTGTATATAAATGATTTTCGATTTATCTAATTTTGTGCAAAGATGATCCTTTAATGCATACCTAAAAAATAGACAGTTCAGAACGTTAAAATCCTATATGAAGTGAGTCCATTGTAAATTTGTGTAAAAAATAAGATGTCATGATCCGCCCCTTAATTGTATATATCATCTCTTGAAGATTCATATCTCTATCCAAGACGAATGTGATTTTATTCAATAAAAGTGATGTGACAAATATTTCATTTAATAAAATTAGAATTCATTTTGAAGAGCATAGTATTTGTAATATAAACACATTAGACTTGTAAAAAATAAGATGTCATGATCCGCCCCTTAATTGTATATATCATCTCTTGAAGATTCATATCTCTATCCAAGACGAATGTGATTTTATTCAATAAAAGTGATGTGACAAATATTCATTTATTAAAATTAGAATTCATTTTGAAGAGCATAGTATTTTTGTAATATAAACACTTTTTTTTGTTTTGGCCACGTAATATAAACACATTAGACTTGCCAAATCCTATCCTATTAATCATTATTGAATGATATTACTCCTATATGTCATCTTATACACTGATCCAATTATCATATCATACCCCTTAAGCTTCCCGAATAGCTCCCAATACTCAGGCTGCAGCATCAGGCCCACACAGTCTCGAAAAATTTGAGCCCAAATCAATCTCAATAGTCTTCGTCTTGATCAAATCATCCCTCTTCTTCAAAGAAGCTCTCTCATCCTCTCCCACAAACACACTGATCCAACCAAATCCCCAGCACTTCCTTCGCAATAGGACCAACATGATTCTCTTTGATCTCCTCCAAGCGCGCCTCTGCTTCCACACGAACCATAATGGCGGTCGGGGACACAACACTGTGGATGTAGAGTGATGAGGAGAAGTAAGATGTGACCCCAGCAACTTTCTCAAGCACTTGCCTTTGTGTGTCCAGCTGGGTGTCTTCGTAGAAGGTCTTGGGGTAGTCGGGATAGAGGACGAGGTCTTTTTGAGGAGGCAAGTCGAAGATAAGGACTAGGGATGTTGAGGTGCTCTGGATGAGCTCAAGGAGGAAGTTTGGGGCATCTGTGGAGGGGTTTAGATAGGATGAGAGACTTGTAATGTTCAGTGCTCCACCTGTTGGAAGCTCACAGTGCAGCCAACTTCCCAATATGAAATCAATCTGAAACACACATAAGTGTTCATGATTAAGAGGTAGAAAATTCTTCACTTTTCTAAACCATTTATAAGACCCAAAAGGGTTTTCAGAAATCTTCAAACTTCAGAAGTAAAACCAAGTATATATATGTTTGAGTTGTTTTCTGTGACATGTAGTGAAAAGCCCGATTCCTAATTCAACTAGGAATTAGGTTTTTCTTATAGAGGTAAGCTTAACTTAATGTTTTATTTTGGAGTAGAAAGCACTTTCATTCAGTCATAGAAAGCATACAACAGGGTTATGAGTTTGCATTAGTACATGGGTATGATGCTGAAACCACTATAACCACACTTGCCACATTAGATTTTTAAAAAAAAATCATGGTTAGTCCAATTTTTCATCACAGAAAGAATGTTCCAAATCACCATAGGAATGGACCCAATTTAGTCCCATAATCACACATTGTGAAGTAGAACCACAAATTGAGCCAATTTCTCACCTAATCAAATGAAATGCTCAAGTAAGCACCATTAAAATCACACATTGACATTGTTCAGTAGCACATAAAATTAACTATATGAAACAGAGGGGGGTTGAGAAATTTTTACAGGGGAGGCCAGCATGGGCATGTTAAAGACGTTTTTCCACTTTTGAAGAAAAAAAAAAAAAAAAGTTTTTTAGTGCTTGAAGATTTTGAGAAATCATATCGATGTGTATGAATGAGTCATTGACACGTTGAATGCACTTTATCCACATTTGTGATAACAAAAAAAAGTATTATAAAATGTTTAAAAATATTGAGAAATCATATCAACGTGCATGAATGAGTCAGGGTCCTCAGGGACATATAATGACAAGTCATGAGGTATGGGTTTGTTGATGCAACACCAAATCTGGAAGAGGTCCGTGGGAGAGAGAGTGAGAGATGGGCTAGGGTGAATCTTTTTGAATTCCAGAGTGTTAAATGTTAATAAGGTATTTATTTCAAGGTCATTATGGACATTTCAAGTTAAAAAAGAATTAGAAAAGTAAAAAGATTGGTGCTATGACTAAAATAGTAGGAGGCCCCCGAATAGAGGCTATACAGTTTTATTTCTCAATCTAAAAAGGCATTCCATCGTACCAAATGAAAAGAAGAAGAATCTAAAAAGACTTTCCTAATTACTTGCCTTAATTTGAGATCAAGCAAGTAAAATAATCCCTAATAGAAATACATTTACAAAAAGAGTGAAAATTTTATTATAGGAAAGCTTCCCCAACATGCAAAATTGCTTGCAAATCTAAAAACTTTCTGAATCTGGAAGAGGGTTAGAGACCCATTTGAGAATTGAGATCCATTTGCCTTTGATCTCGATCCCCTTTACAAGTAACAACTCTTTATGTCATTTCCAGCATAGGCCTTCATTGTACAACAAAAACCATTCTTCCTTATTACTACAGAGTACAGACAAGTAACAAACCTTAGGAGAGTTACATACGACTATAGACTTATAATTCTTCTATCTATTCATTGTTTCTCTATAAAAACTTTCTTCTAAAAATTTTGAACAATTTGCGGGCAGGTGCATAGACCTTACCATAAGCACCTCCCCCAATTTCACCTAGCCAGCTTAGCTTGGTTTCACTTGGCTTGGCTGCTGATCCGATCAGTTGCAGACCTTCCCGCTCTTCATCAACGGCGCGCCAAAGTCCACCGTCTTCATCTTCTTTGCCTGGGGCCCACCACCACCGCTTCCTCCCAATTTCTCATCTCGTCCCGTTTTCTTCTTCTTCTTCTCGTTCTCGTTCTCGTTCCCTTTTAGCCAAACCCCGAACAATTTCAATCCTTCTTTTTCGTCATCATCATCACCATGATTAAGATCATCATCATCGTCGTCATCACGAGTGGGCCCACAGCTTCTTTGCCGCAGGATCCGATTGATCTGATCGGGCCCCACCTTCAGGTACTCCATCAGAAACCCCATCAGCTCGTCGCACTGCCTCTTCGTCTGCGCCAGCTCCGAGCTCAGCACCTCGTTGTCCTTCTTCAACTTCTCGTTCTCGTCCGATAAATCCGCTGCCTGACCCGCCGCCGCCGCCGTCTCCACCGACCCCGGGGACGACGTCGACGTCGACGCCAGGTCCTCGCCGGAGTTCGATGGAGTAGACGGACCACCGCCTTCTCCACCGGATTTCTCCACCGCCGTGACCTGTGCCGACGATGACGTCACCGCCTTGCGGCGACGGATCTCGGAGAGGAGCTCCTTGTTCCCGCGCCGGAAGTTGTCGTTCGCGAACTCCCATTTGTCCGGCACAGTCTTTCGAAATCCCTGAAAAAAAACAAAACACGCGCTTAATTAAATTTCTAATTAAAAATTAACACCCAAATTTACGGAATAAGTTGAATAACTAATTCTTCGATTTTCCGCCGTCAGATTAGGAAAAATGAAGCGATGTGGGTAAGATTGTAATTTTGTATATTTTTTATTATTTAAATTGGGCCACGGCCGACAACAATAGGCGCACGCGAGCCCATTAGTCCAAAAGAACGGCGCAGCGTAGACAATTTAGGGATCTAAATTGGGTTATGAAGTCTTTGATGCTTCCACGGTGGGCCACCCGCTGGCCAGATTAGTTGAGTCTTGTGTGTACATGACTAGACGCGTATGTACAAAATTATTTAACATAATTGATGTCATCTTTAATTATTATAAATTTTACCAAGCCAAAAATCAAACCTAATTAATTTAGTTTATTGCTTGTCATAATTTCAACACGGTGAATTGACTGGTTGATTTTTTTTTTTTTAATAAAGGGAAATTGTAGGAGGCTTCCTATACTCAACCATAAATCAGCACAGTATATGTACCAAAATTAAAAATAGAATTAACACAGGATTGACCATTAATGAGAGTCATCATTTTCAACGTTTTTTCTTTTCTTTGAGTTCACACGGATCATCTCTTCTAATTGTGAAGCAAACATTTGTAAAGAGAACAAGAACCTATATATGCCGAATGATTCAACCTTTAACTTAAGCCATATATATACCCTTTGAAAACTACCTTATGCCTTGAAAAGGTGTTTTAATGTGATGAGTAATGGGTAATATTCTATGATCAGATATTCGACAAACTGTTAAATTATGAATCAAACAAGAATTTATCTAATCAACCATGCAGATCAATAGTTTGCAATACTAATTGAGGAGGAGCAAAACTCAAATATAAGAAGCAACTATATGATATGTTGAGCATGAGGTGCATGAAAATGTGAAAATGGTAATGGAAGTGCTTACATAGGTGTTAAGTTGGCGAACGAAGCTTGAGAAGTTGTTGTGCTTGAAATAATTAGGCAACAAATCCCTGGCGAAATCCGCAGTCTTCCAAACCACAAAGGCTGTACCACTTTCATTCCAAGATATGATATGGTCGTACTTGGGATCATCCACCAACTGGTACGTCTTGGTCAAAAACGGCGCCGGAACTGACCTTTGCGCCATACCGATCAACCGATCGAACGGTGTTTAGTAGTTAATTGAAAGAAAATAAACTAAGAACAAAGAAAGAAAGAGAAAAATGTAAGCCCAATTGGCCCAGTTTTGGGTGTTGGGGAATTGAATTAATGGGTTATTTAGCTAGAGAGGTTTAGAGGAGGCAACTAAAAAGAAGAAGGGCAGTGAGGAACTCCCAACCCCAGCAGTAAAAGCCAGAGAGAAAGAAGCGAGAGAGAACTGTGTTGGTGCGAGCTTTGCCTCTACCAGCTTCCATGGTCTGTTAGATGATCAGAACTACTTGGAACAAGAAGAAGAAGAAGAAACGAAACCAAGACCATAACTTCTTCCTTCAAGTCCTTCGATCTTCCTCACCAACAAAAATTTCAATTCTTTCTTTGTTGGGCATTCGTGTACGTGACTCTTATAAAGGAATTAAGAAAGCGATGTGTGTACGTTCTAGAAATTTGGAGAAGCAAGTACACTTTTTAATATTATAAATATAAGTAAATATAAAAGAAACTAGCTGACCAACTAAATGTAAATCTAATATATAGTATTTCTGTCTTAAGTTCGAATTCTTCCTTCTCTCAAATTAAAAATGAAAAGTTAAAAGAAACAGTCGAGACACTGAATATTAACAAATGAAATATTACTTTGTTAACTGAAATTTAAAGTTGGTGAAATAATAGTTAATAACTCTAATATTATTGAAATTAAACGAAAAGAATAGCCACACACACAAACCCCACTTTAGTCATCTTTCAAAGATGAGATAAGAAGAGACAAAGAACACGCTTTTTCTTTCTTGTGGAAAATGATGAGAGTGTGTCAAGTGTGGTGTTGTTTAATAACTTTAATTGGGGTTTGGGAGGGTGGTGGGTTTAATTTTCTAATGGAAAAAAGGTGGGAGTCCTTCTTTGATCGTTTCTTTGAAATTGAGGGAAGCTTCTACTACATTTCTTATAATATATGCAACCTACGCGTACGGCGTACCTTTCACTTTTTTAAAAAATTAATTATTATGCGTAGAATATAGAAGAAGAAGAAAGAAGAAAGAAGCAGCTGGACAAGAAAGAAGAAGAAGAACAAGTACTGCAAGAATATGTTGGCCATCAAGGTGATGATCAAACAGCCTTTTCTTTCCTCACCTAACACTAACTAATTTCAAACTTTGATTGCTTCTTTTCTTCGTTACCCTTCTTTTTTATTTACTTCAACTATTTTATTTCATCTTGTTCCATTATGCTATTATGGAAGTATTACTGTATTAGTACTCTTGCAAGAAATGTCAATTCTATGCTTATTACTTCCAACTAATTTCATATATAATAAATTTTTAAAATTAAAATTATTATTGTAACTACACAAAATTATGAATGTAATTATACATTTCCCACTTGTTAATCTCCACCTTCATTTTGCACACCTCATATTCTATCTCTTACAAATTTACATATTAATCTTTTAAAATAATTTTCATCATATGTACGCCGCGTTTGTGATACTTTATTTTTAGTGTAACGTATTTTAAATTACTTAAATTATTGGTTGATACTAGTTTTTCTATGTTTTCATTTCAGATTATTTCAAGTGATGACAATCAAAATTTGTTAGATATATATGGCCTCTGATTGATCACATCTTGTAGCAATTCCTACCTCTTTGACACTCTGATAGATACATCTTTCATTTTTCTAACAAAACACAGCCTAACAACATCTAGGTGTACGTACGTGTATAGTACAACTTCATTAATTAATAATTAGATGTTTCTAATTTGTACAAAAAATTAGATGTTCTAATTAATTAAACTTTGAACCAGTGTTTTCAGACGCAAAAACATGACGCGAGGCGTTTTAGTCGTAGAAGGCGAGTCGTAAGCCTCAACGCGTTAAGGCGTAAGCTTTTCGGTATATATTTTTTATAATAAAAAAATTATAAATATATATAAACATATATAAATAGATAAATATATATATATAAGTATATATATAGAACATAAGACCCAAATATATATATAAGCAAGGGTATTGTTGTCTTTTCAGCACATGTAAAAAAATTAATATTTTAAAATATTTTTGAATTAAAAAATAAATAAAAACAGTATTAGGACTGTTTAGGCTGTAAGACCAAAGCCTGATGGCCATCACCATAACTGCAAGTCAACCTTTGCCTTGCACGATCTTACTCGGTTGGAAGAGTGGGTTCTTCTCCAACCGATCTTCTCCAAAACAGAGGTGCAAAAAACCTAGAACAGAGGTTGAAAAAAATCCCGCAGAGTTGGTCGCGAGGCGACGCCTTCAACGCCTTCAGCGCCTTGCCGTCGAGAGGCGTACGCCTTCAACGCCTTGCCGTCGCCTTTCAGTCGTTTTTCACAGTCCGGCGACGTCGTGCGCAATCGGCCGCCGCCTCGCCATGACTCGCGCCTTGAGCCGCGCCTGAAGCTCGCCTTTGAAAACACTGCTTTGAACTCTATCTGATTACAAGTTTACAACTACTTTGTTATCTTTTATAACAAAGTATGGCCTTACAGTCAAATAGAAATAATGGGAGAAAGCACTACGTACTATGCACTATATATGGACCTATTTTTTGAAAAGGTTAGATAGTTACCTTACTAGTATATAATTAAGAGAGATTTAGAGTGCAGTTTATGTTTTGAGTATTTTTAAGGCTAAGATCGGTAGTAATTTAGGGTTTTAATCAAGTTTTTTTATTTTTATTCTTTGACGGCTTTATGTTAGGTTTTAACTCCGAAATTTTGGACTCCGTCTAAAATTCCAGAGTTAAAACCTAACATGCAGCCTTTACAAACCCCACTCTATACCCTAAGAAGGGAAATACCCTTCAAATCGGGAGAGGACTTATTATGAATTAAAAAAAATTTCTTATAAATTAAAGGACTTTATTATGAATTAAAATGATTTTCTTATAAATTTTAAAACACTCCCGGTCTTCATCTAAAAACTATTTTTTAAAAGGACTCAAGCCTAATTATCTCTATAATTAATTATGTCAAATATATTACCAAACTACCTTTGAACTCTTGAACCAATTAATTGCAATTTGGTGATAATTAGCTTGGAACATTAATGACAGATCTTCTTAATATATATCTTAAGTTAAATAATTGCTGACATTTCAGGTTCATCTGTCTCAAATACATTGAGTGTCTTATTGATGCAGACAACCTTATCAATCAAATATGGCCTAATTAAGCAACTTCATTTACAAGTTATATAGAATGCAATATTGGATCTATGTGGATTCTTAAAACCTGTAAAAAGAATGGATAAGTGCATGGGAATTGAAATATAAAGTACCTAGCTAGTATCTATAAAACTTAACAATAATACTAGTTGTCCCACATTTTTTTTCCCACATTTGTATCCCACCTGATGTGTCATTACTTTATTGGAAGAGTATTTCCTTTTTCTTTTTTAGGTTTTATTTTTTATTTTGAGTGTCCAATGTATGAATGCCATGTAAGATGGTATGAAATTGTGGTATAAAAATGTGGTAATTGTAGCATTACTGAAAACTTAAAAAATAAAAAAATAAAAAGATTCTGTCAAGAATGAGATTAAAAATTATTAAAAAAAGTTTAATGAAGATCAGGCGTTCTAGTTTGAGAAAAATTTATACATATTAACATCTATTATAAGCCTGTTTATTAACCAAAGTGAAATGATCGATGCATGGATACTCAATATATAGCGATCGAGAATATTGTTTGGAATTAAATTTGTAATTAATTGGTGGAGCTTATTAATTTGTAAATAGGATTTCTGTCCCTTACCAATTAATCTTGAACAACAAAAATCATATTAATGGATGATTTTTCTTCAATGAAAAGGATATATGAAGCGAAAGCTATCCCGGCTTTCGTTTTCCAGGAGCTGAATAATGTTAGTGATTAATGAATGATAGCGTGAAGTGGACGAAGCCTCACATATTCTGATGTTCATACTTCATATCATGCTACGACAAATTAAAGGTTGGAATTTAATCACTTTGTAGTCTTGACTTGCATCTCTTTACAGGCCACTACCTCCGTTAATTGTTTTACACAAATATTTTTTGAAGTGTTATATATTTAATTAGTATTACTATCACAAATAATAATTTTTCGAAATAATATTAGATTTAGATTTTTCCTTTTTCCTTTTTCCTTTTTCCTTTTTTCGATTTTAACCGTATAATATCTTTAAAAATTTATATAACGTTATCAATTATTCTCTTTAGTCGGAGAAATATTCTTTGTGATACGATCCAAGTTATGGGCTTTGGATAGAGACAAATTAATGTCAATATAGAAGTTTCGTAAACTTGATGAGAACACATTTCATTTGTCTTGTACACCCAAACATGCACATCCACATGCATGCACATAGATATATACAGGGGTATAATACTGATAAAAAATTCAAGAAAGTGTTCCTGATCATGAAAATTCAAAGAAAGTGTTCTCGATCTGATCGCATTTAAACTGTTGAGAATTGTACACCAACATAGTTTAGTGGGAAGTCATTTTCAGCCACTATATATATAAAGCATTTATATGCATGCCCTTGTCGAATTGGGTCAAGGTCATCAATCGTAGGGTAATTTGTTGCAAGCATTACTTTGTAGGCGTCCAGGACTTGAATGAACCTTTGAAATTTCATGCACAGGGAGTCAAAGTGACGAACTATATATATAAATGTAGATAAAAGTCATTTTCTCAAAATGCTGCAAATTAAGGTTAATGGTCATAAATATATATAAGAGAATTATATAGAGTAATGATACTTGAACTTTATCTCAAGTATCCGCTTTGGTCTACGAATTTATTTTTTGAATTATATATATTGCCCACGAACTTTTATTTGTGTATCACTTTAGTTCATTACATCAATTTTTTCAATATTTTTTCATTAATTTTAATCACGCATATCACGTTGAAGAAAAAAAAAGAGGGAATGAGTTATCATTTTTATCTTTTAAAAGTGACCCACATACTTGACACGTGACTAAAATTGAGGGAAAACAATAGATGAAATTGACGGAATGAACTTAAGTGATACACTGGTGAATGTTCGCGGATTATAAATTGAATTCAAAAAACAAGTTTGTTGACCAAAGTAATATTAAGGGTAAAGTTTGAGGACCATTGTTGTCATTTGCTCTCTCTCTCTCTCTCTCTCTCTCTCTCTCTCTCTCTCTCTATATATATATATATGTTAGCCTTTAAAAAAAAAAATTGTATTGATATATAAAATTAATGGATTCAAACTTGAAATATCAACCGATAAAATAGAGAAAAATATAACTAAGAATCATTTGTTAATTGATCTGATATGTGAGCTTGATATATAATGTTGATAATTCAATTCACTCATTCACGTACTCTTAGCTTAAGCTAATTAGCTTAAACTTTAAGGTTCAATGATTTTATAATATATTAATTATTAGAGTTTTGGTTTCAGAATATCCTAAGTTTGAAACTTCCAACCCTCATCTTCAGATATTACTTATCATGTGATAGAGTTACACAACTTACACCTAATCTGCATTTGTCTATGTTTCCACGTGAGAAACCGTGCTAGCTTGATATCTATTGTTGATTTATTCCCCAACCGCTTAATTAAGCTTAGGTTAATTAAGTCTTTAAAACCCAATTGAATGGTCATCTAACAATAATATATGATTGTGCACTTAGCATTAGCCCAATTGATAAAGATATATAAGTGAGGTGATGAGTTAGAATTAAGATATCTCATGATTTGTTTCTGTTTAATGTAACAATATATATATATATAATAGCATAAAGGGTCAGTTAATATATTGATGTGATTAATTCTGTTACTTAAATCCTATTAATCATATCTGTTGCTGGAGATGCAGTCTATAGAAGGGAATAGATGTAAGAAGAAAAGGGCAAAAAGATGAGGAAGCGGACTAAGTGAATAATTGTATAATATGACCATTGACACAATCATGCGGACCCGACGTGCCTTGGGGTTCATAATACATTAATACCCAATATAATTAATTAAAATGACTAATCAATAACATTGCATCTACAAGTTAATTTTCTAATTAGTGTAAAAAATGCAGTTGTTGAAGTGCCAGTTGGGTTGAGAAGGCAGTTGAATTCCCTCACTTGCACCCAAGTTTGGTCCTCCTCCCCTTAATAAAAATCAAGTTTGAAGCGTAGGTTTTAATTTAGGCAATAATACATAGCCAGATTGATCGAGAACATATATATTTAACTAGCTAGCAAGTTGACTGAATCCTACAGGAGCTAGCTGTAACATAGTTAGACACGTCTTTGAACGACAAATAGGTCTTCGGGAAGATTAAAATGATACAAAACGACCATAATACCATTGAAACTTTCTTTAATTAAGTACATTATACTATTATAGTAACATGCAAGATATATGCATGGTTCCAAGGAGTAAAGAAGGAGCGAATGTCAATTCACCAACTTAATTTCAAAGCATGGGAAAAGGATTTAGCATTTACAATGAGCAATTAGCTAGGCTTATTTATTGGCAACTTGATCAGCAATATTTTATACAAAGAAAATTAATATACTTGCACAACTTTAGATCTATGCCGTTGATTTTGTAAATAAAAAAAAAATACATAGGTGAAATCAATAGAAACGTACGTTCTCTTGTTAGAGATTGTCAAACGTTGGATTAGGACCATGATTAAGTAGAGTGACGTGTGAATATATTGTGTGACAATATATAATGTCAAACTGATTGATAATAAAAATATATAGATAAGATTGTCTAACCAGCTAGAAAGCAATACCTCTATATATATATATATATATATATATATATACTAATTGTGTACCAATTGTATAAGATTTTATACAGCATGCTAGCCCACCAGTTCATTCAAGAAGAGTTATGTAAACAAAATAAAATCAGATAAGCAAATCCCTAGTGAATTATGAAAAACTTTGGTCAACTATGAAGAATAAATCTTAAAAGGGCAGAATTATATGCTGATACATGACACACGAACACTTGCCTCCTGTTACTTTGTAATCCTTTGGACCAAAAGAAATGTGCATTTCTAGGATGCAAATGGTTTTGGGTGTGCATATAAGGATACATACACCCATAAAAGATTTATGGGTTAGGTCATGGGTGTGCAAATAAGATTTGCACTTGTTGGATGGGAATATTTAATGGTTACATGTCAAAAGATCCAATTCTCTCATACTCCCAAAAAGCTTATCGAGTCTATTAGAAAATTTCATTATTAGAATGTAAATGGCAAAAGTAAGAATGTATATGTAGGTCCATAAATCATAATTCCTTTAGAAAAATTTAAAACCTAGGAATGGCTATGACTCATGAGCAATCATATAGTCTAATAATCAAACGTATGTGTTTCAAAATGATTTTGTGTGATCGTAATACTATGTGGCATAACCGATATGGTGTTACCAATTCACTTAAATTGTAACACGTATATAATAATTAATTTCTAAACCTTAAAGGCCCGTTTGGTTCAAATTTTGAAAGCTTAAGAATGTGAAATCAATTTCATTCCCACGTTTAGTAAGTACATGAAAGAGAAATCAATTCATGGTCCAAGGGAATCTGATGCCCTTATTGGGAGGAAAATGAAACCTTGCTCCAGCTTGGATTTTGTTTTGCCCCCTCTTAAGAAAACATTTATTGTTTAACATTGCTATTATTTTAAAATGTTATCTTTATTGTTATTCTTTAAATAAATAATAAATGATGGTATAATAAGAAAATTGACACTTTTCATTTTCAATTCTTACACAACCCAAACATGATAATGGAAATAAAAAGGTAATTCATGCTTTACTTTTCCAAGATTATCAAATACAGGAAATGAAATTTCACATTTTCTTCCCCCGGAAAATGCAAAGGAATTGATTTTCCAAGAAATCAATTCCGTAAATCAAACGGGTCTTAAATATTATAAAAATACCCTTAAAATAGTACATGTGTTATAATCTAAATGGTGTTACGATCACATATAATAATTTTTCGTGTGCAAGTATTTAGTGTACAACATTAATAATGGCCCATTGATATTGGGTTTTATGATAATGGCTTGTCATAATTACGAACAACTCTGGGCCCAGATCGGCCCACAATGGGCAAGCATTGGTTGGAACTCTTTATGAATGTGCCACTGCTGGTTGCTAACCCTTGATTGCTTACACAAAAAGTCATTTGCATTGCCAAAAAGTCATTCAAACATTTGTTCTCACAGAGGCCATCAGATTGTATTCGTACATTGAAATTAAAATTTATGGATTAACATGAAAGTATGACATATATATGAATAAAATGTACTATAGTTCCACTCCATTGCCTTCCCTTGCAAGGAAGAATATGAGTCCCACTCATGAAAGCAATGAAGCTGCAGTATTCCGTAAAGTAAAAGACATGAAGCCTTTTGTGTTCACTTTACTGTTCATTTTCCTTAATTAACCATAAAAAAGCAAAGGACAAATTTAACATTCCTTGTGGTTAGACACAAACATTTAAACAGACAAAAATCTATTTGACCTTTTTTACATCTGGGTTCAGACACAAGTCTAGTTACGAACTGGACCTAAGCTAAGTAGCCAAAAGCCAAAGGAGAAAAGAAAAGAGAGAAGACAAATAGAACATAAAAGAGGCAGATTAGCAATTAAAGAAACAAAAGCAAAAAGTGAATCAATCCCAGTACAAGTAACAAGTTGGTGTTCACATTACATTACCCTAAATTATTTTTAGTCCTTCAAAGTGAAGTCGGTGGTGGGTGGGGTGGCAAATAGTGAAATATGAATATTATCATCATATCAAAGACTCATAGTGGTTGTTTGACGTTGATGTTTGAACTTTGTTTGGTTACATTCATAACTCTGGTCTGGTTTGGTTTGGTTTGGTTTGGTTCACAATTAACCAACCATTGACAATTTGATGAGCTAGCTAGCTCGAACTCTGCCTCACCGTGCAAGCCACCACCTGAGCCCACTGCCTCAGCCGTGCCTTCACCGTCTGCGGATTATCTCCTGAACCCATTTTCCCAAGAAACAAACAGAAAATTAATAAACGAAACCAAGAAAAAAAGTTCAACAAAAGAGGAAAAGAAAAACTCAATTGATGAGAAAGGTAAAAATGAATACCGGGTCCGAATATGGTAAGGGGACTGCCCAAGGGAGAGTGGGAGTCGCACTCGGACGGCGTGGGCGAAGACGACGTCGTATTGGACTTGGAGACCACCGACTCATTATAGCTTTTGTTGACGGCGTAGTAGAGACCCAAAGCGGGCAAAGTATCGGAGAGGCGTTGCTGATCTGACTCGGGCGAGTCGAAGCTGAAACCCAGCTCGATACAAGCTTTTAACTCGTCGAGGTCTTCGTCGGTCACGCTCTTGCTCCGCTGCTGCTTATTCCTCCTGCTGTTGCTCTTGCGCCGGTGCCACGCCTCGTCGCGGTAGGCGTCGGGGGACCACGACCGCTGCTTCAGGAGCGGCAGAGGCAACGGGGGTGGCGGCGCGTGGGGTTCAGACATCGGCTCGGCCACCGCCCCGCGCGTGGGGATGTGCGGAGGTCGAAGGACCTCGCGCGCTGGGCTGGAGAGCGCTATGGCTTGTTTGGCTTTTCTTTTCTTTTCTTGTTCGGCGGAGGCCTTTAATAGGAAGGAGAAAGTTCGTATGGGGAGCTGGTGGTGGGGCCCTTCCAGACTTTGTTTTCGTTGGTCCGCGTCATCGTTACCTGTTCTCCTCCTTTTTAGGAGAAATTAATTTCTATATATGAAATATCTTGATATAATTAATTGACTTATTATAATATAAGTAAACATTTTTAAAAAAAATAATATAAGTAGATATTATTAATATTATATTCTATAATTATAAATATAATTTATAATTATATAATAACACATAAATTAATTACACTATGTAATAATATTGTAGTTATACAAAATAATTTTCATTTTCACTTAGTTTTAAAATTTGGCACATTTTCTGTTTGCTTGCGGAGAAAATTATCTGACGTGATTAAGGGAAATGGTTTGTGGGTTTTGGGTTGTAGTCGTCATTCATGCATCACCTGAGTGAACTTGACTTTATGGTTATACCCTCTGCTTTGTATTTGATAATTTTTGGTTATGCTGAATTTATCATAATGAGTGTGAGTTCTATGGAAGAGGAAATGGGTTAATGAATATTGACTACAACAGTTGTACGTAGGTGATTGTTAGGTTTCACTTTCTGCTTAAAGTCGTGTGATTATTGACTTTTTTTTTTTTTGTAATAAAAAAAATGGCTATTTAGAAACATGAGATGCTCACTAGAAATGTCATCTACAAGGATAGGAAATGATTGAGGCAATTTTCGGGCATCCCCTATCCAAATTGAACAATGAGAACATTATTGGCAAAAACATGGGTAGGTGCATTACATTATCTAAACGTAAATTGGCACTCAAAAAACCAATTTCTTTGCATGAAAGAATAACTTAGGGTCCATTGGTAATGTGTGCGAAGAAATGTAAGAAATATCTAGCATCCTCTCCAAATTACTTTCCTGGATTTGAAATGGAAGAAATGGAAGAATAACCTGAATTTGAATCCTCTGTTAAGCATTCTCTCTTAATTATTGTCCTAATAGTTTTATTCTAAGGAGACATCGAGTGCTTAGGAGATAATTCACTACCTAAGTATCTTTGGAAGACACTAGAAATATTTGGCTTAATGATATGGATTGTCGATGTTAATTAAATATGTAATCTTATTACCAATAAGATTTGATATATACTATAAATCTTATGCTATTAAATTAACATAAGATCCAGTAATAAAAATAATATTTTACTAACTTTGAGATTCTAGTATCCGAGGCAATTCATATAAATGAGACTCTCGACTCTTCTTGTATATTTACTTAATTTTATTTTGGATCAATTTAAGGTAAGTAGTCACAAAAATCATCATAATATTTAAAGGGTTTATCTATAAATATTGGTTACCCTAAACATTTAGGTTTCCGAAGTAGTCCGCCTCATATGCCTACTCCAGTACTCCACCCTGATTTTGCCCATGGCTCCTCCATCTTTTATTCACCGTCCTTCCACTTGATTCAGTCAATTTTTCAATCATACCCGTAGAGTACTCCTGAAACAAACAAATGAAATGAAGTATGGTTAATTATGATATTAATGACATTTAATACATTATTAATTTATTATACATGAGTAGACTTGTATATGTAGTTTAGTTGAGAGCCAGAACACGCGAAAATATAAAATTCCCAAGTTGTGCTTACGTTAATTTGCTGCCCCACTCACTCAATATATATCACAAATATATCAATGGTCTTGGTTAAGCCAGGGATAATTAGAAATTGGGCAAATAACTCGCAACAAGTTGGGAGTAGCTTAAGACATACTAATCGGCAATCCATTACACAAATTAATTAAGCTTTATATCAAAGTAATTAATCAATGCATGCATAAATGTCAATTTGATGAGGGCTGCAGCCTGCAAGATGATCAAGAGGGTGGCTGTCAGCTGACCGGGGCGGCGTTCCATCAAAGAAATAGCACCCGAGCACCCTCCAAAATTCTAGCACCCATATACTCATCAGTCATCACATGCAAACATACTCTTAATCTTTAGATTTTAACAATTTCACTTTCCCATACACTCCTTATATTTGTTTCTCTAATTATATGCTAAGTTGATTATCTGATAAGATAAATAAATATATATATTAGATAGAAAAAGTTATAGATTTAGTCCACTTATTTTATAGCTAGTTCAATTTTAGTCCATGATTTTTTTTTTAGTTCCGTTTTGGTCCACTAATTGTTCCACTTATTCAATAAAGGTCCAAATTTATTTTTTCAAATTTAACCCACCTTTTACTCTATCAAATCTCATCCAAATTCAACAAACATATATTTGTTTTGAAACTTTGCATCTCCTCTTTACAACCATATAAACATCATTCAAATCAGAGTTCTAAAACTCAAAATAATTAATACCATAGTAGGGTACCTGAAACAACTAATTTTTCCCATAAAATTTTTTTTAGATTTTTCAAACTTCACCCAACTTCAATTCTCTTCAATTCTAATACTCTAAATTGGTTCATATGACTAAGAAATGATGAAATACAACTTAGACTTCAACTATAATTGAAGAAAACACAACCCAAAAGATTTAAAATCATAAACCCAAAAACTGAAATTTCGAATTGGACTTTTATTGAACAAGTGGAACAATTAGTGAACCAAAACAGAACTTAAAAAAGATCATGAACTAAAATTGAACTAGGTATTAGATATAACAACGGTTAAAATGAAGTTAATTTATTTCAAACTTGAGAGAGAAGAGGGGTTTTAACTTTCGATTGAAGAAATTAACTACATCTTTTTTTCTGTATGAGGAAGGGGGAATCGAACTTGAGTCTTCTTCAATATAATAGACAGAAAAACCACTAAACCACAAACTAGTTGGTGAAGAAAGCAATCCGACTCATATGAGAGACTTAACACAAGGAACAAGTGAGAGACAATACATTCAAACGTTGAATTTACTTCAATGAATTATTAAATTCATAAGTGTGTTAAATCCAATCATTGAATGTGTTCTCTCATATTAACCAGATTGGTGAAGAAATTGCAGCCAATAACTAATAAAATTTCTAATATTATTTGAATTTCAACTATAATATAATGTGACAGATGGATAGAGCCGACCATAGGTAGAATTTAAGAGTTGCTTCATAAGTTTGTATTGACCACCCAGAAATCCAGTGTTTTACTTCCAGAAAGTTTGGGCAAGACGTCATAGGAGGAGTGTAGATATATGCCACAGTTTTATTCTTTTATTCATGACCAAGATTTAACAAAGTGGTGGATGCCAATTATGCCGTTGCCATTTTTCTGGTCCCTGCAGTCCCCCATATTATTAGTTATCACTTTGTTTAAAAAAAATTGAAGAGTAGACTTCATGAACCACGCACTTTGACTGTACATTTGACCCTCCCACACCCAATTATACAATACAAGCTAAGAAAATGATGGGCCAAATGTTGAATGTTGATCATGTCAAGTAGCTAGTGTCCCATGTCTTTTGAATTTTAATGCAAAAGCAACAAAGTAGTAGTCGGCATAACCATGTACATCGGCTGAACAACTTTTCTAACACATTTGAAAATTCGTTTTTGAATACTACATGCATCAATGACTTTCATTTGTTGAGCAAAGCATTAATTCTAAAGTAACATCATTGAGTTTCTCCTTCTTGGTCGGGTTTCCAACTTTCTACAATCCACAGCATGATCTCTAAACCAAAGTTGTTGAGTTACTTTTTATATTTTCTTTAAATCTTGGTAGTATTATTAAGGGACGGTTCTTAGAATATAAGAGTCCACTTTCATTTTTCTGGTAAATAGAGGTCCACCTTAGAAAACGAGCCCAAATTGTAGACTTGGTAAAAACACACATGACCCGTTAATACGACATGCAAATTTACGAGTTTGGATTCGAGGTTATCGGGTTGGGTTGATATCAGTGTCACTCATTAAGATAACGGATTAGGTCGGGTCAATTCGCATGTTACCCGTTTCACCAGTTAAGAGAAGGGCATTTTAGTAATTATATTAAGAACCCTAACCAAACCTCATTTCCTTCACACTTCACCTCTCAGTTGCTTTCTCTCTCTCTAGCTCTCTCTACCAGTAGCCTGCCTGAGCACGCGTGTGTGGATGAAGGAGGGGCTGGGGCTGCGGGGGGTTGGGCTTGGGGCGCACCGCACGCGGGGGTTGTTGGGGGCACGGTGGGTTGGGCTGGGGGAGGGAGGAGGCCGGATCGAGGGGGATCACCGAAGGGGGGAGAAGGGGGAATCTGGGGTGGCCGGGTCGGGGGGAGCTAATGAGTAATATAGTTTTTTAAATTTTTATTTTTATTATTTAAATTATTTCTAACAGGTTGGGTTGTGTTCAAGTTGGAGTTTTTGCCACTCATAAATTAACGAGTCGTGTTGGGTTTGACTCGAACCCGCAAAACACGATGCATTTGACAGGTTTACCAAATTGCTTGAAACATTATAAAATAGGCATTTTAGTGGGTTAAAATTCGTAATAAAGATCCTATATATTATTAACACTCATCATTCAGCTTCTTACACTCTAAAATTAATATTTTATAAATTCTTTTATATACAAAATGAAATGAAAATTGGAAATTGAAAAGGACAAAACATAAGTGTTCATGCCATGTTTAAACAATCTCTATATCATGGCAAAAAAAAAAAAAAAACAATTTCTATACAAGAATGCTCTAAAGTTAACTGGTTAGCAAGTTAATACGAAACTAACCACCCTTTTGTGCCCACCACACGATATTATCTCATAATCTGAACCATTCATTTTTTAGGTCACATTTCAAAAATCATCTTTATAAAAAATCTCTAAAATCAGAAGTTATTTAGTCATTTGATTATAATAACAACTATTTATATGTTTTTATCAAAAATAGTATTAGTCTATTTATTTGATCATAGTTTTTTTTTTTTTTTTGTCTGAAGAGATTCATTAAAGAGGCACCAAGCCAGGAAAAAACAACAAAAGGGTCAGGGCCAAACATAAAACAACCTAAACATGATGCCCAACTCATGAAGATAAAGTACAGGCTGAGCTTACAGAAAGGAAAGAAAAGAAAAACAATAACCCTAATCATGAAACAGGGAGGAGCAACCGCCGCCAAGATCGAACTTCGTCACCAACCACGAGGGTTCGCTGTGAGATGAGCCACAACCACACGTGCACTCTATCAACAAAAATAGCAACCAAAACCCAAACAAAAACCTCAACAAAAGTGCTAGGCAAACACCAAGATCCAAACATCACCTTCCAGAACGACAAACATGGCCCCTGCAAAATAGAGCAGCACAGAGAGATGGGTATGTAATGGGGTGATGGGGACGAACCACACGGCACCCACTGAGACAACTCGCCGGAATTCGCCGGAAAGGCAAGTAAGGCATGAGGAATGCCCATTCAGATTTGGGGTTTGTGGAGCGAGAAGGTTGAAGAAGAGAGTGATAATGGAGGTGAGGTACTAAGGAGGAGAGAGAGAGATGAAGGTGTAGGCATAGAATCTAGGGTTTTAAATTGGGGGTTGTAGGAGAAAGGATTAGGAGATAAAAGAGAAAAGGTAAAGGGTAAAATAGCTCCCATAGAGGGGAGAAGAGCTCCCATGGAAGGGAAAAGAGCTCTCATTGAAAGGAGAGCAGTTGAGACAGAGCTCAGGGAATGAACAACACCCATTACGGGTGAAAAAACAGAGGAGAGAAGGAAGGGGTAGGAGGGAGAGAGACGTAGGAGCACCCATCTCCCTCATGGAAGCTTGCTGGTGTGTGAAGGAGAGAGAACATAGGTGTTCTTTCTTTGGCTGCTAGCTATTTGATTATAGTTAGATGACTAAATGATTTCCGATTTAGTTAATTTTTTACAATGATCATCTTTAAAGTGAGTCATAAAAAGTGGACGGTTCGAATTATAAAATTACTTGAAGTGAGGTAACATGTTGGGATTAAGATAGATTTAGAATTTGATTCCTTCAAATATAAGCAAAAGATTACTTACGGGCGAAAAATTCAAATATAAATTATTTATTTTAGATCCATACTCCAATGGAGCCGAGCAAAGAAATGGATCAAATTTGGGCTTGAGTATTTGGGCCAAGGACCCAAAATGCCAAAGTTTCTGGTCCAGACCCAAAATGCCAATTGGCAAATAGCTCTCTTCTTGGTCTCTCAATCTTCCTCAAGAAATAAGTCGGTCACTGGAGCAATAGGTAGAAGAAAGGGTTAGAGCTTTGTTTGGTGCGCAACTCATCCAGTCGAATCGATCGAATCCGGTTGAAGAAGATGTGGCACGAAGCGAGGAGGTCGGAGAGGAAGGTCCACGACATGATGGACGCCGCTCGAAAGCGAGCTCAACGACGTGCCGTTTTCCTGGCCAAGCGGCGCGGCGACCCCCAGCAGTCCATCCAGGTCGTCGGCTCCCGTTGCCGCCTGTACCGCGACGACGGCCTCTACCAGGCCACCGAGGACCAGCAAGGACTGTATGTCTCTCAGCTTCAATTTCATCCTAATTTGTTCACAGATAGAAATTTGCATATGCATATGAACGTGAACATAAACGATGTCGTTTTGTTCAAATTTTGTTTCTTTCAGGATTCCTTGGAATGGGAAACAGGACGTTTTAATTGACAGGTGAAAATTGCAGTTCGCTTCTCTATTTTTTTTTTTTTTTTTTTTTTGTGATAAAATGAAGAGCTCTAAAATGAATTAGCTTATTTAGTTTGCAAAGGATGGGGCTTGATTTTTCTATGTATGGGAATCGCAGATTTGATGGGCGTGCCCTTCTTGATTTTATTCGAGACTCAAAACACTTCCGAGCTCAGGAAAAGTCGGAAGAGGAGGAAGAATTAGAAGAGTTTGTTAATTTTGAGCGTTATCGGGATTTAATTAAGCATCGTCGTAGAGGATGTCGGTACTTTATTTTAATTTTTAATCATGTATTCCATTACATTAATTATATCAGCATCTTCATTGTAGATTATAGATTGTTTTTCTTTATCCAATATCCATTTCCTATTTGTTAAGACTATTATCTATGGAGAAACAATGAAATACAAAAGTTATCAATCTTTGGATTCCATATTAGATATGTTTGTTTTGGGGGGGTAAATGAATGGTAAACTATTTTCTAAGTCCATTATATTATTAATGCACGAGGGATTTTAATTTAAGATTGTCACAGTTTAAGCTTTGTACATAAACAGTTACGGATGACGAGGGTTTATTACACGTGAATCAAGAGATGGAGACCAAAGCTGCTGCTCCATTTGCACCTGAGAGGTTCGATTTTTTCTTTTACATTTTCACGGGTGTGGGTCTTTACATATGATGGACACTATAAACTCAGTTCCTTTGACTTGTTGTGACTTCATGTCTTATATTTTGATGCATATGTGGCAGGTCTCAGCTGCAACAAGCTTCTGCCAGTAAGGGTTCTTATTCCCAGGTGGGGTTTTCTTATGAAGGGGATGGAAAAGAGGAGACCCATTTTTCGGATGGTGATGATAACGATGAAGATGATGACGAAGATGATGATGAGGATGATTTCAACAGTGATGATAGCGGTGATGAAGGAATGGATAAAATAGCAAAAGAGTTTGGAATAAAAAGGTATGGTTGGCTTGTTTACATGGATAAGAAAGCTAAGGAGGAGGAGAAAAGGCAAAAGGAAGTGATCAAAGGTGATCCTGCAATTGTAAGTTCTCACAAGTGTGGGTTAAATGACCTTTCGATTCTAGTGTTTATCAATGCATAATTTTCATTTCCAAAATCTGTAGAGGAAGATGAGCCGCAAGGAAAGAAGGAAGGCTTCTCAGATAGATAGGGAGAGAGAAAGAGAAGCTGCAAGAATAACTGGAACTCGGGTGCTCCACCATGATCCATACCGGTAGAAAACTATAAATTTTTTTTTTTTTTTTTTTTCCAAACATAAATATTTGACTATTGCTCCTGGTGCTAGGTGGTTGAGTTTAGCATTCCATAGCACTTATGATAGTATTGCACCCTATTTATGTATGCAGTGAAACCAGACGAAGTCCAACATATGAAGCTTATCCTCGTTCAAGGAGGTACAATCTGTTTATCATTGCTATGGACATTCTTATCTTTCTACAAAAGGAACTTGGTAGATGTCTTTTATTGTTACTTGTGTGTGCAGATCAAGATCTCGATCTTACTCACCATCATACTCAAGGCGTTATCCTCGTGGGCGACACTCAGATGATGGTCATCGAAGCAAACCAACGACTTCTAAGATTGAATATATTACTGAATTTGGGGGCTCCGGGGACAAGGATGAATCAAAGCGTGAAGGATTTTCTCCACCTCCATCTCCTCCCTCACGGGATGATGTGTTAAACCGGTCGGAGCACTCGACCTTTAATTCTTGCAAAAGATTCATTGGACAGTCTTTACTCTGCTGCAGCTTTTCCCCCATTTTGTTACCTGCGGCAAAATTTTGTGGTTTAGAATAGATCAGGCTTAGGGAAATCTCTAAGTGCCAAGAGGAAGAGGGATGGAGGCTTCCTTTCTGAAGCTCATTGTTTCCCTGAAATTGATCTTCTATAAACACTTCTGACATACACAAAACAAAACTATTGAAATTGGTATCCCTAATGCTTCTGCTTTCCTGCAGGCCTTCAACTGGTTTCATACTTGAGGCTCTGCATGTTGATCCTGCATCAGGTGCATCCCTTGACAAGGATAAGGGCACCAAGGTGGTGAAACCATCACCAAGGTATCTCATGGAGCCTGGATCATAAGATCTATTTTTTTCTTCGTGTTTTAGGTTTTCCAAAACTAATGTAATTGATGTCTGTCTAGATTGGAGGGCTTATTAATTATTTTTCCTATTTTTGTCCTCTAACCTTTGTCTCCTGAGTTCTTCTATATCCTTGTAACTATATATTTCCCACTTTTGTAAGTTTATTTGTTTCCTTTTTATGCAGCACATCTTCAGCATTAGCGAAGTTAACTAAGACAAGTGCTTCTGTTGGGCCATTGAAGCAGCAACCAGTGGAGAAGAAAGAAACTCCTCAAGAACGACTTAAAAGGATTATGAGCAAGCAACTGAACAAACAAAGTATGCTCTTCAACTTATGAATTTGAGAAGTTAAACGGCTAATTGTCTTAAAATTTGTAATCATCAGTTGGAAAGAGTAATCCTGTCTACTTTTTGGCTCATTATATCATGATGTTTACCTTGGAGTAGGTGATGGTAGAGAAGGGTCCTGTGGTACTTTTGTGTTGCATGTTTATATAATATGATTTTGGTATTAATTGCCTTTTCCAGTTAAGAAAGATACTGCTGCTGAAATGGCTAAAAAACGAGAACAGGAGCGCCAGAGGCTGGAAAAACTTGCAGAAACAAGCCGATTAAGTCGATCTAGACGTCGTAGTCGTAGCAGGAGCTACAGCCATTCTCCTCCAAGGTGGTTGAATTTTCATTTTACATGATCGATCCGGGTTGCAACTTTGAATTTAGGGGTGGGAATTGTGTTTGGTTGTGTCATTTCGAGTTCGTTTTAAGTGTCAAAAAACTTTGAATCTACCCAACATGTTGTGTTTGCATATCCTGTAAATAAACTTAAGACTTTAACCTTATTATCTATAAACTAAACCCATCACTCATATATCCCCATAAAATGGAAACACCCTCGATCCAAATGCTAGATACTGTTTTTAGCAACGAGTTAGAGTTCGTGATATTACAATTAATTTATTTTAATGTTTACAAAGAGGCATTGTGTAATTTTGTCCTCTTGTATGTGATTGTGGAAAATGTGTTTACTGCAGAAGATCCCGACACAGTAGAAGTCCAAGTAGAAGCCGGAGTTCCCGAAGATATTATTCTCGATCTCGGAGCCGTTCTCGTTCCCGATCTCGCTCTCGGTCCGGTACCCGTGCTCGTTCACGCACTTACTCCCGCTCACCAAGGTGATCACACTGTTTTCCTTTCCCTTTTGTTGCTTGACGCTTTTCATGTGCCCTATTCATGCTCTTGGATACTGATTCAGAGAGCTGGCATTACAGGGTAAGAAGCCGATCAAGATACTGATGGATGTTGGATTCAGAAAAGTGATAAAGAGTGCTTCATATACAGTGGCGGAACATAGAAGGGACTAAAGAGCATGGCCGCTGCAAACTTTTGAAAAAAAAGAAAATCATTTTAAGTTGTAGAATCCAATGTGTTGAGCATGTGTGTACTTTTTTTTGGTGAGAAACATTTGTGTACTTGACTTTATCGTTATGAGTAATACAATTTTTTTTTTTGTATGTAATTGATTAATATTGCTCTTTAAAAAAAAAATTAATAAATAACCCAATTCGTAAGATAGAAGTTTTTAGGAACTAAACCGAACCTTAAATGGAATATTTTGGGTTATACCTTGAGTACTTGGGAGAAGGTATCTACCTATCATAGGGTTCCCAGAGCGAAGTCTCAACTCTCAAGGACATGGGGTTGTTTCCATCATCTGTCGAAACATTTATAGAATGGCATCCCTTCAAATTTTTGTTTTATTCAAATGGTCATTAAATCCGGAGAGATGTTATCTTTTAATTGGGTGTTTTGCCACTTAGTATTGCAATGCGGCAGAAACAGTCCAACACAAGTTTTTATCTATCTTATAAGCCTTGATATCAAAAGGGAAAAAACAAGCATCAAAATGATGAGTTCAAGTATAATCATTTTGTTTGCTTCCACTTGTACATGGGAATTGGTATCATCGACTTAAGACAAGATTTTAGGCTGTTGAAGACTTTCATGGAAGAAGCCTTTTGTAACTAACAAAATGATGAATTCTGTCATAATCATTTCTGTTTTCATGTTGGTTCCTTCCGAAACAAAATAAGTTTCAGTTCTGATAAGAATCTCGAATCTGCAAGATCTGTTCCACCAGAAGTGTGAGCAAACCAAACTAGTCCAGGCTGGTGTTTGTCGAATACACTACCCAACTTTACATCAATGGGCTTAGGTCAAGAAGCCATCAGCCCATCCTAAAGCATTATTGTTGGACAAGTAACTCAGCTACAATACCATCTCTTCATTAGTTTTTTTGTTTTTTTTGTTCTTATGACGCATTCCCCTATCGAGTAGGATAAATGGAATTATTCACAAATGACACATATCATATAAACTTAGGTATTTTTATACCGTTAGTGTTCAAATCTAGAACATTTGAGTTCACATCTCCTTCTATGCTCTCTTTCTTAGGATTACTTAGAACAAAAAAACATGTATTTATAGACTTAATCACTTTATTAACCATTAAGGACCTTTGAATAACTTGCATACCCATATAAAGGTTAGTGGGGTCTATATATCGTCATTGTGCAACCAATTTTCCTCATTAATTTGTCATAACAACTCAGTTTATTAATTCATATCTTTTCTAAAATAATACAATGTGCTCAATAAAATGCATCAAAGAGATTGGAATAGGCGGCCCACAAAGAAAAATTTCTAAATCCGTCAACCTTGGACATACAAGAATCGATGGACTTGAGGTGACCCAAAATCTCCGTCAACGCATCTTCAACCTTGGACAAGCGAGCTTCCATTTTTGCAGCACGAGTAGACGCTCTGGTCATGAAAGAGAAGGGAAGCAAGAACCGAGCACTGGTCTGATACCAATGATAGAACCTTGTTCAACCTTTACCCAATCAAGAAGAACACTGGAATCTTTTATTAAGAACAGAGGAACCTTATACAATTCACGCCTCACCTTTACAACAGAAAACAGCTTATATGCTGGTAGCTAAACCACTTATCTCAACAACCCCACTAATCTAACTAATTGCCACACTTCAACTAATTACAATTTGACAAGTGGCACAATTGAACCACCAAAACAATCCATTAAAAGTGACCTGGATGATGACTTGACTGTAAAAGTCAGCATCCTAACACGTGGCTGCTCCAAGTCAAATTGCCATTTGGCAAGAGGAGTTGATGAAGATGGAGATGTTAATGTGATGGGAACAAAAAAAAAAAAAGAGAGGAAAGTAAGATGGATGAGGATGAAGGCTTAGGCAAGTTGCTATAGGGTATAGATGCATCCAGCATCTTCCTTTATGGGGTGAGGGGGGCCTTTAATCGTTTGCTTCTCTTTTGTATCCCGTGAGGCACACGAGAGTTGAGTTGTTCTGGGTTTCTTTGTGTTTTTGAAGAGTTGCCATCAAAAGCTTCACTTCAAAACTTGCCTTTATTCCATCCATATCACACGCACGTCTTCCCATCTCTCACTGAAAGTGACATATATGCCTTAGCTATCTCTCTAACCCTTCTAACCTCATTTTCACACCAACTTTAGTTACCTTTTTCTTTCTTCAACTTCTTCTTTTTTATCACACACCATGATCGATCACCTTTGCTTATACCTGCCTAGCTACTTGATTCCAAGAGAGAAAGTTGTCATATAAAAATGGAAGAATTCTTACCACCACACGAGGGGCCTCAAATCTAATCATGATAATTAAACTCCATCTCTTTTAAGTTTTGTAATGGAATTATGTTAATTTGACGTGCGACTAGTAATTTCATTCAAAACCCCACCACCACTCACGTCTTAGAGAGATAGATGTAGCTAGGGTAGCAATTTGCTTTTATGGTGATGGATTACAAAATTTAATAAATCAATTAGCCATGTGTTTGGGTAGTTAGTGGCCTTATTCCCTCATTTTTTAAATACTTGGCCGAAAGATGCTTTACACAATATGTATTTGGTAAACATATAAATATTTCTTATCAAGATTTGTTTAAAATGTTATGCTGTCAAAATATTAATCCGAATTACTGATAAAATGAATTATTATTTAAATATGTAGTATAAATCGACAATCCAATAATATATAATATAAGATATTGAATTGTCTGACAAAAAAAATAAATTTTATTTTCTTTGATACAAAAGAGGCCAAAAGAAAGAGAATTCAGATTCTAAAGTGTGGGAATGGAGCTACAAATAGACTTCATCTTTAGTTTGCCCTATGGATTCGAAACTACTATCCTCTAGTACAACTTTTAGCAAAAGAGCCGACAACAATGGATCGTCTCTTTTAGCCTTCTTTATTTGTCAATTATAATATGTTCAAGCCTTTTGCACTTGTACCTAAAACGAAGAAATGAATCCCATTTCATTTCTATTGTCCCTCTTAAATCCCACCTGCACTAGGCTTTAATATGATCCATATTCTAGGCAAAGACAATTATTGTTAGATTGTTTCAACTTAACTATAAAATATGTTTGAAAGGTAAGGGAAGCACATGGGATGGTGTATCTCTCTTAGATCAAATAAAGTTTATTAATTAGATTAATTAAATCTACAATCCAAGAGTGTATAAAATAAGATTATTACTAGGTTAGGTTCTGCCCTACAAAATGATTTTATTCTTCTAAGCATGCATTCCTATCTGATAATCGCCTTGATATTATATTATCATCCTAATCACCATGAACCATTGGAAATCCTCTTCCTTTCATTCTATCCCAGTCATCTTTGAATCTTAGTTAAAATATATATATATATATATATATATATATATATGGTCCTCAAATTGCCCTCCCCTCATCTAGCCTTCATCTCCAACATCATAGTGACATCACTCTGTTTTAATTAATGCACATATGTATATGTGTGTCAGTGTGTGTGTGGTATGCATAAAATTGAATAAATATGAGGATGCTTGTGAAACTAGGCAAGCAGAGCCAGATTTTTTTTTTTTTTTTTTTTTTCTGTTGATTGAAATGCATTTCATTAATTTCATTAATAGAAATTAAGGGGATTACAATCTGCCTGTACTTTGAGACTCAAGCCAAGTAGGAAAGCAGAGCCAGACTGAAGTCAACATTGCTTACTTTGATAATTTGGTTAATATCGTGTAAATTGTGGCATTGACACTTTTGGGTTTCATGTAATTTCCACTTAGCTAGCTTTATGATCAATTTGTTACTTATATTAAGTTTAGCCATATAAAAAAAATACGAAACTAAAAGAATATGAGAAAGAAGAAACATTATTAATTACTGGGATTCCCTAGATGGGACCAAGCATCAATGCCATGCATTCATGTCCCACTAAAAACTAGAAAACGGCCATAACTAGAATTAAGGAAACTAGAGAATTACTCCCAAGCTTTCAAGTTGTCCTCAGTCAGTTTTAAGTCTTTGTTGAGAAATAGTCTCCACGTAGAGGCTCTGGCCTTCTAGTTAATTCAAGGTTCAACCCTACAGATTTCTACCTTGAGGCTCATATCATATCCTTCAAATCCCCAAGCAAAGGGATTTTGATGATGACTTTCATCTTACCCTTAGGAGAGGGATCCACGTCAAACTTAACAACCTAGCTAGGTTTAATATGGGTAATGAAAACTCAGTCTACTCATTCAGGTATGGAGTTTTATCTCAAAATGTCTTGATACAACTTAGAGAAAAATCTTATTTAATATATCTAATAATAAATAATCACTTATCTGATATGTAATAGTTGTATATAGTCCATAATTCTTCATAGGATACACTTTTTACGTACCTAAAAAAGGCCATAATCAAAGTGAAATATTTAAAAATCCTGGCTAGAAATATTCTTTTGGCATATTGTAAATCCTAATTTTTTATTAGGTTAACTTTCAACTGAGTATGTGATCCAAATTTATGGTTTATTAAAAAAACATTACCTATACATGTACGACCACATATCAAATGGTCCTGTTGATAAAAAGTGATGCATTAATTTGTAATAGAGACAAAACATCGTTATTATTTGTTTTGTTAATAATTCAAAAATTTCATCGTCCACCCATATCCATCAAAAGTATTTTTCGCAAGCCTTTTGATCGTGCAAATGTATTTATATTGAAACTAACATTTCATAAGAAGTAAGGACACCCATATGTTTGTATTCAAGCATGATGGACAAAGCAAGAGATTGATAGCTTGACTAATCAATGTTTAAGGGAACATAATGTGGGATTGAGGAAGACAAGTAAGCAATGTACGTTGCCCGCTACATCCACTCAGTTGATTAATTGTCCATTAGAAATTGTTGGTCCAATATGGACCCTCACCATGCCTTCTATTCTACATACAAGACAATGGTATCTTCCAATGACTTGTGTGCAAAGTGGCATCTTATATCCACATTCACTTAACCATTGAAGACAATTGCTTATAGATCTTGCATGGCTTCTCATATGGTTGGTGACCATGCTATATGGTCCATGCACGACCCCTCAAAAGCCCTACAAATCTAATCCAGCCTTTGTATTAATTTCATATATAAGTTAAGAGGCCATGCTACTTGGTCCATATATCCCAACTCCCACAAATCTTAAGCCAATACCTTGTTGCCTTTATCACTTTTTTTTTTTATTTCCACTGAGATTCTTTTTTTTCAAAGATTTTTATATTATATATACACACACAATATTACACATAGATCCTTGTTTGTCAAAAGATTTTAATATTATATATACACACATAGAATTTCTCGGCTTTCAATTAAATGCACAAAAATTTTACAAATTTGTAGACCAAATTAACTGAAATTCTTATTGTATATATAACTTGAAGCGACTTCAATTGTGAACTAAAGCCTATTTAGTTGATTTGAAGGAATTTTAATTGTGAAATTTAGGAATGAGATCAAATCTGAAATCCATTCAAGCTAATCAAAGTTTCGGTTAAAAACCTTAAAACTCTTTCAGCCAAACCGAAGGGGCCGGTATGTGGGTTTGATAGATCCGTTGATTTGCAAAATTTGTGAGCCGCTTAAGAGAATTTTCTTGTATATATATTAATTTAGTAGATTTGAATGAGTTGCCTAATAACTTGGCATGCCATGTGGCCCATGCAAGATGTCAGAGTCTCACATATTACTATGAGTGGTGCTGAAGTTACTTCCAAACTAAGATCTCCTGCAATATAAATTATATAATAGGATTAAAGTGTTAATTAAGCTCTTAATTAAAGTCTATTGCACCATGAAACCGTTGACCATTACATTCATATTTAACTGACTAAATTAATGATTATATAAACATAAACAAAATATTCAAATTAAACTCATATTTATGGCAAAAAAAAAAAAATTAAACTCATATTTTGTTTATTGATGAAACGAAATTCAAGGCCAACCTCACATGTTCTGATCAATGTTCAAGTGAATTAATTAATCTCCCCAAGCAACCGTAGCCTCCTCCTGATACAAGTAGCCGTTCATTTTACTTATTTAATAATTGACTTAAAATTGATTATATTGTAAATATTGTTTAGGGGACATATCTGGGTTTCCATCACGTGCCCAACTAGCTGTTGCTCATATCAATCAGAAGAGGAGAGTTAATTAGATTCAAAACCTTACCTATGAAGTAAAACAAGTGATAGTATACGTGATACAGCCAGAAATTATTGCATACAATTGTTGTTTATAACTTTTCTCCCATAAAACCAATTATGTAATTTGTTGAAAGTGAGAGAATGATTGTATGCACTTGTGAGTTTAATATATATTGTTAACTCATTCTCTTATAATTTAATTGTTTAGGATTTAGCGGTTCTCTAAAATACTATCTGAACTTTGGTTATAATCTCGTTGTTTCTCCGGTCTCCACATACATGCAAGATGAAACATGAGGCTACGCTTGAGGAATGATATAGCAATTGAACTAAAAGCTCACACTTAAATAGGGTTTTTTGAATGAGAGACATACTTTGGTCAAACTAAATAAAACAAATACAGATTGTATTCATCCCAATATTAGTCCTATTCCTATAATTTATTGAAAAGGAACAAAATTTTTCTGGTCATTCTTAGATGCCAATCAAGTATTACAAAACTGAAGCATGAATATTCACATTTCCTTCTAGCAAATTAACATGTGTCGAATATATAAACAACAATATATTAAAATCCTTAATTAAGATATAGGAGCATCTGAGCATGTAAATAATCCAATACTTCTTTTTTGTTTTTAGCCAGAATGTAAATCTATTGTTGGAAAAACCAAAAACCAGACACTTTCGAATTTGAGATGCCGGCCGTAGCCTGCTTAATTAATTCCCAGGAAGGGAATCAGACCCTGTTTGACTTTTCTCAATTCAGACTGACTTTCTTACTTGTACTGCAATTTGATTCCCTTTTTTGACAAAAATTACTTTGATTCCATTTCTAGACACTTTTGTAACCCATATCTCATATGATCCCATCTTACAAGAGTTTGTCATCTGTTATTAATCCTAACTGATGTGGTAAATAACATGTCAATTTTTTACTTTGTTGTAAATAAATGAGATGTAAAGTGGGCCCATAAATGAGCAAATGACAAACTCTCACATTAGGTTGGAATACAAGGTGGTAAAATTACTCTTATCTGTTAGTATATTTTGTTAAACTCTCATTTCAATAGTTTTAATTAATTAGGTAAAGTTATGTCTGAATTTACAATCTTAATAGTTATGCAACTGGTTCCAATTTTTTCCCTCATGAACTATTTATAATATTTGGGAATGTCGTTCTAACTTTCATTATAGCTAGGGATGAGAATGAATGATTCATACTTGATAGAGTAATAGAAATCAGAATTTATTTAGTTTTTTAATAAATACTCTTATCTCTTTTTCTTTTCTTTTTTAAGAATAATACTCTTATCTATTGTATACATGAATATATACAAAAATGGCATGGTATTCTGAATTTATAATAGAATAATTTAGTCATACAGATTCACACCAGATACATTAGGGATTATTAGGGATGAGAATAACAAACCCAAAGGAACTCATCATGGGTTTCATATTCCCGCTACATAAATATCTCATCTTCATGTAAAAAGTCGGTAAAACTTTTTTAAAAGTATGTATATCAAATATAAGAGTGGAATCTCGTACTCATTCTTGAGAAACAAACGAAGTAAGTCAAAGAAAATAATAATAATAATGACAAATCCAAAGAGACTTATGGGTTTCATATTTTCTCATTTTGTGGGTATTCTATTTTCATATAAAAAGTAACTCATCATACTTACAGTGTGCTTGTCCAAAATGAGAATGAAATCTCATTTCCAAACCCCATTTTTACCAAAAAAAAAAAAAATGCTACCTTAATTCTGATTGGTCACATATTTTGTCAGTTAAAGAATACAAAAGCTTTCCCAACGTTACATAAATTCAATTTTTATTTCATTGGAAATGGTCGATCTGATAATATAACATTTTTTTTGTTGGAGAAAAACCTACGCAACTCCTTCGAGAAAAATCTGGTGATCTGTGAATGATATTCCACAAGGAAACCATTAAAGACTGAGAGAGATGTAATTTTGATACATTACCAAAAATGATAAGGAGAGACATTTATGGGAGGTGACTGGGCTACTGTCTGTGAAAGGCAATGAATGAGAAAACTATGCTCTCACCTTTTTTTTTCTTTTTTTTTTTGGGTCTGGTAAATAAAATTCCATGGTCTAACCTAGGAACATTTCTTGCTGGTCTTATTATTCTGATGACCAATGATTAGCTGATTAATATTTTTCCTAACAAAATTGGCTTGTTTTCCAAAATAAAATACTTCAAAAGCAATTAACGTCTAGTGTACAGCAATATGGTGGTATGATTATGATGATTGTAATTGTATATATGCTTCCCTTTATCTCTGCTGTCAAACCAAATTCATAATTGTTTATGGGCCACATATTCATCATTTTTATAGCATAACCAAGAAAGCATTAAGTTTTTTGTTTTTGTTTCTGGTTAAAACAGTAATTAGCACAAAAGCTTGTTTCATAATTAGGACAAGGAATTTTTAGCACTAAAATCCCATTAGAAAGGTGATAATCTCCCAACCCAACACAATCAAGTCCAAATAGCACACTTTTTACCTTTTAACGGTTACTCAAAATGACAGAAAAAAATGGTCCATGATTTTTATTCAAGTGACATAAGTGAAGGAGGATAAAAGATAGATTCTAGGTTTGATTCTCTCTGTAACAAAATGTTCTAAAAAGAATAATATTTTCTTATTATACAACCTGAATTTTATTTTGAAATACCAATACATCATTAGGTGTCATTTTAATTTTGTAATAAATAAATTAAAAAAATGATAGATTCAATTCTTTTAGTTTGAGTATTTTTATAAGACATAAATGTCATTTTGCTTCCTAGATTATTGCACTTGTATTAGTTTGTTCGTCACTTCTAATTTGACAAATTAATGTACGTAACTTTTCAATATTGTCATTTGAGGTAATTTAGTAAATTTGCTCGCTTTCCATCCAAAGCTCTATCTACACAAAGTCAAATGCCCATAACGAAGGGTCCTTATTGAGGGAAAAATGGTAATCACGTGCCCATCATTTGTATCAATTTACCAAGCAAATAAATTTTTTAAAGTGAAAGTTTGGGAAGCAAACTGATACAAGTGCAATAGTCTGAAAAGTAAAATAACACTTATCTCTTTTTTTAATTAGATCATTACCGTATCAATTTTTCCTATTAAATTTTTGTAGTTTAGTTTGTTTTTTAATTAAGATTAAAATAAAAAATTTGTCAATTTGTTAGACAAAAATATTTTAAATAATTAGTTTGAACAATAAATAAGTGAATTACCCTGTCTAATAAATTGACGAATTTTCCAACTTTTTTTTTAACTGCAAACGAAACTAATTTACAGAGATTTAATTAAAAATTTGAAATTACAAAGACCGAATTGTAATCGGTGAGTTTTGGAACAAATTAATACATTTGTCTAAAAACAAAATAATACATTTTAGAGTTAGTCATTATCAGAAAAACATGAGGGGCAATTAAGTAGAAAGTAGCTAGCAGGCTACTGGCTAGTACCTAAAGAATAGAAAAAAATAAAAATAAAAAAAGAAGACCAAAATCTGAGTGGGGTCCACTGAAGAAGTTGCTATAAGTACCCAGAGGCTTGCATTCCACACCGAACCAGAAAAGCACTCCTACTCTGCACTCTCCAGTCTCTCCCCATCCCTACACTTTTTCCCATTTTCACTGATCACTCAGACCAAATCACAAACACATCATCTACGATCTGGAAAAGCAGCTTCAGAACACCAGAAAGGAGACCAATTTCATTTACTTTTTTACCCTTCAACCCACAATGGTCGACGTCGACCGGAGAATGACCGGTCTCAACCCGGCCCACGTGGCGGGCCTCCGCCGCCTCTCGGCCCGAGCAGCGGCCGGTCCAGCAACTCCCTCATCTGCCACAAAAACCACCCTTCCCGTACGGAACGGCCTTCTCTCATTCTCTTCTTTGGCAGAGAAGCTCATAGCCCATCTTAGAAATTCGGGTGTCCACGTCCAACCAGGTCTATCCGACGCCGAGTTCGCCCGAGCCGAGGCCGAGTTCGGCTTCGCATTCCCTCCTGACCTTAAAGCCGTTCTCTCAGCCGGGTTACCCGTCGGACCCGGCTTCCCGGACTGGCGCGCCGCCGGTGCTCGCCTCCATCTCAAGGCTTCGCTTGACCTCCCAATTGCCGCGATTTCGTTCCAAATTGCCCGGAATACACTCTGGTCCAAGTCCTGGGGTCTGAGACCGTCCGACCCGGAAAAGGCCTTGCGGGTCGCCCGGAACGCTTTGAAAAGAGCCCCGCTTCTGATACCCATCTTCAACCATTGCTACATTCCTTGCAACCCATGTCTGGCTGGAAACCCCATCTTCTTCGTCGACGAGAATCGGATCTTCTGTTGCGGGTTGGATCTATCCGATTTCTTCGAGCGCGAATCCCTTTTCCGGAAATCCGACTCCGACCCGTATATTCTCAAGAAGCAGAGATCCGTGAGCGAAAAATCAGCCGGGTCGTCGTCGAATTTCTCGCGGCGGAGCCTGGACACTGGTCTTGGGTCCGGAGCCAGGACTCCGAGATGGGTTGAGTTCTGGAGCGACGCTGCCGTGGATCGCCGCCGGAGGATCTCTTCGTCGTCATCGTCCTCGTCGCCGGAAAGGTTCTTCGAGATACCGAGGTCCGAAATCCCTAAATGGGTGGACGAGTACATTGATCAAATCGGGTCGGCTTTGAGAATTGGCGGGTGGAGCGACTCGGACATATCCGAGATCGTTTCGGTTTCGGCCTCCGGGTTTTTCGAGGGAGAGATGGTCATGTTGGACAACCAAGCCGTCCTCGATGCTCTGCTTCTGAAAGCGGACCGGTTCTCGGACTCACTCCGAAAAGCCGGGTGGAGCTCCGAGGAAGTGTCGGACGCTCTGGGTTTTAATTTTCGACCGGAGAAGGAGAAGAAACCGGCCAAGAAGCTGTCTCCGGAGCTCGTGGAGAGAATAGGGAAACTCGCTGAATCGGTTTCCCGGTAATTCTGTTTTTTTTTTCTATTTTTTTTTATTTTGAAAACGGAAGGGTCTGGACCTCGGGTATCGGGTCTCTCCATTCGGGTTAAAATTGGAATACGTGGGGGGACGCGTTGTACTATGAAACAAAGCGTATAAGTAAAAACACGATGAAAGAGTTCAAATTACAAGAAATATAAATATTAATAATTAATAATTACCTTTATTTTTTAATATTACAGGGTTTAGTATTATTTTTGTAATTATGTTGCTGGCTTAATTATGTGGTTACAGCTCACATCTGTGGTTTTTAGTTGTAAAAAACAAAATATTATTTATTATTATTATTGATTTTTAGGTGCAAATGGCTCCGGTTTCTAAATTGTAGTGCACGTGTGGATCTTTTTCTTTTTTTCTCTGGCAACAAAAATACGTTATTGGAATTCGGGCTCCAATGCGGTGCGCTGTGGAGGCTGGCCGCGTGGGACAGCATGATATGATTATGGATTCCCATAGATTCCAGGCAGCTTTGGTAAAACGACACCGTCTCAGACGGTGAGGTGTAGGAAATAGCTTTTTTCTTATTTTCCTGGAAGTGATGAGTTTTTCCGGGAAAATTTGGGTTAAAGTGGGATTGATTGCGATGAGACTGGGAGTCTGGCAAGTGAAGGCAAGTGTCTGAAAAATAACTCCTTTTGAGAAACCCATTTGTTGATAGGGATAGGGATAGGGATAGGGTTATTAAATTTTGGGGTTTTTCTTGAAATTTGGGAAAAAGATTATAGTGCTTGGAGAATGGAGACTGAATGAACCTCACCTGACACACAAACCTTTCTCGCTGCTATGCTTTAAAGAAACACAACAACGAGGTGTGTGCTTGTGGAAGCTTTGGCTACCCAAATTGAGTTTTGTGCATTATCATTCTGTTACATTTTACTGTCAGAAGTATACTCATTACACGATGGAATTTCATTTAATCAATTATGAGGTAATTATATTTACACCTTCTAAACCCTAATAATTACCTCATAATTATATTATGAGGTAATTATATTTACCCTAAACCCTAAATTATATTTACACCTTCTAAAATTTATCATTTTTTCACATACATTTTTTTAGATTTTAATAATTACACATACACTTCTTGAAATTTCAAAACAGTTGCATATAACCTCCTATATGAGATGAAAAATGATGATAAATTATACAAAGAAACATATTAAGGGGTGAAATAACCTAATAAGATTACTCAAGGTGTATGGTCCAACCTCAATACAAATATTTTCTTTTTTGTTTATTTATTTTTTTTTCTTGTAGGGGATTATATGTAATAATTTTGAAACCTTAGGAGGTGTAAGTATAATTAACTCAATCAACTATTCGAATAGAGGATAAGATAACATAAGGTATCAAATTATCTGATAAATAAAAAAATTTATACTATAATAAGTTGGGAGATGCTATTTACTTTCACCTTTCTATATTCTTTTTAACCTTATCATTTATTATTTTTATCATGAAACCATTCATTTAATAAATCACCTTTTAAAAATTATCTTTAGAAAAAAATCAACAAAATTAATAAAAATACAACCTTTACCGTATCTCAAGCTTACTTACTAAGCAAATGGGCTCAAAAGCAACAAACTAAGAACTTGTGCTAGAGCTGTTGCGCTAACACACATGCTGAAATGGAGCTAGGATACTAGTATTTTTTATCAAAGTAAATAAATGATGAATCAAATTATTATTAAAATTATTTATTTATTTGATTATAATTATATAATCAAATAATTTATAATTTAATAAATTTTTTAAAAAAATAATCTTTAAAGAATGAATTAAAAAATAAACAATTTTGATCATAAAACTACACTGCTAAATGAGAAGAATATAAATAAAATAAAAAAAGTCGAAAAAGAAGATAGAAATGAAAACATGGATTGCATTTCTCTAATAAGTTTGGGCATGATTGGAAGGTAATGGGAATGGGGACATGTGATGTGGGGTTGGTGTACGAGATGGGAAGGTGATGACTTTAGGTGAGGTGAAACTTGAAAGAGCAAAGAAGTTTAGGGCTTTCACACTTTCTTTTCTCTATGAGACTGTCCATATATATCCACCAATTTGTTTCAAGTTTGAAGTAGATTTCTTGGAGGGTGGGGTTGGTTTTTTTTTGTCTTTGATTGGATAATTCGTTTGTTTGCTTTCTTTTTGGCTAATTTGTTTGGTTTGTCAACAGTACCCATCTTGTATATACATCTGGGGAACATATAATGCTCGTCCACATGTGGTGGAGCGTGGTGAGAGGGTACGGATATAAGGACTGTTTGGACCATCTAATTAATACATATTCAAATTTCAAATTAGATGGGGAGCATATAGTTCGGACTTCGGATAGCAGACCCAGTAATTTGGATTATTAATGGCTTTTGCTTTCAAATAAAGTTGGCTATTAACTATTAAGTACTAGTACAACTATTTTCTATGTGACTGTACCTAGTTGATAAGAGCTTGGTACCAAAAACCCTTGAATGGCGCATTTGTAGAAACCTCTCCGATATGCTTGCAAATTGCAATTTATTAATTGAACTTAAATTGGTGACCCTCAATGTCAGACAATTATATGCAATGCATTCAACATTTCAACTGATGAAGCAACACTTAGCCCGATCGATCGGTGGTCCCTCTTTGACCCACCACATCCCATCGTACAAATGCAATAAGGAAAACCCAGTAGATTAAATGTTCACTTTGCACCTCGCAATTGATGTAAGGGATGAATTAAGATCATTCATGTATCTGCCCAAATAATTGAGTGTTCTGTTGTCATTTATCAACAAAAGAAACATGCATATGCATGCACTACTTGTGTTGTGTTGTTGTGTCACACCTAAACCAAAGAAAGATAAACTTGCACTTATGTTAGGCTTTGGATGCCACCTAGCTTTCTCTGCAGGTTGTGATTGTCTATTAATTTGGATCAAGTATGATAGAAATCCATGTCATGGATTTTAAGTCTCTTAATTATTGGCTTATTGCTAATTAGGGCCTTCCAAATTAACAAAAACAGGCAATAATGAAAGGGGACCAAAAAGAGCATAATAAAGTAGCATGAAAATAAAGCCATTCCTATATGACACATGCAAATGAAGGGTAGCCAAGTAGGAAAGCAGTACACACTCAATAAATGTTTCCAACGGTCACTGCCACCACCACCTGAACCGACCGTTGCTCCCATCACGTGCCACCGCACCGCCTCATTGACCCTCATCACATGCCACTCTCTGCCCTCTCTCTCTCTCTCTCTCTCTCTCTCTCTCTCTCTCTCTCTCTCTCTCTCTCTCTCTCTCTCTCTCTCTCTCTCTCTCGTATAATTTGTAGCCAACCATTTCAATATATCGGAAAAATTACACTTATGTCCCTTTAACTTTGGGGAATGCCCCATTTTGCCCCTAGAAATAATAAAAGGTATAGCTCACATTATCATGAATTTGTTGCAATATACGTCTTCCATTCAACTCCGGACGTCCCTTGTTATAGGATTTTGGACAAAGGTTATGGAAATTACAACAAATTTTCATAATTTAAGAGGCAATGTGAGTTAACTTTTCATTTCTAAGAGTGAAAGCGAAACACTCCAAAATTGAAGAGGGTAGGTGTATAGTGTGTGTGTGTATATATATCTGAAGAGGGATCTATTGGATAATAAGTATAAGAAATTGTGTTGTTCGGGTCACCACATAGTGTATCTAATCATCATAACTGTTTAATTTATAAACTCTAATTTAATAAGCATCCCTACAAAGAATTAGTAAAATTAGAACCTGTTTCACTATTTGATTTTCATTTTCGATAGTTTATTGGAAATATTGAGCTCGTCTATTTATTTAGTCACAATTAGATAGTTAAATGATTTTTGAGGTTGATTTTTTTGTAAGAATAATCCTTAAATAAGAGCCTAATAAATGAACAATTCGAATTATTAAATTACATTGAGGGTTAAACCTTTTCTTTTAACTCATAAAAAAAAAATTCTTCTATGTAAGTTTCTCCACATATATATGTATCCATATATTCTAGATGTTGGATGGGCCCTCAGTGGACTTAATATCGGGTATGGGCCGAGCTTGTTTTGTCTGAAGCTTGAACTTTGAAGATGAGCCAAGTCTATTTGTTTAACATAAACATAGTCATAGAGTAGGAACTAGGAACAATGTAGGACATGGATGGCTAAATGTATATATGGTAAGTGGTAAATGAGAAAGAGCTAGATCGAATTGATAAAAATGGATGGAAATTGGTTACATGCATGTCTGGTTGAGAGGGGTGTGGTGGTGGCCTCTATTGTTTAGGGTTGTCAATATGTCATACAAAGGGAGACAATAGCACTTGGTTTGGCATTTAATGTGCATTGGATGAAGGCTCAAGTTAGCTAGCTCAGGAAGTTGTCAACAAAACTTGCATGGGATGGCTACCACATGCACCTTCATTTATGCATGTTGAGTGTGTTGACATCAATGAGGAAGAGGAGGGAGATGTCTTGGACTGTTGTGCCATTTTTTGCTGCCACACTCTATTGGGTTTGCTGCATTATTGTGGGGTCACCTCTAAGACTCTCACTAGCTTGTCACATTTTCAATGCCTTCATGTGTGCACGGTCTGCTGGTCTCTGTGGAGCTCATCTGTCAATTGCAATCTTCAACTTTGATTGATGGTACCAAAACTGAAAATGGATGCATCAATCATAGTCATATATAGGTCCTGTGTAAGATGATTGCAGTGTGCCGGCCTCTTTCTCTTTCTCTTCCTCACTACCAATTAAAACAAAATACTCATCTGTTTCTTGTTTTTCATTTGTTTGGTGTTTTTGATAGAGAGAAATTTGTTTGCTTGTTTGTTTATAATCGTGACGGGTCTTGGTGACAAATATCAAAAACAAAAAAATTAAAGACAGAAAGATATAACTCTATTTGTTAGTTGTTTATCTCATGATGGATGCCTTTTCTTTGTTTTTGTTTTTTTTTTTAAATAACATTAAACCCACAATCCTTCTCTTGACAAGGAGAGATAAATCACTAAACTAAAGACAAAAAACTCTGATATTTGTCATTACATTAGTGTAGGGGTTTCAAGATGATGAACTCTTCTAATTTTCCTTTTAAAGTTACAAATAAGATGAGATTTGATACATTTGTGCTTGGTTGTCTCAAATAATGTGTTTTTATTAGGGAAAAGACAAAACAAAATGGCAAAAGGCTCCCTTAAATTCAGTTTTTACGAAAGGGCTAGACCAAAGATGACCATCTCTTTTTTAACTTTCAAAACTCTACAAAAACTGATATAACATGAAGGACATCTTTATGGGCCGGTGATTCTAATCACAAGAAGATTTAAGAAGAGAAAAATCATCCTTGTTTGGTATTCTATCAATATCATTAGATGGGGGAAAAAATTAAAAAGTCATAAAAGTTTCTTCATCCCTTAAGGGTGTATTTGTTTCCCCAAAAGGTAAGAGGTTTTTAACTCCAATGATAGTAAACATTTGCACCCACCTCCTCTTTGTTTGAATCGAAAAATTATTCTGTATAACCGATATATTGACACGTGATATAACTAATCTATGTGTTATAATATGGGTAGATATTATTAATATTATACCATACTAATACAAACACATCATCCAATAATATCATTACACATTAAATTGGTTATACTACATAGTGGTATATCGGTTATACTCTATAATTTTTCGTTTGGATCTCCCATTTTTATTTTGAGAATTGTTTTTAAAAAATTCAAGATGCATAGCCAACCAACTTGGGCCTTTGGATTGGTGACCATTTCATCATGATCTATGTGGTCAGGCCCACAATCCTTTATTAAAGAGAATATTGAAACTGGAATTTTCCAGCGTCTCCAAAACATGAAACAATGTGGAAAAGAAAAGACTAGTCAAAATTGATATAGAGTGAGGTTATACATACCACCTCAACTGTTGAATTTACCACCCTAACATATTTTACCCAATTTTTTTCTATTTTACCCTTTATTGCATAAACATGATAAAATTACCCAAATCCATTCGATGGTTAACTACCGAAATATCCACCAACGTTCGGCAGATAAATGTCAAATAAACACAAACATTTCGATAGATAACTGTCGAATGTCATTTTCATTTTTATTTGGTAGTTATCCATCGAACAATCTACCAATGTTTAGCAATGTTTAACAGATAACTGTCGAATAATCACAAATATTTTGGTAGATAACTATTGAATGATCCAATGAACAAAATTAAATTTTGTTTTAATGGTAAAATTAAAATTTTAAAATAAAGTGATCAACTTAATAGTTTAGAATGGTCGGAATAGCACCACTCATTGATATATTCACATTGATGTATAGAAAGTTGTACATGTAATGTTTTTTTTTTTTTTTTTTTTTCCGTGAGTAGGGCCTGATCTGATGTTTCGTACTTTCGTGTAATGATATTTACTCTGCAAAATGCAGCATATTTCATGTTCACATTGCTCCACTGCTCTGAATAATGCTGTACAAATTTCATTTTATAGACTTATGGACTTCAGAGAATTCTCATGCTGCCTGAAGAATTCCTTCATTCTCAACACTCCTTGGAGAAGAATTCATAACTTTAACCCTAAATGCTACCTGCACATTACTTGTATGCTAAGAATTTATTCAAGCAAAGAAAAAAAAATGTTTCATCAAGCATGTTAATAAAAATCAGTGTCCACACATCATAGGATCAAATCTTATTCAGGAATTGCATGTTCGAACACCGGGAAGAGGCAAAATAAACAAGTTCTTACTCTGTAGCTTTAATTAGTTAATAAAGGGCTGAGACCAATACTAACAACAAAGTTTTAAGGTATTTATATGTTCAATTGTATCATGTGGTTCTAGTTTGCACAAATTTGAGAAAAACCATGACAGTTGAAGGGTTAGACAAACACTATGAAATTGTATTAATGTTATTTAGAGAGTTCTGTTTTCTGTGTCTTCTTTTCCACTAAAAAAAATCATGCAGATTTTATGATTATGTTGTAGAATGTTTAGTAACTGTCAGTCAGACAACATGCAAACACAGATTTAACAAACATGTTACATATTATTCAAAACAATTTATGCAGCAAAGTCTGGAGTAAGGATCGCTTAATACCTTCTTGTCAGAACCAATCTCAATTACTTCTGATGGATGGAAACGGGCAGGAAAGTTCGGAGGTACCCGGTACCGCTTTCCCTCAAAACTGCAGATTTGGAGAGTAAATTATAGTGGGAAAGTGGGAATATTACAACATGTTGAGTACTAGCTTTACATTGGTTGTGTCAAATGACTAGTGAAGCTATTTATATTCATTGGATCTCTCCACCTAATAGCTTAAGCATATAGGATGGATATTTAATATGGTATCAAAGCTACTAAGTATAGGATAACCTTAAAACAGACCACATATAAAAACTCCCCACGAGGTCCAAAAGAGGAACCACTTGTCCACGTGCATAATTATCCCAGAGAGTGATTCCACACGAGGGAGAGTATTGAGCACAAGTCCTACATTGCTTGGGCTAAGTGTCTAATAAAGATATATATCCAGTGGATCTTTCCACCTAATAGTTTATACTTTTAGGAAAGATATTCAAGAATATATAGCTTTAGTTGACACTTTGTCTAACCAATGTGGAACTAGTGCTCAACACAATAAAATGGAGTTACATGAACAAAAGGAGGACAAACCCGTTGGTTCAACTACTTAGTCTTTCAGCAAAACAAAAAAAGAAAAAAACTTACTCAGCGATCCAGGTACCATGTTTGCTCCGCAAATCAATCACGTAGAAGAAACCATCCTTATAGTTGATACGAGCATGCATCTCTGAAACCTGAGATAAGAAATACGTGAGTACTCAACCTAGAACACCGTAAAAGGAAGGAATGGGTTTGTTTCTGGAAATAAATTTAAAGTGAACAAAACCAGCCAGGTCACCTGGGGCAGAGGCATTGCTATTGATATTCCTGAATAATCCGGATGCGGTCTGCTCCTGCAATGAGAATAGCACATCATAAGAAACACCTACAATTTACCATAATATTTTTTTAAACATCTAAATGAAAACACTTATTCATTCCAGAATACAGAGTTTCAATGGTTCAGTTCTATGCATCTCTATCATGCACGCGTATGTGTGTGTTTTAGGGGAGGAGGGGAATGACAGATAAATAGGCATACCCAATTATGCAGGGCTTCTTCTCATCTCTATTTAAACAAATAAGTTCTGAACCACCATTTTCATGACCACAAGGTATAAGAAACCACCTACAAGAACAAAGTGAACGTAAAAACACAAATACCATGGAACATTAAATTGACCAAAGATATTCCCGGTTTGACAATTGACAGATACTAAAATCAATTAAAGACTTACTCTCCATCAATAGCACGCTCCAGTGCATCATCATCCTCAAACCATCTTCGTAACTGGTCATTTGCCTACATATAAATTGTCCACATTGATATCAGCAGCTATATCGCAAAACAATCTACTAGGTGTATCATAAAGTTAAGGGATGAAAGAACAGTTTGAACAACATACTTTGTCTGAGAGCCTGCAAGACGGTGACCTGCCTTCAAGTTTTGAGCTGCAAAGAAAATACAATACTTGGTTCGTCATAAAGAATGAAAAGAAGAATGATACAGTAATTCTGGGGGGGGGGGGGGGGGGGGGGTTGTTCTTCAATAAGAAATCTCAAGGATGCAGTAACTTTCCAATGTTTGCAATGATTTATACATTGAAGCAGTGAATTGCCTTAGCTTTCTGAGTTTCATGATGCACAAGCCTCAGGCATTTGGCTCTCGCCTTGCTCTGAGGTGTGCCTTAGAGACGCTTTTGAAAACACTGCCCTAAACTGCTTAGGCTAAGGCCACCAAATTGCCAGGAGTAATACCAATATATAGGACTCCAAACCAATACCTTGGTAGACAAGTAATAAGCAAATTGGCACATTCCAACTATTATTATTATTTTCAAAACAGGAAGCTAAATCAAACAAGGGATTTGACACACATTCTAGCATTTCAGAGCGAACAAATACTTCAAAACAAGTCTAAAAGTTGAAGCTATATGCAAAAAATCAGAAACTACAGGGTTTATAAAAACTTTACCTGTTACCACCTAAGACCCAACTTAGCATCAAGGGCATTGCCTTGTCAATAAAAACTCTCCCACCAACTCTTCCTGGATGTGGTATCCGAAACTTCGTCAAAAACTGCAAGGGTTATAAGCCAACATGAGTATGCATGTGACACTTCCAGTGCATCATCATCAAGTTCATTTCATTGCTTATTATTATATAATATACTTCAACAAAGACCTACCGACAATGGACCAAGTCCTACACCCAGATAAGCCTTGTAAGTTGAAGCCATTAATGCAGCCATTCTAGCCATTCCATGAATAATGGCAACTCGCAGTCTTCTAGAATTCTCATAGCTGAAAGATGAAGTAGAAAATACACAAAGTAAAAAGAAGCATGAGTCATTAATCAGTACTTCCTCAACTCAACTAAGTCTTATATGATTCAGGTGCATATGCAGTTTCATCCCCTACACTCAATTTTCTTTCAGATTATATGGCAAGTAATAACATGGGGTTACCTTCTTAAAGAAGAAACAATGTCAATAGGAGTTCCTGATTTGCTACTTTTCTTACATGCTTTATGAAGCTCCAATGCAAGTTGATAACCATCCTGTCATGATGAAATAATAAGGCCAAAAGAGATTATACTCTCGAAGTGATTCTTTCTTGGTCGATAACCCAGTGTATACAAACATTCAGGAAACAAAAGAGAAATTTTATATGCAAACATTCAGGAAACAAAAAAAGATTAACAGAATAAAAGAAAAAGAAAAAACACAGGAGAGAAAAAGAATGCTCCATCACATGATCTGTGTGACACTTACTGTTTGGTGGTCAAAACCAAATACAACACAAGGCATACCTCAATGGCCATGCATCCTCCTTGACCCATATTTGGTTGCATAGCATGGACAGAATCACCAAGCAAGGTCACATTACCCTTTCCCCAAGTTAAAATGGGCGTCCTATCATATATGTCACGTCGTAGAATTGCTTCTTCCTCTGTGGCAAGTACCAAATCTATCACATTATCACACCAACCCTCAAATATTTTAAGCAACCTTTCCTTTTTACCTGCCAAAAAATGCACAATAAGAAATCAATTGCATAGTTCTTTTATTGTCATAAACAGAGAAAACACACACATACACCACCCCTGAGTTTTTGAACCATATAAGGTTGGCTGGACAAATATGTCCTGACTCCATCTACTATACAATTGCACAACCCTCTGATAAAAATGCAACATTGAACCTCATAACGGTGATGCATTTAAGATAAAGTGCACAGCTTAAATATGATCTTCTATGGTTTACACTATTACAATTGAATCCTAAATGTTAAGTTGTGCACATTATGCATTTTCAATGGCCACTGATTGGAAAAAGTTGGAAAAAGGGACTAGAAAAATGATATCACTCCCCATTATTAAGAAATTGGGTGACAAGCATGAACTCTTAGCAGACTGGAAATTCATAAATTATTTACTAATTAAATTTAGCAACCATGCAGCCTAGGATGAACCTTTTTTTTTCTTTTATGGGAAGGTAGAGTGAATTTTCATATGCTGTGTTCACATGATATCCTAGCATAATTTTCTCTTCAGGCAGTTTATTATATCCATTTAGAAATTTCTAGGAGGATTTGTTTGTCTTAATGAGAGTGTGTGTGAACATGCATGTGTACATATATCAATCTGAAAAGGCAGAGCATCTCAATAAATACCATTCGGTCTATCAGCACCACCAGGTGGTTCCTTGTGAAATGCATACCACTGCATCTTTCCTGCACCCACATCTGAGGAAACGAAGTATTGTTTGTGTCCCAAAAATACTCGGTACCTTCAGAAGATCAGTTTAAATTTAAGTCTTCATGCAAGATACAACCTGACATATAAGAAGATAATACAATGGTGCAAATGCAAGTAAAATATCCATATTTGAGAAATAAGAGTTAAAACATACCCTACAGAACTAATGTCAGCAGGAACAAAATCTGCGATACCAGTATAACAAGTATAACCTGAGTAATCAGCTTCCTCTAATCCAAACAAGTTCTTCCTCACCTACTCACAAGAAAATCATAATTTGAGTTCAACTTGTAATATGTCTCTACGATCCTAATATAGATTATCATACTGTAATGTTATACACTTTGATCATGTCAACTCTGAGTAGAGTAATACCTTTGACCATATACCATCAGCTCCAACCAGAAGATCACCTTCATAACGCTGTCCATTCTCAAGTACCACATTAACCTAAAAGTTGGATAGAGACAAAAGAATAAAATGCCAAATCAGATGAAGCCAAAGCAGTTGAAGGACATCAAGTTAGTACTAAGACGCTGCATAATCTATAGAGAAAGAAACAAAAGAAATAGGAAAACAAGTTCACATTCCTCAGCAAGATGACAACAAAGGTAAGTAGTAGGTACAAGATTTAACTACATAACAGGTAATACCTTATCTCCAAGATCCTCAAAACTAACAACATTACTACCATTTATAATAATATCTTCCCCAACAGCACGAGCAAGGATTTGTTGCAGGGCCATTCGGCTTATAACTCTTGTAAACTGGAAGCCCTCGTTCCACTGCAGGAGTGAATGTGTCAAATTGACATACCTGATAACCAACTAAACATCATTATATGCTGTTGGGTGCATACGAATCAATAATTGCTCCATAGAGGCATCTTAGTAACAATAATACGTGCATGGAAACATGTAAATTGTGTTTGAAGTAAATAACTTTTATTCTTCATGTTAAAAGAATTGACTTTATGTAACTAAAACACTGATCCTGTTTATTTTGTATTAGTTTGTTTCCTGATTTTCATAAATTAAACAGGCAAAGCAAAATTACATGTATTTCAAGAATTAATATAAAAACTTCCAAATTATTTGGCAATTAAAGATATCAGCCTGAATTTGGCCTCTCTAAGCCCGATTTACCTTCTGTCATTTGCACAGCATGAACTTACTGATTGATTTCTGTTCAAAGCCCAGTACTTTAAGAATTAAATAAAAACCTTCCAAATTCTTTTTAAACAAATAAGCACCAATCTGGCAATCTCTACTATTACCATGCCTAAAACAATAAAGGAAACAAATTTGGCAGGCACTACACAGTCTATCACTTAGAACATAAGAAACACAAAAACCCATATAAGCTAAAAGTCCAAAACAACTTACCATGTACCAGAAACCCCATCAACCAATCCATTAATTCTGTCACCAGTAATACAGCCTACCCTCATAACCTCCTCAGCAACCTCCAAATCAATAGCTTCCAAAGCAGCCAATGCATTACTCTGTATCTGAATAGGACCCCTATACTGTCCCTCCCCTCTCACAGCACTCAAATCCTTCTCAAACACCACCACATCAAACCCCTTCTTCTTCGCCGCCAAAGCAAAAACCAGTCCTCCAATACCTCCCCCAGCCACCAGTACCCGAAGCTTCTTTTGGATCGTGGGTGTGGTGGATGCACTGGGGGTCTCAGTGGATACCACAGAAGCAGCTCTCACCTCTGTTAAATTCTTCTTGTACCCACTTCTTGTTCCGCTTCTCAAATGATAGTTGTAGTGAATACAAGGTGAGAATTCAAGTGGGAAGTCCTTGTTAATGGGAATTGGGAAGTGGGTTCTTGATAAAACTGTTGCTGAGGGGTTCATTGAGTTGTAAAACAGAGTAGAACCCATCGTTTTTGCTCTGCTTGAGAACAGAGAAAAACAAAGTAAAATAAAAATGAAAGCTTTGGGCTTTCCTTTATGGAAAGAGACTCACTCAGTGAGGAATGAGGATTGAGGAAGAGGGAGGGGAATACGGTGGGAGTGATATATACATAGTAGATGATTGGGAGCCACAGGCTTTGAAGGCTTGCATTGTCCACCAATCATGGAGATACTCGAGCCATGTGGCACTCTCTTACCAACATGCATTCCTTGTAAAATGGAAGCATATGTTTGTGGTGGTGGTGGGGTAGTCACTTACCATTGGAGATAAATCTGGTTTTGGATTCTCAAGTCCTAATTTTCTGTACTTTGTCTTGTTCACCTTTGGTTAAATACAAAAATGATCTACAAATTTTACATTAATTCTTAATTTGATCCATTAATTATAAAAATGTCAATTTAGTTCACAAATTTTCCAAGTTGTACCAAAATAGTACAAGCGATAAACTTTCATCCGAAAATTAACAGAATTAGTCACATGAAAATATGATGAATAAATTGAAATGCTTTTGAAAATTTGGTCACTTGCTATGCACATAATCAGTTTCATTAAATTTTTTGATAAAAGTTAACGTTTGTACTGCTTTGGTACAACTTCAAAAGTTCGTGAACCAAATTGACACTTTTTATAGTTAGTGGACCAAATTGAGATTCACTATAAAGTTCATAAACTTTTTGTATTTAACTCTTCTCCTTGTAATAGAAAGTGATGGTTGAATTTTAAATGTGAAAGGACTACTATGTAAATGTCAAAATGTGATGTATTAAAAAAAATAGCAAGCGAGTTCTTTTTGAAAGGTAAAAATGGTACCTCATCTTTCTTTTCTCAACGTGATATATGTGATTAAAATTAACAAAAAATATAGGTGAAATTGATGAAATAGATTAAAGTGATACACAAGTGAAAGTTCATAGACTATATAATTAAAAAATAAGTTCATAGACCAAAATGATACACGAGCTAAAATTCGAAAACTATAGCTATAATTCTCTCAATAATAATAATAATGATATGGATTTGATGCTTGGCGTAGTGTGTGTTAGAATACTCACCTCACACATTCTGTCTCTTGCCATTACTTTTAAGATAAGAAAAATTAGTCACAATGTTTTTTTTTCTTTTCTCTAATAATCTAATTTGGATATACTAAATATTGAGGAATATGTAATTGGTGGGTAGCCTAGTTAGAAAGGCTGTAGAGTTTTTCTCTTTGTATCCAAGTTTAATTCCCCCTTCCCCTAAAACTAAAAAAAAAAAAAAAAAATGAGAAAAATGAGAAATGATTTACGAAATTATTTTTATTCTAGTAAATGGAAGGTGAATAAAGTGGATCCTTCCAAAATCCAAACCATAACCGCTTACCATAATTTGGAACATGCATCTATGACCTTTTGCAAATTTTAGGACCTTAATTTATGAAGACTTGCATAACGACAATAGATTCAATCTAAAAATATGAGATGTCAATTATTGAATTTAGGAATTTTTATATTAAAAGAAAGACAGTTATTATTGTTATTCTCATTATATTATGGGCCCGTTTAGTTCACGGAATGATTTATTGGGAAATCAATTCCTTTACATTTTTCAGGGAGAAGGAAATGTGAAATTTTTTTTCCTGTGTTAAGTAAACTAGAAATTGGAAGCAATAAATGTTGTGTTTAGTCAGTTTTCCAATTATACTATAATCTATTATTTATTTTGAAATAATAGCAGAGTTAGTTTTGTCTAAAAAGAAGCAATAAATGTTTTCCCAAAAAGGGAAAATCATCTTTATTGCTCCACAAAGGGTTTCATTTTCCCCCAATAAAGACATCAGATTCTCTTGAGCTAGAAATTAATTTATCTTCCCTGTATTTATTAAACATGTGAATGAAATTGATTTTTCATTCTCAAACCTTCAAAACTTGAATCAAACGAGCCTTAAAAGGAAGACAATATATATGGCCGACCTACCTAGCAAAGTAATAACAGATGCATTATTATCTTTATGAATTAATTTCAGATCTCTCATTTTCTCTTATTTTATATGGTTACTTTATTATGTATGTGTAACACCTTTTGTGTGTTAACGGGGTTTTTCTTTCATTTTATAAGAAGTATATGCTAAACCATTTTTTTCTTCTTTTTTACACTAATTATCTGCACACGGTTGCATGTGAATATGTGATATCGTATTATTCAATTATAAAAAATGAATTCAGTCAGTAAGCAGAACACAAACATATATGAAATCTTAATCATATGACGACCATTCAGACCAAAAAAAACAAAACATATGACGACCATGATGATGATTATAAGATATATATACAAATATAAAATATAGGGGTGGTGTCAAAAAGATATTAAGCGATAAACATGGGGACTAGTAGGGAGGAAGGGGAAAGTGGGTGCCGTTGACTGTTGCGGCGGTGCGATTAGAGTAATCTATTATGTAGTATTATTAAGACTTATTACAACAAAAAAAAAAAAATTAAGACTTTTTATCATTCCTCAATTTTCACATAAATATTAATTTAATACTTAAAGTGCATATTTATTTAATGTGCTCCTGCATATTTATCAATGTACCTTTTCATTTAATTTAATTTAAATTACCATAAAAATGATCATTGCACCAAATCCCTTTTTAGGGGTAAAAATGTCTCTAGGTGTGTTAAGATTCTAGTGGGAATATTTTTTATTATTATTTTATTTTTAATTTTTTTTAAGGATAAACTTGGAATTAAAGATTTTGTAAACTTGGAATTATTTTATTTTTAATCTTTTTATTATTATTTTGTAGAGTCTTTGTGAGTGGTTATAAGACGTGTGAAGACCATTATAGCTTTGAGAAAAAGTCACGTGCACTGCACATGATAATTTTTAAAAGAAATTCTAACGAAATACAATAAAAAGATAATATTAATGTGCAGTGGCCAGTAGTAAAGATGAATGATTATATTAAATGAAAATACACTTTAAGAACTACATTGATATTTAAGTGAAAGTTGAGGAACTATTTATGATAAAAAAGTCTATTAGTAATTTATTTTTACAAATATATATTTATAAGTTATTATTTTTAAAGGAAAAAATGCATTTTTAGTCCCCTGTGTTTTACCTTGTAATCAATTTTGGTCATTGTGTTTTCAAAATTGCCAATTTGGTCCCTGTGTTTTCAAAATTGCCAATTTGGTCTCTGTGTTTATGTTTGCAAGCAATTTTAGTCCACCACCACCAAAATCATTCCTCTATTCCCTTTCACCACCACCATCCTCACCCTTCATCCCTCTCTCCCTATCAGCTTTCTTTTTCTCTTTCTCTCTCTCTCTATATTGGGCATAATAGGTGAAATCCACCATAAACTTGCCGCCATAATTGGTGGTGATGGACTAAAATTGCTTGCAAACATAAACACAGGGACCAAATTAGTAATTTTGAAAACACAAGAACCAAAATTGATTGCAAGATAAAACATATAGACTAAAAATGCATTTTTTCCTTTTTTTAAAACATAAACGTGAATTCGTATTATAATACGTAATTAATAAGTTCACGTGAGAAGGGTCAATATAAAAATGTTTCGTGGCGTGGATTGTTGGAACTCTACATCTACTACATGTGGACATTGTGGAATGTGCAGAGCAAATTCTTGGTTGTTTTGATTGGTGTCTGTCGCTTTTCACTCCATTGCAAAAACGACAATGTCATTCGTTGTTTAC